>NC_137790.1:119554475-119994475 GCF_963383645.1 Muscardinus avellanarius
AATTCTGTATTTACCAAGAAATCTTTTTGATAAGTATTTAATTATTAACATAAGCATTCTGTTCACTTGCAAACTATATGCAGAATGATGAGATAATGTATTCACATACTGATACAGTTATCCTTTGGGATGGCTTGAATCATGACCTTTGAAATAAGTGAATCTTCCAAGGTCAGTTCTGCAAAGGCCAGACTTTGGTGATGCCATAGATGAAACATCTGAATTATCAACTGGTCTTTTCCTGGCAGCAACAGGGCCTTTCTGCTCCCAGTGTACTGTGGTCTCTCCCTCTTGCCTATTAGCACCTGGAGCCTTCATGAGCCTAGCTCAATGCACAAAGGACCCCAGACTGACTCCTGGGGGTTCTCAGCCTTGCCGTGGCCCGCTGTGCAGAGGAAGAGATGAAGCTATTTCATTATGTAATTGAGTTTGAAAAAATCCTGCAGGCAATAAGAACTCAGCAAGTGTCCAGGCAAGAGGACCACTGGAGCACACCTTCATTAATTTAAATATGGCAGGAGGAGATTTGCTTTGAGTGGCTTCCTTTACACAGTTCTCAACATAGTTGGATAGCCTGTTTGCCTTCAAATTTCCCCAGTCAAAATTAGCATCTTGTCAATCAAATTCTTTCCAAGAAATAGCTTCAGCTATGTGATATATACATATGTACACACACACACACACACACACACACACACACACACACACAGTTTTTTTATCTTCTGGGGAAATTTTAAGCAGTTGGGCACCACCATTTTTTAATGCATGTTCAAGGAATGGAAAAGAGATAAGTTGAATTAAGTGCTCAAAATGGAGAAAACAGGTTTCAGTGCTGGAGAAGCTCATTAGAAATACAGAGGTTTGTTTTACAGCTATGAAATGCTCTGCTTGTAAAAAAGGCTGGATATAAGTTGTAGCCCAGGCTAGCATGAAGACTTTGATCTTATACTTCACAATTTATAGTGAGAGGAATGGAGAGATCTCTGTGGTTGAAGGGTCCTGCCTCATTGCACACAGCAGCAGGGTGGCCAGGAACTTTTCACCAGGACTTTGATTTAATATGAAGCATGCATTGATAAAAATCAATCAATTATTTTTAAAAATTGAAAATATAAAATTAAAAACAAGATCATAAGAGAAAAGTTACACATGCCCTTACATCCTGTATATTTCTATTCTTTAACACAATTCAGAAAAGGAGATTGGGAGTAGGTCAGTGATTTCTTATTTTGGTCCTCTTTCTAGGCTGACTGAAAAATAAAATAGATTCTCTCTGTATAAAATGTCCTCACTCTATACCTTCTAGATGGTCTATGTAGTAGAAGGGCTCTCCAGAAAGATAGAGCCAATAGGCTATATCTCTATAGAGAAGCAGATATGTAAAAGAAATTTATTATGGGAATTGCCTTGCAAGATTATAAAAGCTGGGATGGCCCATAATATGCTGACATCAAGTGGGTGTGACTCTTAGTCTGCATCCAAAGTCCTGAGAACCAAGTGTTAGGTTTCAGAGTCTGAAAGTCCAATAACTTGGAGTTCTGATGTCGAAGAGCAGAAGGTGGGTAACCCAGCTCCAGGAAAGCCAGATAATTTGCCCTTCCTCTACTGTTTTTTGCTTCATCTTCATCAGCCCTGAGATAATTGGGTCCCCTTACTTCAGTTGGGGTCATTCTTCTTAGTACACCGATTCAGTGTCAGCCTGTCTGAAGCATCCTCAGAGACACAACCAGTAATGAAGCTTTGTCAGTTATAGGGATACTCCTATTGGGATAACCCGGTCAAGTTAACACTTAAAATTAACTACCTTGGGCAATAATAGAAAACAGACTGTGTTATTATGATGTAAGACTATAATGTACCAATCAAAACATAAAAAAGAAGAAAATACTAATTGAAAAAATTCAGAAGTAAACAATGTATAAAACTTCAATAAAAACATAGACTGTACTAGCAATTAGTGAGAATGTGGAGAAAACCATCATACAATGCTGGCAGGAATGTAAATTTCAATATGTTTCAGCTCAACATATAAGAGTCATTTTGAAAAATAATTTGGCAATTTTTATCAAAATATTAATCATATACTTTCTATGCAACCCATCAACTCCACTCTTGTGTATTACCCAGGAAATGAAAACACATGTCCTCTGAAGGACTTTTATGTGATTGTTAATTACAGCATTATTTATAAAGCCAATACATGGAAACAGAACAAATACCTATCAACAGGTGAATAAACAAAATGAGACAGAGCTATAAAGTAGAATACTGCACAGCAATAAAAGAAACAAATTTCTTACAAATGCAGCAGTGTGGTTAACTGCAAAAACCAGTATGCTAAGAGAAATAAGCCAGACACAAAAAACTACATATTATATAATTCCATTTATACTGAACTTAAAGAAGCAGAAAACAGAATAGTAGCTGTTCAGGTCCAGAAACAGATCAGGGATTGGCTGAGAAAGGGCATAGAGGAATTTGGAGGTTGATGAACATGTTCTAAGGCTGGCTGTGATGTATACATGTATAAATAACTGTATACATGTCAGAAAAAAATCATTGGGTAAATTTTGTAGTCTGCAAATTAATACCTCAAAGGTGTTAGAACCAAACAAAAGAAATCACCTGCATCTTTTTTCTAATCTAATGTCCGTTTTTAGGTATGTACATTTTTCTCACATGCTGCCTTTTAAACGTTGAGTTTACTAAATCCTATTTTTATAAATTATAGTTATATGTAATTTTGATGTCTATCAGATATTTATTATAATATTACTTCATTCAGTTTGAATTATCCCCTATCATTTGGTCAGATAGTAGTCACATGCAGCATAATGATGTTCCAGTCCATGAGAGAGATACATATACACATATATGGCCCATAAGATTATACTGCCTAATGATAGCACAGCCATCTTAGTCTGTGCAAGTATGCTCCATGATGTTCACAGAAATCACCTAAAGATAGATTTCTTAGAATGTCACTGCTGTTAAATGATGTCTGACCGCATTAGGATTATACTAATGAAAAGTCTATGAAAACAGTTAGTCAGCTAGGAAGTTAGTGCTATTTCAAGACAGGGTACCAGAAGCATTTCTTGCGTCCCCTGAGAAGTCAGAGATAGATGTGGCCAGGTGTGCCACATCTATTCATCTATGATGAATCAACATCAGACCACTGGGTCTACCACAGAGCAGCTACCTGGGCAGTCCTACTGCTGGAAATATGTGTTGGTTTTTCATTAGGTTCTGTGGAATGTTTTTATTTTCAACTTGATGGATAGAAATTAAGCCACACTTTTAACCTATGATTATATGACGTTTTTGTATAAACTAGATTCATTTCCATTTTTCCTGTCCCTTTTCCTTTCTCACCTAACATATATGAGTTTATTTTATGTACCCTGCAGTGCCACTTTGATTCCTTGTTGATACATTGTTTAGAAATAAAAGAGATGATTAATTAGATGAATAGAATAGAATAAAATAAATTTCAACAAGAGAGATGTGCAGGACTTTTAAGATGTACACTTTGTTTCAAAGGGATGCAAGTATTATGAATAACTAAGCCAAAGTCTTTTAGATTACTGCTTCTTTTTTCTACTAAATAACTTTTAACATCCAGGAGTTGGCATGTAAGTTTTGGCCACATCCTGTGTTATTGGAATGTGATCTTAATTAAGTCATTCTAGCTTTCTGCATTTCATTTTCCTTATCTAAAAAAATTGGAATTAAAAGTGTCTCATTTTACAGAGAAATAGCAAAGACTAATGACAGCCCATTTCATGTTGCTTGTCTCTCAGAAAGATGCACCGTAGGTATAATGCACAGATGTATTTCATTTGACATCTTCTTTCATGGAAAATTACAAATGCACTATTTAGAGCTTTTTATTTGAAAATCAAAATGCAAGCTATATCTTTTTAAGGAGGAAGGCATGAAGAGAGAGAATGTAGTACATTTTAGATAGTCTCAGATAAAATTGTGTCATTTTCTATTAACATTTTCTTTGTTCTAACTTAGCATCAGGAGTGATGCTTTTCTCTGTCTTGGCATTGGGGTGATGGTTCAGTCTTTGACTCAGTTAAAATGAAGACAATTGGAACCTAGAAAACAAAACCTATCAAGGGGCACACGCAGATTCCAAAATCTAGGTTTCTCTGCCACCCCATCCTTGCCTCTCCTGCTGTTAACCTTCCCCTCAGCACTGATGAAATCTTAAACACCAGAAAGCCAGAGGCTTGCATGTGACTAGATGTTTGCTACTCTAAGTTTGGTTCAGGGACCAATTGCATCAGCATTAGCAGGGCACTTGCAAAAAATGCAGGTTCTCAGGCTCTGCCTCGGACCTAATCAATCTGCTGTTACATTTTTAGCAAAGTACCCTAGAAATTGGTGTTCACGACAGAGTTTGAGAAGCACTGAAGAATCGTGATTTGCCACGATGATGACTGCTTATTAGAGCAAGTAAGAAAGCTTTTAAAATATACTCAAGATTAGGTGGGCGTGGTGGCGCACACTTGTAATCCCAGCCTTCAGGAGGCTAAGACAGGAGGGTCACGGTTTGCAGCCAGCCTCAGCTACTTAGTGAGGCCCTTTGCAACTCAGTGAGACTCTGTTTCAAAAAAAATAAAAGAATAAAAAGAAATAGGGCTGGGGGTGTAGCTCAAAAAAAAATACACCCATATTTCTAGACTGTCTATCCTCCTGGATACGCAAAATCCCGGTATTTTCAGAAAGTGGAGTGTTCTTCGTTAGGTTGGGAGGAAAAGCAATTTAAGCCAATAAATAGATTTTAAGTGCATAGGAAGTTCCTGGACACTTACATTTTTAAAAGAAGGTGCATGTTAGCCAACTGTTTACAGGTACCTGTCAGATGGTGTGCCCAGCAAAGACTTTAAGTTAGTTAGATAAGAGGCGCACTGTGGTTTGGCAAGTGCTTTGTACAGATGAGTAGAGCATGCTGTGGGCACTCACAAAGAGGGGCCAGACCAGCTAGAGTGATGGTAACAAAGCCAGGAAAGCATTTCCACCCTAAAGCATCACCCACCACATTCTGATGGATGGTCAGGGGTCGCCAGGCCAGCAGAGCAGAGAACTGCATATGTGTATGCCAACTCCAGGCAGAAGTCAGAGTTGGTGACTTCAGAACACTCAAGTGCTTCATAGTGACTACGGCATAGAGTGAACAGCAAGAGTCTAGGAAGACCTGGTGCTGAAAAAGTCCATGAGGACCTGGCCACAGCAGGCCTCATAGGCCATGCTAAGTGGATTGTTTCTTCTCCCACCGCCTATAGATATTGAAAAAGTAACTGTTACAGGGAGGATGTAAAGGATTCTTATCGAGGGCACAGAATTCTCAAGCTCACCTGCCACCTTGCTCGGGCTTGGTGACACAGAGGCTCGGGCTTGTATAAAGAAGAGAATAGCTTTTCTGTGTTTCTGGTGTTCAAGAGAAGTTGGCAAGACTGAGGAAGTGAGAGAGTATCTGCAGGGCTAAGCCACAGAGTGTGTGGGTGAAGCTGTGAGAGTGGGCAAGAAGGCAAGTGTGTGTGTTACAAGAGAGTGCACAGGAGTTGGGGCTGGTGGGCCATGGGACAATGGGAAGACACAATGGGAAGACACAGAATAAAGGTTGTTAATGAGGTATGATATGATCAGAACTGACCTGAAGAATGTCTGTGGGCATGAAACCAGGCTCTGCTCTTGTATGACTAAAGGTTGTAGTAGCTGACTCTGATGGTAACAGGTGGCTAGAGAGAAAGGGATGGATGTGGAAAATATTTCATAGGAACTAGATTTCAGAGTCTCAGCATGTATGCAAATAGATGAGCTGGTTTAAAGGAGCTCACTGAGGAGAAGACTGCTCAGGTTTCTGGCTTGGGAAACAATGTCCCTGGCCTTTCAGTAAGGAGGGAATCTGGAGGGAGAGCCGGTGGGGTGAGGTTGGAGTAGTTCAGCGGGTATATAGTGAGGCTGGAGTGAGGCCTCTGCATGCTGGCATCCAGCCACACTGGGGTTAAAGATAAGGGATCAAGAGTCGTCTGCATACAGATGATGGGGCTGAGATTCCAGGAAGGAAAAGAAGAATGCCAAATGGCATTGTAGACAGCAGCATTTAAAAATTAGGAGAGAGCTGAGTGTGGTGGTGCACACTTGTAATCCCAGTATTCGGGAGACTGAGACTGGAGGATGGTGGTTTGCAGAGACAGCCTCAGCTACTTAGTGAGGCTCTTTGCAACTTAGTGAGACCCTGTCTCAAAAGAAAGAATAAAAAATAGGGCAGGGGGTGTAGCTCAGAGGTCGAATGCTCCTGGGGTCCATCCCCAGACCCACAAAAAATAAAAAATAAAAATGAGGAGAGGAACAAACTCCTCCAAAAGAGACTGAGAGGCCGTCATCGGGAAGGCTGAAGGGATTGAGCAGAGTAGCAGTTCACCAAAGTGAACAGAAGAGATGTCCAAGGTCCAAGATTCAAGCGATCATTGGAGTGAAACGTGGCTGAGAGGTGGAGCTGAACTTTGAAAGCAGAGGGGATGAGGTTAAGGATCCGGATAGAAATTATGGAAAATTTATGGACTTTGTCTGAGGGTGAGTAAAAGAGAATATATCCAGAGAGAAGAGGCCAGAGTTACCTGTAGTAGACAGAGGAGAGCCTGTTTTTCCTCTGTTATGAGAGAAGAGATAGTAAAGGTTTAAACGCAGACACACTTGGAGCTAGAGAGGGGGTAGTTGAATGGGTCTTTATTCCATTGTTTCAGTTTTGTATATGATAAAAGAGGCAAAAATCTACCTCTGGAATGAGCTTGAAGAGAGAGTAAGGGCAGTATGAAGGCCAGAAAAAGCTAGTGTAAGGGATGTGGACCAGGCACAGAAAATTGATGGCCCCGTTGAAGCCCATAATTTAAAATGGCATAAATTTGGTAGCATCACTGATAATGTCCTCAGCAGATACTTGCCAGGTCCTCATTTAGGTGCTGAGGATACAGACATGAACATTACTGAGTATCTGATCACACAAAGCAGACCAGAAACAGATCCATGAACATATAAAGTACATTTCTAAAAATCTCAGCCTAGAGTCTGAGGGAGATGGAAGGGGCTGGGTGGACTTGGGTTGGCTTGTCCTCATGGGCAAAGGAACTCAATACCTTTGTGAGAGAGTGGTCTCAGTGGTGGTGCCACAGGCTGGGTGGCAGATAGGAGGAAGTTAGTTGAAAATAGAGTGGTTCAGGGTGAGGGTTCTCAGTAGTTGAGAGCGGGTATAAGGAGAATAGAGGAAAGGAACTTCAGGGCACATTCAGAGGTAGAACTGTTCTGGATGATGCCAACATTCAAGACACTGCCATGAAAACTCGTGCATCAGAGTGTGGTGCAGGTGCAGGTCATGAAGTTCAGAAGGTCAAGACATTTGTATTCCAGATCATAGCAGTCATCCTCATATCCCTGGTGTTACCTGGAAGATGGTCATACTCCGGTGGAAGGGCAGCTATGAAGGAGGAGTGAGTCTTTAGTAAGACTGGGGAGTCAGTAGATGGCAGATAAAGTGGGTGAGGCTGGCTGAAATAGTCAACCAGCAGAATCCAAAATAAGCCAAAATAAGCACAGCAGGGTGATGATTTGGATTCTGCATAGGGTGATAGTGGAAAGTTAGCTTTGCCTTTCTTGTTGGGGCCTGGTGGAGGGAGAGAGCACAGCACCCAGAGCTCCTAGGGCAGGGATTTCAGATTTCACAGAGAGAGAGCGTTCTGTGAGGCTGTGGGGAGTTAGGACTTCACATACTCATGGCTTCTTGCTGAAGGTGATTCCAGAAGCACTCTTCTAGACCCTGTTTCCTCACACAGCCCAAACTCTTCTATTTCCTTCTCTCTGTAGATTGTTTTGCAGGAGATTCCCTGCTGAGTAGAGGTGCACGTTTGCTGACAAGACTAAGATTCTGGAATCATAGGATGTGCCACAGGTTGTGGGTTTTCGGTTCACCCACTGCCATATGCAATTTTACTACTCCAAAAAAAAGAACAATCCCAGTAAGAAGAGATACCAGGGGGCCGCTTATCTGGCATATTGCTGTAGGACCCAGTATAATGGAATAAGAATTACTAATGAATTCATTTCTCCTTATCTTTTCTGAATAAAAGTGCAAAATGAATCAATGTGTTCTCATCTAAAAACAAAATCTTTTGTTTAAACATCTCTCCAAAGTATGATAGCTTCCTCCAAAATTTAAAAAAGCAGAACCAAATTGTCACATTTTAGAAGTCTAAAATTGTCTGGACTAAAATTGTCCACAGATTGTCTTTTCTTTCTTTCTTTCTTTTTTGGAAATCTTCAATCCCGTAGAGTCTGACTACAACACTTTAGCTGTGAAGCTAATGAACAGAGTGTTAGGTCCATGGTGTAGACTAGATGACGAAGAAACTAAATTGTAGTGGTAACCAGTAGCTCGTAGTGATCTGTTTTCTGTTTCTCTGTGCTTGGTGTTTAAGCAAGAACAAGCAAGCTAAATAATATAAAATGGTAAATTAGGCTATATCTTTTAAGTGGGCTTTTTTTTTAAATCAAAGCTTTTCTGAACTTCAAAGAAATTCTTAAAGAACTTTCAAATTGCTAAGACTTTATAATAAGATGTGTCAGGTAATCAAGTAGTTACTTACAAATACTCCCCAGAAAACAACTAAAAAAGCTTTTGTTCGATTCTTGGACTTAATTTTCTGGTATAATGAAATTAGCTGGATGAAATTGGGATGTTTCTGATCCGTCTGCCACTCTGAAACCAAAATGAATTCATTATCCTCAAAACGCGAGTATGGAGAGTTAATGATTTCACTAACTTAGAGTCGAAGGGGCAAAGTAGTAATAACGGTATTGGTGAGAGAGAATTTGTTTTAATTGTATTTGAGTGAGTCAAATAAAGAATGCACATAGTCACTGACTCAACAGTGAACTTCTTGCAACACTACACATGATACTCAGAAGCAAGGATCCGTGGATTTGTTGACAAGAAGCATGATATCGGGAACCCGGAAACCTTGAACACACCCATCTCTAGGCAAATATGCCTCTTTTAAGAGGCAGCTGCAGCAGCATGCCATGGAACTTGACTTGGTGCATATCAACTACTGTTAATAGCGTGAAAATTAAAAGTGGGGAGAGCCGACAGCTGTGGTTAAATCCTGTGTGCGCCCGAGGGCAGGGTCAGCCCCAGTCCAGTCGGGGCGCACGCGTGGAGTCTGTGTGTGGCCATCCACCTCTGACTTCCTTGGCTTCCTGCCAGGTCCCTCCGGATTTCTCTCCTGACTCATTCCCCGGTTCTACAAACTGAGTTTCTGCTTCTGCTTGTTCTCCTGTCTTCTGAGACTAAACTTAGCTTAGCCTATCACCTCACAACCTTTTCCAGAGCCCCCAGAAGACCTTTGTCCCCCGTGTCTGCATGCTGTCTGCTGATACTACAGTTCCACCCTCAAAGCTGCCTGCCCGTACGTCCCCCTTGGTGCAGATTCTTCCCACTGCTTCTATTTGTGAACTTCTTCCATGATGGATCCGTTAAAATCTAAAACAGGCTTCAGTCACACTGCCCTGGTCAGACCCTGCAACCTGCGCCCAGTAACAGAAGCTGAACATGAGGAAGAATGTGTCTTCATTGACTGAGGAAGCAACAGCGTTCCTCTTTATGCATGCCAACAAGAAAGGCAGGAATCCTTCAACTGTCTGCCACCACATGTATTAATTTAAAAAAAAATTTATGAGTGAGGAATCATTTTTTGTCTTGTGTTATTTAATATAAAAATTGATTAGGTGTGAAATTTTATAATATTTCAGATACTACCTATCTCACTTTAAATGAGCAATAAAAGTCATTTTTTGTGGTACTGGGGATGGAACCTAGGGGCATTCTATCTCTGAGCAACATCCCCAGCCCTATTTCTTTCTTTCTTTCTTTCTTTCTTTCTTTCTTTCTTTCTTTCTTTCTTTCTTCTTTCTTTCTTTTTTTCTTTCTTTCTCTTTCTCTTTCTTTTTTTTTTTAGGTCTGGAGATGGAACCCAGGGGCATTCAATATCCAAGCTACACCCCCTGCCCTATTTTTATTCTTTATTTTGAAACCAGGTCTCACTGAGTTGCAGAGGACCTCACTAACTAGCTGAGGCTGTCTGTGAACTGCAATCCTCCGGTCTCAGCCTCTCAAATGCTGGGATTACCATGCCTGGCTTATTCTTTCTTTCTTTCTTTTTTTTTTTTGAAACAGGGTTCTCACTGAATTGCAAAGGGCCTCATTAAGTAGCTGAGGCTGTCCAAGAACCGTGACCCTCCTGGCTCAGCCTCCCAAATACTAGGATTACAAGTATGCGCCACCACACCCAGCTTAAAAGTAATTTTTTATTTGAAGACTGTATCAGGTGAAAGAAACCAGTACCAAAATATTGTAAGATTTTGATATAAAGCATGTGGGAGCTATATAAATGTGAGTTTTTATATAATGCATGATATAATGTGTGAATATTAGTTATAAATAGCTGATGGTGATAGTTTGCTATAAGAAGACTTAATTGAGAAAAAAGGGTCTTTTGGGAATAACCATTTCAGGCCAGTTATTGTGCTATGTATTGGAATTCAAATCCTGTCCTGGGTGAAGGCATATTAGTAATTGTAATTGATTTTATATTCTATGGGTCACTTTTAAATATATTTTAAATCATTCTCTCAGAAGCCATGTATCCCTTATGGACCTGATAACTCACTGCATTGTTGATGGCCTGAAGATCTGTCCCTTTACCTGGTCATGTGGTCACCTATGCCATGATGCAGGGACCTTGCAGGAGAGGTCATTGGGCAGCTCTCTGTCTGCAGTCCATAAAACTGCTCCAGCTCTGCCTTGGGAAAGCATGAGTCAACTTAGGAGAACACATGGTACAGAAGATGGTCAGGAACTTTGTGACCAGCCATAAAGACAGGGTGGAACAGAAAAGGAAAGCTGCTCTTGTTTGATGCCCATGTGATAAGGATGTCTAGGGTAGGGCTGGGTCTTTCCTGAACCTTAGCAAAAGGGCATCCTTTCTCCTTTGTTCAGGCCCCTCCCTTTCTATGGACAGAGAGATCACAGCCAGCTTCTCTATCTACCAGTTGAAGATGGACCCAGCTCTGGGTGTGCTGAGCCTTTTGCACCCTGCCATGGAGGCTGATCTACCTCTCCACTTTTACAGAGAGCCACTTGACATGCCAGTCTTGTTTTGGTCAAAGTCATCAACCCTTTTTCCCTGCCTACAGTTCAGTATCTGACTCAGGTTTTTATTGACTGGTGGAAGAAGGAAGGAAGGAAGGAAGGAAGGAAGGAAGGAAGGAAGGAAGGAAGGAAGGAAGGGAAGGAGGGAGGTCTTCTCTACTTTGCCTTTCTCTAGTAACTCTTCCTTTACTCCCAGAGCACCCTATTCACCCATAAGTCATAAATCACTTGTCATTAATCACCCAGTGTTGCCTGGACACTAACCTTTACCATTTATGTCTCATTTGTCCTTCTGTTTCCAGCAACCAGCAAGGTGCCTGTTACATAGTAACTTATTAATAAACTCTGGCTGAATAAATAAACAAATGCATTCAGAGTTTCCTTATCTTGAAATCACAAAACCACTGCTGCTCATGCAAGGTGTTGGGTAAGTCATACACATACACAGTAGCAAAGAAATGTCTTCAGTCTGGCGCTGTCCCACTTATGGAAGTCAGATTTCTCACTTCTGTATCTCTCCATCAATCCTCCTGGGTTTAGCGCCTTTCTAGAAAGTCTGATCCATTTCCTTTGTGAGCAGTAGAGCAGCTACTCTCTGCTCTGTCATCTAATTCACCTTGCTAATTCTACCCTCTTATGCTAAAGCTAGATCAATGAAAAAACAGTTTCTATATGTGTTTCTCTTTTCCTATTTCAATGAGAGTTTTCAAGTAATTTTCTACTTGAGTAAAAATTGCCAGCTTGCTAGGACTGAAGTCTCTACCAGTCTCTTTTTTTTTTTCTCTTCCGGTTCTGGTTCTCTCTGAATTATTACCCTCTCAATGCCATCTCTTCTCTCCTTTAATTAAACCCCTGTGTTGTTTTTCTTGTGGATACCATTATTATATAAGTGTTGCGATTTTCAATAACCATCATCTTTTTAGACTCCTCTGTCTCTGGTTGCTGCATTCAGAAAATACCAGTTCAAATCCTAGTCTGCTTACACATATGAGTGGTTCACTTATTTCTGAATGTGCATTGTAAAAGACTCCTTACCTTTATATTGCATTTAAAGTAGGACCTTTTCTTGGTAACTGCACAGTAGGTAAGTTTAACAAGTGAAAATGAGACTTGGGCCTATCGAAATAACTCTTCATAGCTACTTATAGTTCCATGATAGGAGTTCACACATAATATAAAGGCAATGGTCTTAAGATGAGAACCTTGTGAACCCAGGGCTTGTGGTCTATCAGTTCACCATGGTATAATCAGTTCCAAAGAGCATCAGATGTTTAGAGGTACTCAAACATATTTGTCCAAATAAAATGAAAAGTCTCAGTCTTTTTATGTTTCGCCAAAAGAAAAGCTTTTGGAGAAGGCAAATGATTGAACATAATCCTCTGGCTTTTCTGTGATGGAAAATAGCAATTTACTCAACAATAAATAAAATCATGTGGACCCCAACACTGTCTGTGTCACCTAAATGCTTAGCTTATTAATAGGAACTAAATTTAATCATGCTTACCAGAGAAGAGCCTTTTTACAATTTGACATCACTAACCTAGCTTATACTCTTTCTGTACCACCCCCTAACCAAAACTAGAAGCCAAGACAGTGCTTTGAGCTGCTTTCAGCAATTACATATTACTGAAGTCTAGTGGTCATTCTTGAACAAAACATGGTCCAAAATAACTTGTTTAGACAGGAGGGACATGGGTATGTAATCTCATGGCTTCCTCTTCAGAGACATCCGCCAGTGTCCAGAGAGCCTGGGACCCACCCGAAAAGTGTTACTAAGGGAACAGGGTAGCCTTTTCTTGACCTTCTGTAACTTTCGTTAAAAAAGAACGTGATTATTCATTAACATTATAATCAACAGCAAACCCAGTAACTTATTTTAAATGATATATTTGCAGTAAAATCTTGAATAGCTTTTTGCCAACCAAGTCTTTTAGGATTCGAAATGCAAATTGGACCTGAACAAGAAAAATTATTTTTAGACTCGGGGCACTTGAACTTAACTGTAACACTGGTCCAGTGCTTTCATTTATTAACAGAGTATGTTTTGGTTGAGAATTTTGGAGGAATCCCTACTGGAAAATTATTGCCCGTCCTGTCTTGGCTGAGAGCCATTCATTGAAATGGGATATGAGATAAGGCTGAAGAATTTCACTGACTTGGGGGAGAGACAACTAAAGATTATTATTGTAGGCCCATTAGACTTGTGAGTTCTAAAATCCAGGGCCAAATGAGGTGAAAAAAAATCACATAGGGATATGCACATTAGAGAGCAATTAAAATCTTAATTGGGTGTCAAGAAAAACAGCGGTTGCTATATAACTTCATTTGGGATTCTTCCCTTCTCTCTGTAGAGTTTCCAAGATTTTGTTGGTGTTATTTGAACTTGGAGCAGACTTATACCATAGAAAAGACATCAGCTTAAAATTATATGTAGGTGTAACATAAATTCATATTGGTAACACTGGACATGTAACCACTCTGCCTAGATTTCCTTAAAATGGAGGTAATACTTCATAGTTTATAGAACAGTTTTAAGAAAGGACACAAAACTAAAAAGGCAGTTTGGCGTAGTAATTAAAAATGTAGATGGAGCCAGTAGACTATTTGAATTCAATTCAAGCCCTGATTTCACCACTTACCAAATCTGGGTCCTTGGATAACAACAACCTCAGTTGATATATCTCAAAAATGGTTAGTGTAGAAACATTTACCATGTAGGGATAAATGAAAACCAACATTAAAGTATTTACAAAAATGCTCAGCATGAAGTAGGTGCTTAGTAAATGCTTGGTGCCCTTTAGCTTCTTTTATTATAAATACATTTAGGCATCTTCGTCTAAACCCAAATGAAAATCCTGTAGTTAGTATTGTATCTGTAAGTCAGAAGGCAAGTGGATTTCAGATTCACTGAATACAGGCTTGTGCCTGCGTGTACAGATGACCCCCAACTTATGACAGTTCAGCTTGCAATTTTTCGGGTTCTATGGTGCCAAAGTTATAAGCATTCATTAGAAACCATGCTTCTAAGTTTGAAGTTTGGTCTTTTCCAAGGCAAAGCTCTCTGGAGATGCTCCAGCCATGTGATCACATCAACACATGCTCTCCAGCTTACCATGTGGCTTGACTTGTATTTAGAAAATCAGGTGCATTAAAGGCATTTATGACTTATGACATCTCCAACTAACCATAGGTTTAGCAAGATACAACCCTATTGTAAATGGAGGAGCATATGCATATTAAATATAGTTATAAACGAATCACTCTTCAAGCCAGAACATCAAAAATAGGTCTCTTTACTTGAGAGTGCAGCTGTACAGAGTAAATTTACTATGTTTGGAAACTTCTCCACTAACAGTTTCTGGACAGTTGTGTAGTGGTGGCTTTTCTTGGTGCTGACCCTGTAAATGTGAGACATGGCCTGGCTCCTGGGTGTGTCTGAATGAATTCTAGTCTAGATTGCACTCAGCATCTGGTACCCCCGTGACTCACCTTTCTCCAGCCAAGGTATCACAAAAGCAATTTGGGGGCAGAGATCTTCAGTTAAAAATGAAGCGTAGATTGTGGAAGAGTCCAGAAGGTTTGTAATAAAAGCTGTTTGGCTTTTATTAGCACTAGAGTCCATGTTCTTGCTAATTTTCAGTCGTTTTCTCTTCAGGAATGGTCCCCCAGATTCACAGTTCTGCATTGCTGTCTTTGAATGGAGTCCTCTGTGACCCATTGTGACTACATTGCGTTTTCCTGTGTTCTCTCTAAACCTTATGACTTTGCCTTAATTTAGGTTAGGAGGCTGATGGGAGGAGAGAAGCAGCCGGGGAATGAGGTGCCAGAGGACATTTTCCAGTTGTCAAAAGTAGCCTAGTGAGTAACATCAAGCTTAACGTCCGTTAATAAAGTACGCACTTATGATGGAAAGCTCGGTCATAGACAAGTGTCCCAAGGACCTGGACAGAGAGCGCTTGCTACTGGTGCTCAGCATCTCTCGAATGTCTTCTGGGCTCTTTCAAAGCAGTCATAAGCCAAGCTCATCGTCATCATTTTAAGATGCTAAAATAAAAATGTTGTGTGTTTGGGGTCGAGTAGTCAAGCTTCAGATCAGTCTGGGTAAATCAAGCTGGAAACGCTTTTGCTCCTGGAGTGTTCCCTAAGCCTTTTTTTTTTTTTTTTCTGTGCAGAACAATAACAGTCGATCAAGAAATTTTGGCATGGGGACAGAGGTGTATATTTGGTTTATACTTTGTAAATAGATGCCTGACCTGTTTTACATGAGTAAAATATCTAATGACTGAGGTTTAAAAATAGAGTAATTGAGAAAGAAATAATATGCGTCTCATTCCCATTTCATGTCATTTTCCTAGATGTTTCAAAAAAAGAGATATAGCCTCATTATTTATGAATTCGTGTTTTCTAATTTGCTTACTCTCCAAGATGTGTTTGTAACCCAAAAATCAGTACCCAGACTCTTTCATGATTGTTCTCAGATATGATGATTGGTGAAATTTTTTTTTTTTTTTGAGTATGTGCCTGTTCTCAGCTGAGGTCAAATGAGGCAACTATAAGATAAGGTCCTTTTTGAAGTCCATTTGGTACCACATTTTTCTTAGTTTTGCACATTTTGTGGTGATTTCACTGCTTCAAATCATTTATAAACACATCATTGAAGTGCTAACCAGTGTTCCCACACCCAAGAAAGGTGTGATGTGCCTTATAGGGAGAGATAACACAGGCATGAATTGTGGTGCTGTTGGCATGAGCTCAATATAAATAGATCCACATAGATATGAAATGAGGCACCTTTAAGCAGAAACACATAAAACAAGCTCATGTGGCCATCAGCTGTGTGACCAGAGGCTGACAGGAACCCAACCTTGAATTTCCCCTACAGTCATTGGATGGTTCCGTATTCATTCATCCACTGTTAGATGACTTTATAGAAAAAAAAACTTCCATGGATAATAAGAACCCCCTTATTTATCTTGCAATTTCCATGAATTCATTTGTACGGAAAAGCATCAATGACCTGCCAAGTAAGGAACCAGTTTAAAAAAAATGAAACCATAAGAAAGTACTGCAATATAGAACTTTATTTGTGGCATCATATTGACTTCAGGTTTCCATTATTTTACTGAAATTTTCTCTAGGAACACTTGGCAAATGCAGAAGTTTCTTTCTTTTTCTTTTTCTTTTTCTTTTTTTTTTTTTATTTCTTGTCAGTGGTACTGAAGATTGAACCCAGGGGCATTTTACTTCTGAGGAACATCTCCAGCCCCATTTTGAAACAAGGTCTCACTAAGTTGCGAAGGGCCTCTCTAATTTGCTAAGGCCGGGCTCCAGCCTGTGGTGTTCCTGTCTTCACCTAGTAAATTTTGGATTTACAAATATGTGCCACCATGTCTAACTAAAAGTTTCTTTTAAAAGCACACATGCACACACACACACACGAACACTAATCTCTAGGAAATGTTCATGCATAAACATTGAAGTATTTCTGTGTACAGTACCACAAGTTCTATTTTTAGGTAGCAAACTATTGAAATTGCTGTAAAGTAGGGTGTGCAGATAGAAAAGGAAGGACCTAATCACATGGAGCCACTGGCATTCAAAGGCAGACAAGGACTGCCTTCTTATTTCAAGGTGCTGGAGATAGAGCCCAGGGCCTCGGTGGTGCTCTACCACTGAGAGGCACCCCTACCCCATCACTTCTTAATTATGCATGTAGCAGGGTTTCAGTGCCACTGACATGTAACCATGTCTGGTCTCCTGTGGCATGCTGGAGGAGTAGTGTGCCAGTAGTGTGCCACGGGGCTATTCGGAGAGGCCAAGGAGCCTCCTGAGATGTACAGAGGAATGTCTCGTTTCCATCATTAAGTGATTCTGAATATTGTACAAGGAAAGAGAGTCTGAGCTCAGAGCCACACACACACACTGACATGTAAGTCCTGCAGTTCTGTCACTCACTAACTGCTTGGTCCTGAGAAAATTGCTTAATCTCATACAGCTAAAAAGTGGTGGTGCCCTGAGATTCATGACAGGTCTGCTGATTTAAAAATGCAAAGGTGCCAAGCATGGTGGCTCATGCTTGTAATCCTAGCATTTGGGAGGCTGAGACAAGAGGATCGCAGTTCGAGGACAGCCTCAACTACTTAGTAATAAATACCCTTTGCAACTCAGTGAGACCCTGTTTCAAAATAAAGAATAAAAAATAGGGATGGAGTATGGGTTAGAGGTAGAATGGTCGTGAGTTCCAAAAAAAAAAATAATGAATGAATAAACAGATAAATATGCAGAGGTTGTCACAGCTTATATAGTATCTCCCAATTCATAGACACACAATATACCCTCGGTAGTAAACACAGTAATTAATTACTCCCTCCATGGGAGCTGAGCTTGTTTTTAAATTCTTAAGTCAAATAAGGTGGGAGAATGTTACAAGAAGATTAGTTAGGAGAAAAAATGGTGAGTTGTTTATTATCAGCCTGGAACATTCAGAAATGTCATTTGTAAGAAATAAGCTCATTATTAATAGGAGATTACTTTTTTGTCTTTATAGGAGTATTTTCTTAAATTAAAAATAAACTTTTGTCTTCATTATAAAAGCAATGCCTATTCATCTAATCCAAATTGGAAAATAAGATAAGCAAATAGTATAAAATAAAACACACCCGTAATACCTCCACCTAGATATAACTGCTGTAAACACCTTAGGATTATCCTTCTAGACTTTCTGTGCTCTTATGTGAGTTTTTTTGTTTTGTTTTGTTTTGTTTTGTTTGCGGTACTGGGGATGCAATCCAGAGGCATTGTACCTCTGAACTACACCCCTACCCCTATTTTTTAGTCTTTTTTAAAATTTTGAAGCAGGGTCTCACTGAGTTGCGAAGGGCCTTGCTAAGTAGCTGAGGCTGTCTGCGAACCGCAGTCCTCCGGTCTCAGTCTCCAGAATGCTGAGATTACAAGCATGCACCACCACACCGGGCTTATGTGAGGCTTTAAAAATGGTTGTGTACTTTCTTCCACTTTACAACACCTGGTCAACAGCCTCCTATGTCACGACACTGGCCTTTACTATATCATTTTTCTTATGTTTACTTATTAAGGTGAGTAATTTTGTTTGATTTTAAACCACATTTGTTTACTCAGAAGCCAGAAACTCACAGATAAGGAAACATCTGAAGAGCCCAGGTGCAGCTGTGCGGCCAAGGTTGAGCAATTCAAAACAAAGTACAAAACATGAAAACAATTACAACCAGTTTGACAGTTGTGCGTCTGCTTCCTACGGCCCTTCTCCCCACAAGTCTACTGCAGACATCAAAGAAAAGTCAGCACAGAGGAGGTCCGGAGGATAAGGTGCAAGCGAGAATCAAGCCCATGATAAGAGATTAAAGGAAGGTTGATCAAAGACCTGGCATAAAAGTGCTAGTGGTGACCTGCCTTAGACCATGGTCCCAAAATAGTCATCAGAACAGGGCTCTCTTTGAAGTGATTGGAAGCACCCAGACCCATAGGAGCTCTCTGGTCAGAGGGAATGTACAAAGTGCATGGGGAGGAGTTAGAAAAGTTGCCTCTTTCTGGCTCTTCCTGGCATGGCCCTCCTAAACTGAATGCCGTTTCTTTGGTATGTGGTACAGACACAAGGAGTTTTCTGGGGATGCTGGGAGTCAGGTAAAGATGTCCCAGGTAAGAGAGGAGAGCTGGTCCTTTCTCCTCATGGGGTGTGTGGAGAGAACAGTTGGATTCAGAACAGGGAGTTTCCACTCATCACAGAATTCAGCTACTGTCCACCCTTTCCATTTGGGCATCTAAAAGGGGCATATGGAATTTCCAAATAAATTTGCTCATTATTCTCCTTAATCATTCTACTTGTTCACTGGCTTTCTTAAGTGGGTGTTTATGGACCTGGGTGGTGTTATGACATAAAACCATCCATTTCCCCCAAAGAAGAGGAGAATGGAGGTGGTCCCCAGATGGCAGCAGCTTTTACATTTAGTTTTTTTTTTAATACTAAAGATTGAACCCAGGGGCATTTAACCCCTGAGTTACATCCCCAACCTTTTTTATTTTTTGTTTTGAGACAGTCTGACAAGGTTACTGAAAGTCTCACTGGGTTTCTGAAGCTGGCCTCAGTCCTATGATCCTCCTGTGTCAACTCCCTAAGTACTGAGATTACAGGAACGTGCCACCATACCCAGCTTAGTTGAATTTTTAAAAGAGATGAGTTATGTAACATTGCTAAATGTGTATTCTTAAAAGGACTTAGCATTATCTCTCAGGCTCTACTTTGTTATTTTGCATGGTACATTAATCTTCCTGTGCAGTGCAGGGTGCACTGGGTGAGGAGAGGTCGGGGGCCATAGCCTGGGTGAGAAGGCACAGGTAAGAGGCTGAGGGGTGGAATGGAAGGACTGAGGAGGAGGAGGAGGAGGTGGAGGAGGAAGAGGTAGAGGAGGGGGGATGACTCTGGAGATTGTGAATGAGAACTGATCTGACATGGGAATCAGGAGAGAAGGATATGCAAGAGAAGGGATCAGAGGACTCAGAGATGAATCAGTCACAAACAAACATAATAAGTAATTATACTCCTGTTACCTGGGCACCAGGGGCTGGGCATACACACAGATTGATGACAGCAAGAGAATGGTGGATAGGCAGAGCAGCGAAAAACCCAAAGTGGTCTCTTCTCAGCATTAAAGGTTGAGCAAGGCAAGGAGCTCTGTGTAGTCCAGAGAAAGAATTGCTCCTTATTGTTAGGAGTCATGGAAGCTGCAGGGAAGAGGCAGGACATGAGTTGAACCTTGAATGATGGGTGTAAATTTGGAAAGATTGGGAAAGGTGTGTGGGTGTGGAGGATGGAAGCGAAGGAAAACTCAAGAGTGCGCGGAGGACACCGAGTAGGCCGGAGAATGGGGTTTGAGTATAAATGCTGAGGAGAAATAGAGAAGGTAGATCCATGTGACTGATCTGGTATAGGTTTTGAGATCAAGTTAGAGTTTGAAGTTTAATCTGAGAAATGACAAGCCATTGACCTTTTTTTTTTTTTTAGCAAAATTGTGGCCAGTGCAAAAGGGTCTTTTTTGAAGTTTAATCTCTGAACAATGAGCAGAATGTGTAAAAAAAAAGAGAGGTGTTAGTACTGTCAAAATGAATAATTGAGCCAGTCTGAGATAGGAGGATCACAGGTTCAAGGCCAGCCTCAGCAGCTTAGCAAGACCCTCAGTAACTTGGTAAGAACACTAAAAAACAAAACAAAAAAACCCCGCTGAGTGTGTAGCTCAAAGGTAGAATGCCTCTGAGTTCAATCTCAAATATCAATAAAAGACAAATATTTGGGTGGGTGACTTTTTATTCAAAAAGGAAAGAATGTCAACTAGGTTGATAGTGATTACAGAAAGAGAGATAGAAAAGAGGCTGAGGAATTACTAATAAGCCCAATATGGAGAGAGAAACAGAAGAAATACAGTGTTACTCAAAATTTCAAATCTGGGAGATGTGATCACAGTTGTGTTGTTCACCCTGATTTCAGTGTTAGGGAGCTGGAGAGCACAGTAGTCTACCCATAGGCATGTCCGTAAGGGTGGTTGAAGTGAGGACTTGGGGCTCAGCTGGAAACCAGGTTTACCATACCCAGTTGAAAAACTCCACATAGCTCAGCAGCTGTTAGAAGTTCTTAATTTATTAATTATTTCAGAAAGTAAAGTACTCTCAAAAGCTCCTTTGAGAGCTTACACTCTCTCGATACAGATGAATTCTCAATTGCGCCTTGCAAAGTGGTCCAGCTTGTTATGAGGAAGACAGTGAGCAGGGCTGGAAAAGGGCTTTCTTGTCCAGGTGTAGACATTGTGAGCACCGGGCCATATTCTCAGCCTCGAGGGCCGTAATGCATATGTGACATGTCTTTTTATCAGTATGGCACCTAGCAGCCAGTGTCCTGGACACTGTAAATACTCAGTATTGGCTGATTTGCATTTTCATCAGAGTTCCCAATGATAAAAGAGTGGACACAAGAAACACTAACAAGCTTAGAGCCAATTTTATAATGGCAGACGCTACATAAACAAATGCAAATCAGATGCAAATTTGAATTGCATAAATTTTGTAAGCAAAATCCAAGGAATAATAGCTGGCTTTGGATCTTTGCTAAAATGATAAAAGTCCATTAGCAACTCTTCATCCTGCAGAGCCTCAGGGACATTTCAGAAGTCAGACCACCATAAAGAGCAAACTCAGCAACTAAAGTTGCCAGAATGAAGAATGGTGTTGTGTTGACTCCCGGCCTAGGGTGGCCGCGGCGGAGGACACTTGTATTCTTTTTCTTTTTTTTTTTTTTTTTTTTTTTTTGGTGGTACTGGGGTTCCTGGAAGCCCTTCTGCCTCCAGGCTATACTCCCAGACCTATTTTTACATTTTTATTTGGAAACAGGGTCTCCTAAGCCAGCACACGCAGCTGGCTTAGAACCTGCGCGATTCTCCTGTCTCTGACTCCCAAGCGCGGGGATTACAAGCGTGTGCCACCACGCCCGGCACTTGTATTCTTTTTTAATGAATCAACTGACCAGGCATGGTGGCCAGTTGATTCATTAAAAAAGAATACAAGTGCCGGGCGTGGTGGCACACGCTTGTAATCCCTGGCCCGGCCAGTTGATTCATTAAAAAAGAATACAAGTGCCGGGCGTGGTGGCACACGCTTGTAATCCCTGTGCTTGGGAGGCTGAGACAGGAGGATCACGCAGGTTCAAAGCCAGCCTCAGCTACTTAGTGAGGCTCTCAGCAATTTAGTGAGTGAGACCCTGTTTCCAAATAAAGTATAAAATAAGTCTGGGAGTGTAGCCCGGAGGTAGAAAGCCTCTGGGTTCCACCCCAGTACCACCAAAATAAATAAATAAAAATAAATAAATAAAATGAATCAACTGTAATAAAGAAAGAAGGGACTCTCCACAGACCACATCACCAACACTAGAACCCACGGCTGCATGTGCAAGGAACCAGAACTTCATGAGTCCAGTTGACCTGATCATGAAGAGGAAGCGCCATGCTTTCCTTCCCCTCCCAAACCACTCAAGAGAGACACCTGCATTCATCTTGTTGCTCTCTGGTCTTGTAGCCGCCCGACTGATCCAGAACATGGATGCCACCGCCGAGCCTTGTACCGACTTCTTCAAGTATGCCTGCGGGGGTTGGCTGAAGCGCAACGTCATTCCTGAGACCAGCTCCCGTTACAGTAACTTCGACATTTTAAGAGATGAGCTAGAAGTCATTTTGAAAGGTTAGTGGCAATGTTGTCTGTGCACCTAAGGCAGTGCTCTTCCTTTGTCCATTTAGGATATAATTGGTAGCTACTACAGATGAAAGGTGATCATGGACCACCTTTCACGGACCACCATTGGGTCATGGGGAGGACAGTCTTCTTGGAAATGGATGTGTTGGTACCTCTTAGCATTCTACTTTCATTTCTAGGGACCCACATGATCAAGCTCTCTTATCTCAGAATTGGAATCTTTATGTTGTTTTACCAAAAGAAAAAAAATTTAAATGATTGCTACCCAAAACTACTTCCACAGAAAGTACTTTCCTATCCCAGTCCTGTGTTAAAGTTGCCAGAAGACATTACTAAGGTTTGTCTTCTCTGAAAAGTTGAAGAGGTCTGGAATAAACCCTACCATCTCTTTCCTCTTGTCTCTTTTCTTCTAGAAGTTACTTTGTAGAAAAGAATATAATCTTTGCCATTTTATCATGTGCAATTAGAATAATCCATTTGATTCATTTGCAATTACACAAAGATTATTTTTCTCTAGCCATTAAGAGGATTGTTCATATTAAAGTTCAAGTTTCCCTCTATTATTATGTTTTTTATCTCAGTCTAAAGCAAAATAACTGTTATCTATGGTAGAGCTGTACATAACTACAGAGAGAGAGAAAGAGAGAGAGAGAGAGAGAGAGAGAGAGAGAGAGAGAGAGAGAGAGAAACACACACACTGTAGTTAAAAAAGAACAAACTTGCATCTAACTGGGCTAATGAAACTAACCTTGTGCACTAGGAATGATGATTCAGTAAGGAGTCTGTTTTTTCCCATAGTTTGTTGCAATGAAAAGGAAGAAAAGCAAGTTGTTTTTTTTTTTTTTTACCAAACCAATGTTAAAAATGTCACAGCTGCAAATAACCAATTATATTGATGCATTTTTAAATGCCCTATTTCAGATGTCCTGCAGGAACCCAAAACCGAAGATATAGTAGCAGTGCAGAAAGCAAAAACACTGTACAGGTCATGTATAAATGAGTGTAAGTGCTTTGTTTTGATATCATTGGAAGTGTGCATATATTGATATCACAGTGTGCCTAAGTTTTATATTGAATTCACTTTCATTGTTTTCAAAAGCTGCTATTGACAACAGAGGAGGAGAGCCTCTTCTCAAACTGTTACCAGACATATATGAGTGGCCAGTAGCAACAGAAAACTGGGAACAAACATATGGTAAGGCAGTTTTCCTCCGTTTTCAAAACAAATAATTTCCACATTAAATCTATGATGTATTATTAATGAACCAAAGCTTCTAATGATACATTTCACCTTTTATTGTTTTAGGTGCATCTTGGACAGCTGAGAAATCTATTGCACAATTGAATTCTAAATATGCAAAAAAAGTCCTTATTAATCTTTTTGTTGGCACTGATGATAAGAACTCTACCCACAATATAATTCATGTAAGTTTGTATGTCACATAGCCAAAGTTACCGTTAAATTTTAATAAAACTGCCATGCACATTGTTGTTATTGAAATTTAGAAGCAATGCATCTTTTCATTTTAATTGTATGAACAAGGGGCAATAAATTCTTGCTCTGTTTCTGACACCTGGAGTCTTAACTTTGCATCTTTTCTTTTTCTCCTTTTTCCTGACCTTCCCGCTTCTCGGTCTTTTGTCTAATGCCCTATTTCAGATATTTGCCTCTCATTGCTTCTACCTCTGTTTTAGGTACTTCATCTTCATAAAATAAAAGATGAGACGCTCCAGGCCCTTCCCATTATGAAAACCCCCTGATTTCTTTGTTTATTTCAGAAAAGAAGCATGCTTTGTTTTACATAAGTAACGCAGGTCTAAAAACCAAAAATTTAAACTTTCAAAAAGAACATAAAGCCTGGCGTGGTGGCGCACGCTTGTAATCCCCGCGCTTGGGAGGCGGAGATAGGAGGATTGCGCAGGTTCAAAGCCAACCACGCTGGCTTAAGAGACCCTGTTTCCAAACCAAAAAAAGTATAAAAAATAGGTCTGGGAGTGTAGCCCGGAAGTAAAAGGGTTTCTAAGAACCCCAGTATCACAAAAGAAAAGAAAAGAAAAGAAAAGAAAAATAAAGATTTCTAATGCAATATTGGTTCTCACAAAAGAATATTCTTTCTCAAGTTAAGGTAAATGAAATACCGTTCTTTTTATTTATTTATTTATTTATTTTTTTTTTTTTTTTGGTGGTACTGGGGTTCCTGGAAGCCCTTCTACCTCCGGGCTACACTCCCAGACCTATTTTTTACATTTTCATTTTTGGAAACAGGGTCTCCTAAGCCAGCACGTGCGGCTGGCTTCGAAGCCAGCGCGCGCGGCTGGCTTCGAACCTGCGTGATCCTCCTGTCTCTGCCTCCCAAGCGCGGGGATTACAAGCGTGCGCCACCACGCCCGGCAAATACCGTTCTTTTTAAATGGCTTTACTCGATTGTTTAAGATATATCCCGTTTATTTAGGGATTACTATGAAGGAAATTTATGAATGTGTTTGGAATGTATTAAAATTTGTATAGATATTTTTGGTCTCCTGTAAAAGAAATTTCACTAAATGTTACAAGTCACAGAAACATATCTATGTTACCATTGTAAAAACTTTTATGGCAAGCCTGGCATGGTAGCACACGCTTATAATCCCAGTACTTTGGAGGCTGAGACAGAAGGATCACAGATTTGTGACCAACCCCAGCAACTTAGTGAGACCCTCTGCAACTTAGTAAGACCCTGTTTTAAATTATTAAAACAGTAAAAAGTAAAATTAGTAAAACAGTAAAAAAAATTAGTAAATTAGTAAAAAGGTAGTAAGACCCTGTTTTAAATTAAAAGAATATAATCAGTCTGGGGTGTAGCTCAGAGGTAGAATGCCCCTGGGTTCAATCTCCAGTACACCCCCCCACACACACACACACAAACTTTTAGGGCAATTTTTATTAAAGTCATGAAGAGCAGAACCCAACTCTTTCCTTTCCAAACTCCTTTTCTCTTCTCAAAACTCTCATGGGCTCTCCAGTGTCAGCTTCCTGCATGACACCCACGGAATCAGGAGGTTGGGGAAAGAGCAGGGCCCTTCATGGGAAAAGGGAGTTTGGCTCATTCTATGAGGTACTTTTGGGTTATGCTTCTCTTGTTTGGGTTTGTGCTCTTCAGGGCTACTGGGATCTCACTTTAATCCATTCGTGCTCTGGTTTGCCCACACGCCCACAGCACCCTGCAGTGCACAGAAAGTAGCTTCACAGTGCTGGGTGTGCCCAGATCATCCTCCTGTGGACGCCTAGGCTCTCTAGAGCAGCACCCAATCTCCCTCCCACTAGTCCAGCTGCAGCCTCTGCCTGCTGAAGTCCTGAGCAGAACAGCTCTGAAGAGAACTGAAGAGGAGTCTGTGGTCAGGATCTCAGTAAAACTTCTGCAAGATTTACACTAGTGAAAATGTTCTAGGGTGACCATACAGGTTCTCCCCTCCTCATACACACATACCACCACCACCACCACCGTCACCAGCACCTATCCAAATAAACATGAAGGCTATAACCTCTCTCCAAGGAGGGTGGGTCCTAGCTTGGGAACTAAGGAGTCCTATGGATGTATAATTTAGAAACTCCTTGGCCCTCGATTCTAACAGGCTTAGATTTATCTGCACCTGTGTTCTGTGTTAAAAATTCTTCCCAGTATACTTTTTTGTTCAACTTTTTCTGTTTCCCTCAAACATCCACCTCACAACCCTCCAACTCCTGTAACTGCTCATGAGTGTAACACTTATGAGTAATGTGGAAACCATGTGCTAATTATGCATTTACTCCGTTTCCGATTCTTACCCTTATAAACAGCGTGAAGACTAAGCTCTTACACGCACCCACGCAGGCATGCTGCATTTCCTCCAACTGTTTCATATCTGCTGAGTGATTTATTTTCTTTGATGTATATTTTTTTATAGTTCGACCAACCTCGCCTTGGCCTCCCTTCCAGAGACTACTATGAATGCACTGGAATATATAAAGAGGTAAATAAAAGAAAGGAAAAAGAAGTAACCAAAAACAAACTACATAAGCATCTGGATAAACCTGTAAATAATGAAAAGAACTAAAGCCAAATTTAAGCAACTTTCTTAGGTTCTTTACTCAGGACACTAAAATCAGACATAACAATGAACTATACTTGGCAGCGAGGACCAGGAATTTATTGGTCCAGTGTAAAGCTCCCTTTTTTTTAAAACCTTCTGATTGACTTTCAGAAGACTGTGTAGCCAGGGGCATCCCTTTCTGATTAGCATGGCTCAGCAGCCCATAGACATAACAGCTCACACAAATGCTGTCCGATCCAGATGTTTGGGAGTGCTTTCTGTCTGGTGCACAACCTTACCTCCCTCAGGCCAATGCCTGTGTTATCGTGCTTCCTGATGGATGGAAGATCAGAAGGCAGCCCAGCAGCATTGTACAGATTGGGCATTAGGGGAGATGTTGGTCCTATAGAGGCTTCCTCATAGTTACTTTGCAGTTCAGAAGGAAGCTAAGTTTACCTTTATGGTCCTAGTGGGTCACAATGTAGTGATGTGGCTGAAATTGCTTCTTAGTTAAAATCATTAGCTGAATATGTTTATGGCTAGTCTTCATTTTGCCTAATTATGTTTTATGATTGACTAGATTTCATTAGTTTAAAAATCTTTACTACTTTGTGAAACTATTATTAAAACATCTCATTCAGTGTTCAGATTATTTTTGTAGTTGGTTTCAGTAGCTGATAAAAGGTAACTCAACCAGAAGCCTTTGAGAGCTGATAGATCAGCAAAGTAGCCAGAGACAAAATCAACTACTTTGCTGATTCAATGCAATTCCCCATTAAAATATTAACACCATTCTTCACAGCTAGAAAACAATAGTCCTAAAATTCATATGGAAGAACAAAAGATCCAGAATAGCCAAAATAATTCTGAGAATAGGAACCATACTGGAGGCATTACAATACCTGGCTTCAAATTATACTATAGAACTATGATAACAAAACCCACATTGTATTGGCACAAAAACAGACACGTAAACCACTGGGATAAACAATACAGAAACAGTTCTTCACACTTCTAGGCAGTTTATTTTTCACAAACACACATGCAATAAAAAAATAGGCTAGAGAAGAGATGGCCTTTTCAATAAATGATACTAGAAAAATGATATCTAATTAAAATTAAAATTGTATATATAAATTCAAATAACATGGAATAAGGTATCTTTCTGAGTAGATATTCAACATCGGAAATGAAGAAATATATATATATAGGGTATCATCAAAGACCAAAATTGATAGCACAGAGAGTCAAATGGGTGAGGGATATTTGAGTTGCTGTGTGGGTTGCAGCTATTGGCTTTAAGAGATGTCCAGCTGTTTCCTGTTTCACATTTGAAAGTGATTGAGGAAATGGGGTTCATTATATCATATTATCATCATCAACTGGATGCTTTTTATATTTGCAATTCTGTCCTTATAAACATTTAGTTTTTTCCAACCCTGAGACATTTTTTTCACATTTTTAAATCTCTGATATTAAGGCATATCTGGTAGTCAGTGTGGTAAAATTTCTTTTTCTGTTTTTAAAAGAGATATTATTAAAATGTTTGTATATTTGTGAATTGTATATTCAGTGTTATCCTGTAATCTAGAACAGGTCACAGAGGGGCAGTTTTGGACTGGACTTTGATACAGAGACATTTATGCTTAACCTGCAGGGTTTGTTTTGCATTTTTTTTTACTTTGAGTTAGTTGTTCATATTTTACAAAATGGAAGATTTCTGTTGATTATATGAATTTCTCAATAAGTTGGTAGAATTGGAAACCCTGGGCTCGGAATCTCACATGCCAACGATTGGCCAGAGCTGTGATGTGCACACTCCCTTTAGACAGGGCATTTGTTCTCCAGATTTGAGTAGTGGTCATCTCTGATTCATTTATTTATTTTGACTTTCTGATTTCTGTGGACACTTAAGTTTGTATAAGTCTGGTCTTGGCTAAGCTTCAGTAACAAAGACACCCCAAAATGCAGTTGCTCAAGCCAGGCATGGTGGCGCACGCTTATAATCCCCGCATTTGGGAGGCGGAGACAGGAGGATCGCACAGGTTTGAAGCCAGCCTTGCTGGATTAAGAGACCCTGTTTCCAAATAAAAATAAAAAAAATAGGTCTGGGAGTGTATACCGGAGGCAGAAGAGTTTCCAGTACCACCCAAACAAAACAAAAAAACAAACAAAAGAACATGGTCATGTGGCAGCAACTAAATAGAAAGGACACTAGGAAATATAGTTTGGCCATATATATGCTGTGTTAAAACTTGTTTGAATTTACTCCTATTTTATGTCGTTGTAAATGGCTTTGCTTTTTTCAGATGTTCATTTTTTACATATAGAAGTGCTACAGATTCTTGCGTGTCAATTTTGTGACTATTATCAGTTTTAATAGTGTTTTGGTGGTGCCTTTATGGTTTGTTATATATAAGATATGTTGTTGGCAAACAGAGACAATTTCACTTCTCTTCATATGTGGATGACTTTCCTTTCTTTCTAATTTGCTCTGGCTAGGACTTACAGCACTAGGTGGTACTGAAGTAGGCAAAGTGTCTTATTCTTGATCTTAGAGGGAAGGATTTCTACTCTTCATCATTAAGTGTGGTGTTAGCTGTGGTTCATGAGATATGGCCTTTATTCTATTGAAGTAGGTTCTTTCTATACTTATTTTTAGATGATTTTTTAAATGAATGTATATTGGATGTTTGCCAAATGCTTGTTATGCCATCTATTGAAATAGTTGATTGGGTTTTGTCCTTCACTTTGTTAATATGTTTCACATTTATTGATTGATGTATTTTGAATCTTCCTTGAATTTCTGGGATAAATCCTCTTTGGTCATGGTGAATGGTGTCCTTAATGTGCTGTTGAACTGACTTTGCTTATATTTTGTTGAGAATTTTTTTGCATCTATATTCATCAGGATTAGGACTAGGTCCATTGTTTTCTTGTTCTATAGTGCTTTTTTAATTTTGAAACCAAGTCTCCTTAAGTTGCTGAGGCTAGCCTTGTATCTGAGATCCTCCAGTCTCAGCCTTCCAGGTGCTGGAATTATAGACATGTGCCACCACATCTGGCTAGATCTCTCTTGTTAAGGAGAGAGTTCAGAGATTCTCCAGTTACTTAAAGAGATCACTTAATGGCGCATTCCTCCTCAAAACACAGAAAGAGTATGAAAATATGTATTGCCTGTAAAAGACAGTCATTCCCATTCTTGGAAAGTTAAGATGGAGCTAACCAGTCATCTCACTTATATATTGAGAGAAACAATGACCTTAATTTTCTTAAGAAAATTATCTTAAGAAATTTTAATTAAGATTTTAATTATCTTATTTCTTAAGAAAATCACCCACCTTCAGAAGAGCCTCTCAACTCTGTATCAGGTGTTCATTGGAGCTGATCTCCAGGTCCCCCTTACCCTTTTTCACTGTCCTGAGCTCATCCAGACCAATTGTTACCTTGTTCTCCTTTGTAAAGAAAATTATAGATCAGGAATCCAGAATATTTTAGTGTGATTGGTTATAGATGTTCATGTTCCATAGTGATCCTTTTCTGAGAAGGCAGAATCATCTAGGGTAGAGGTCTCCATACCCAAGGACTACTGCGTGCCAGTGACAGGCTTCAGGCAGGCAGTCACTGCCCCATATACCCACACGCTGGGAAAAGCCACCAGGACTCATTTCACTTGCTTGTTTTATGCATCGACAAGATACTTATTTGAACAGAGCATTTTAGGGCTAAGACAAAAGTGAGAAATCACTGGGTCAAGAGGATGAATCTGAGGAGGAAGGCTGGAGCTGAGGATCAGGATCTTAGGATATTATGCTATAGGGTAGGACAAAAGAGAGGAAGGCCAGAAATTAATTAAGGTTAGAAATTAATTAAGAGCTATTCCAAAATCTGTGGGCCCATAAAAATAGAGATATTTTAGGGGTATGTATAGAAGACCTGGAACATAGCCAGGGTAGACTGAAGCCAGAAGGGGGTGAACCAGGTCTATGGGTCTAAATCAGAGAAAAGAGAGACCAGAAAATTCTTTAAACTCTGTCTTACCTAGGAGAGAGCACAAGTTGGAAACTACACTCTCATTAGATGAAGGAGGACAAACTTGGACAGAGATTAAACCTAGAAAGGGCCACTCAAGAAGATAAGGCAGGAAGATATCTAAGTTCAAGGCCGGACTCTACAACTTAGTGACACCTTGTCTCAATTTTTTTAATTAATTAATTTTTATTTATTTATTTATTTATTTATTTATTTATTTATTTATTTTGTGGGTCTGGGGATGGAACCCAGGGGAATTAGACCTCCGAGCTACACCCCCTGCTCTATTTTTTATTCTTTTTATGTTGAAACAAGGTCTCACTAAGTTGCGGAGGACCTCACTAAGTACCTGAGGCCTTGTCTATGAACTGCTATCCTCTGATCTCAGCCTCCTGAATGCTGGGATTACAATCATGCACCACCACGCCCATCATTTTTTAATTTTAAAAAGGGCTGAGATATAGCTCAGTGGTAGAATGCTCCTGGTTCAAACCCCAGCACCACACAGCAAAAGAAAAAAAAAAGAGAAGAAGAAAAGAAAAAGAAAAGAAAACTAGACAGGATTTGTTTTGCCTGCTCAGCTAAAAGATAAACTGAGAGAACATACTCGAGACTGGAGCTGAAAACAGAAGTTTTGATGGAATGGGGAGTGAGCGAAACCTGGCCAACACACTTAAAATTTAGCGTCATTATGTTCTTTGAACTGATTTTCACTGAGCTGCTCTGTGGCAGACGTTCCTAGTCAGTGGGGATGCCAGGCAAACAGCCCCCTTGCTTTCTTGTTCTGATGGGAGGAGAAGTACAATAAAGAAATATGCCAATAATTTAAGGAAACAAGGCAAATGCAGATAGTGGTATAAGGAAAATAAAATTGTGCTGTGTTAACAATTGGCTACAGTAGTGGTCGATGGGTCATTTAAATGTCATTCACCTTCATTCTAAAACTACCGCTCTGGCCGCCGTGTGCAGATCTCATGGTAATGAAGGCAGAGAGATCAGGGATGGGCATGTGGTGGTGATCTAGGTGAGAGATGCTGGTTGGATTCAGTTGGTTACTAGTTAGAGAGACCTTGAACAGCCCTGTGATGCCTTCTGTAGGAGGCTCTCTCAGTGTAGGGAAATTATGTGCTTCAAACAGCTCATCCAGGGTATTTTTGAAGAAAGAAAATGAAACCCTTAAGGTAGAATCTTGTCTTATGAGCAAGATTTAACTGCAGCGGTAAGCTTGGGTTCTAACGGGAGCAGATAAATTTGGAAAGACAATCAAGATACTAAGGCATATGTTTAAATCAGTCATGAAGGAGAGGTTAGCAGGCTGGAACTCATGATGAGAAGCAGTGTATCCCACGCAACTCTATTGAATATTTCAGCATCATAGGAGATAGGGACGTCATAGCTTCCAGTTTTCTGGTAAATATGACCAGTTCGGCAGGCCAGAAGCATCGTCCAGAGTTCCTGCACCTCTTATAGTTATCTTTGAATACATCTTTAGGAATAAAAATTTTAAAGTAGGACCAGTTTTCACAGTCAACAAAGTACACAGGAGGATTCCTGTTATTTCCTTCTTACCTCATTAACAAAAAGCATTTCATATGGTAAAGAAAAACCTTGGTAAATTGAGATTGGAAATTCAAATTTCTATCTCCTTCATAATGAGTAGTAATTCCCTGCTGAAGACAGATGGATTCATATGCCTTGAAATGCAGTTAATTCAAAGCACTGTATGCTTATATTTTAAAATAGTTGGTCCCGTGAGGTATGATTTGGACATACTTGTTTACTTCAAAGTGAAACAAGAATTGTGATTATCTTTTAATAGGGAAAGGATGGAGTTAGCAAGAATATATATAACATTATCTTTTCATTCCCGTTACCTTAGTGATTAGGTTTTTAATGCAGAGTCACAGCGGAAAGTATAGTTTATCCTGCAGAGTAGCCGACCAATGGATACAGATGGTAGCTAGATAGAATTCATGTTGCAGAGGATCCATGACAAGAAAGAGCTCCTCTCCCCGGGGAAATGTTTCCTTAGCATTTAATAAAGGTCACAGACTGGCAGTATGGAAACCTCTAGAACATCAAATGGATAGTGATGGTTCATTTTGCTTAGGTTCTTATTTGATGACATCTTTTCACTTCCCTGTGAGTTTTAGGTTTGATAATGAGCTGCAGTAAATTCAGATGTACCTTTGCGCTCACAATGAATTAAGGACTCCCTTTTGGCTTATAATTAATTAGTAGAAACAAGACAACACTCTTCCAACTGAAAGTGTGAAGCACCTTATAGCACACATTACAACTTTCCTTTATCTTGGTGCCAACTCTTCGAGTCATAGTGGACTCCACCTAGCCACAGCTTGTGTGACACCTTTTTCCCAGTCACGGTCACCTGCTTTACCAGTAGTAAAACTGGTGCCAGGGCTTCAAATTTTTAGTACATTTTAAATTAATCTTCGGCTTAAAATGTTTTATTTCAACTGAGACTTTAATTTTAAAGATTTAATTTCTGATGGATAATAACGTCTAGTAAATAGTACCCAGTTGAGACTTAACACAGTGGGATTCAATTCCCTGGTGTAAATGTCCCAGGACTTGAATTTATATTTATTTATGTATGCTGCAGAAGGTCTGTAATACAACTCCGTCATAGCTTACTTCTACAAATTAAAAAATGTATGAAGATAAAATTTTTTTAAATTGAGTTTTAGAAGAAGGTTGAAGCTGGGCATTGTGGCACATGTTTGTAATCCCAGCACTTGGGATTCCAGGAGGATCTCAGGTTCGCAGCCAGCCTCAGTTACTTAGTGAAGCCCTCTGCAACTTTTTGAGACCCTGTTTCAAAATAAAGAATTACAAATACAATTGGGGGCATAGCACAGAGGTAAAATGCCCCCTCGGTTCCATCCCCAGTACCACAAAAAAGGAAGATGTTGATATCTTAATGTATAATCTATGTTTTTTGTTTTCCTACTGAGAATTGAACCAAGGGATAGTCTACCTCCAAGCTATACCCGCAAGCCTTTTTATTCTTGATTTTGGAACAGGATCCCACTAGGTTGCTGAGGGTCTTACGAAGTTGCTGCAGCTGTCTTCCAACCTGTGATACTTCTGTCTTGCCTCCCAAGAACCAGGATTATGGGCATGTACCACCATGCCCAGTTTATAATCTATGGTATTTTGTAATGGAATTTCACAGTGATAGGAGTGTTTTGGAATTAACCAAAGCCATGAATGTGTGATGAAGGAGCTCCTGAGAACACAGACTCAGAAAAAATTACTGCTTGACCGAAGGAGACAGCTATGAAGCTGTTCTAATCATGTTAAATGAATATACAGCCTTCTTATCATAATCAATTGAAAAATAATTATGATACATATGATCAGGGAGAAGCTGAAAGAAAAGATGTGGTAAAGGAATTTATTGTTATTCGTGGAAAAAAATAGTATATGTAATTGCCTACAAAATGTTTTGCATCTGCATCCTTATTAAGACAAAATAACTTGACTGAAAATTGAAAATATATAATCCTTATAAGAAGATACTTATCAATTACTTAGTACTTTCAAAGTGACACTTTATTTCTCTACTTTAAGCTCCGATTAAAAGATGCATCAAGCTTCTAAAATTCTTTGCGGGTCATTTCTTTCAGTACTTAGGAAAGGATTTCTATTTTTTTGTACTGTATCTGCTATCAAATATTAACACTGAATTGATAAAAATGTTTTTAACTTAAAGCACCATGATAAATATTTAGAAGGTTCTCCAACAGTTTGTATTTATTTCTTGCAGGCTTGTACAGCATATGTGGATTTTATGATTTCTGTGGCCAAATTGATTCGTCAGGAAAAAGGATTGGCTATTGATGAAAACCAGATTTCTTTGGAAATGAATAAAGTTATGGAGTTGGAAAAAGAAATTGCCAATGTAAAACACATTTTTTTCTGATACACTGAATAATGTCTACCACTCTTTTCTTTTTTGCCCTCTATCATACTTTAAGGGTAAAAGTATACCTCTTTAATGAAGTGATAAAAATGCATACCTAGTAATGGTTCATTGACTTTGAAAATACCTTTTAAACCATAGAATTTTATAATAAACCAGGTTTCTGACATCCAAGAGACACACTAAATTTGACATATATTAAAGTAGATTCACTTAATTGACTTCTTTAAGTGGATTACATCAAAATCCTACCATTTACAGACAAATTGTTATTGGATGCCCTTGAGGCTCAAGACACTTGCAAAGCAAGCTGTTGTAGTTTTTCTGGATGATTTTACTCTATTGTATTCTAATATCTAAAGTGATTACAGAAATCATCTCGGTTCCTTTGGTAAGAAGTATCAGTCCCTGAACATGGTCACCAATAAGGAATCTAATGCCACTGTGTTCAGACCATCAGGCTGCTGAGCCAGGAGCAGGAGGTCCAGGGCAAGAGGACATGGCCACAAGGCAGGGTTATGTTTCTGGCTTTTCCCTGGTTCCAGATTAATCCTGGGGGTCTAAACTGGCACTTTTTTCCTTGATAGTGCTCTGATGGAGCCCTGCTGTTTTCAGCAAGTGAGCCGTGAGGTTAAGGAGAATCCCAGTTATTTATTGACCCATGTTCTGATTTCCAGCTAGACCCATAAAGCTCTCTTTGACATTGCAGACAACCTGCATCCCTACGTCCCCATCTACTCTCTGTTACTATACTCATTCATGAGAATCCTGAAGAGTGAAAATCTTGGAAGGCAATTTTAGCTTTCTTGGGTCTACAAGAAACCCCAAATTCCCAGCTGCCACTGGAAAAATAGCAGTTTGATGGGTGACATATAGTTCTCTGTGGTAAAAAATTTTCTAGAAGAAATAGTTTCCTGCCCTGGGATTGGCCCACTCCTACTTTCCAGACCATATCCCTTTGGCACCAGCTTTGGCTCTGGGGTGTTAGTTCTATATGACCTCAGATTTTGTGACTAAGATTAGTGTGGGGCCATCATCTTTTGATAACCCGTGTGCCTTTAACAGTGTTCTGCATTATATTGTACACAGATGATGTGCAGTAATTGCTGCTTTTTTTTTTTTTTTTTTGGTGGTGGTGGTGGTACTGGGGGAGAAACCCAGGGGCTTTCTACCTCTGTGAGATACTCTCAGACCTATTTTATATTTTATTTGGAAACAGGATCTCACTGAGTTGCTGAGAGCCTCACTAAGTAGCTGAGGCTGGCTTCAAAGCTGTGCGATCCTCCTGCCTCAACCTCCCAAGTGTGGGGATTATAAGCGTGCGCCACCACGCCCGCTCGCTGCTTTTAATAAATGAATAGATCAGACGCCTAAGAGGGACATTGGATCCATTTGCACTGAGTCATGGCTCCTGTTTTAAGCTTTTATCTTTGGTCCCTTCTCACTTAAATTTGCTTTTTCTCATTGTAACCACTAGTTGGGGAGTTACTATTATAATTTCCCTTTTTGGTTAGAATTCAGGGAAGGAAGGAAGGAAGGAAGGAAGGAAGGAAGGAAGGAAGGAAGGAAGGAAGGAAGGAAGGAGAAGAAAGAGAGAGAAAGAAAGAGGAAGGAGGGAAGAGGGAAGGAGGAAGAGAAGAAAGAAAGAAGGAAGGAAAGAAAGAAAGAAGGAAGGAAAGAAAGAAAGAAAGAAAGAAAGAAAGAAAGAAGGGAGGGAGGGAGGGAGGGAGGGAGGGAGGGAGGGAGGAAGGAAGGAAGGAAGGAAGGAAGGAAGGAAGGAAGGAAGGAAGAGGGCTGCTGTTGAATATGAAGTGAGTCAGGCAGGATGGGAAGACAGTCACCAAAGCAGAAAGTGCTGCCCCTCTTCTCAGATAAACTCTAAATACTACTGTAGGACCTACTAGGGATTTTCTGTATTACTTGTTATAGGAACTGTTGCACTCCCCCTCCCCTGGATGAATTTTAACTAGGACACTGAAAGGGTGGGAGTAAGACAGAATGTTTGAGAGATAAATGGGAACTGAGTGTCTCCAAAAGAGTTATAATGTGCAGCCTCTACAGGCATAACTGAGCTGGTCCCTAGCCAAAGCCCACAAATGTTGCTTAGGTGGCCTGACAGTTATCAGAATGTTTTGAAGCATTCGAAACTTGACACTGCAGCCAAATCTCTTTCACTGTTACTAGTCATGCAAAAATCCCTTACATTTCACATTCATCGGTCCGACCAAATAAATTACAAAACAAGTACAGTAGAGAGCCTAAAGCAAATTATGTTGTACCTTTTCTGTATTTTTATTTCCCTCCTTTATAGCTGTATTTTTGCAAATAATTCTCAATTCTAAAATAATGATTAAAAATTGTATCCGTAGGCAACAGCTAAACCTGAAGATCGAAATGATCCGATGCTTCTTTATAACAAAATGACATTGGCCCAGGTCCAAAATAACTTTTCACTAGCAATCAATGGGTCGGTAAGTAACAACATTGATATGCCCTTTCCCTGAACCATTTCCTGAAATTATGATATATTATATAAAATACTATTTTAAATTTTTTATTTATTAAAATAATTTGAACTTCAAAGATAAATTTAGATGTAATCAGACATTTGACTTCATGACAAGACCTGAAAAGAAAGACTATTTGACATCATTATATTTATATTATATTTATATATCTCTATATAAACATACAGAATAATTTCAAAGGCAATTGGAATTCAATAGAATTAAATTCCGAGGCAAAATTAGAATTTCAAAGGCAAAATTTCTTGCAAGGTAGATATACAATATTAGAAACTATCCTAGAAAGGGGTTTGGAAAAAGTGAAAATCTGATAGACCATAATAGATTCATGGAATTTTGGCTGTTAAACCATAACACACGATATTTCTTTGGAACTCCTAAACTGGATACTTTATTCATAGAACTTTTCAAATTTTTATTAAGGCCATTTATAGAGGTGTTCAGAACAATAATAGAGAAAGAGAATACAGAAATGAGAGGAAAATCTTGCATAGACTCTATTTATAGATAGCATTTGACTTCTTTTTGCTTAGCTAGTATCTAATGCCCCCCCCTCTCGGCTGTGCATTTATTCTTGTGCATTAGCTAATACACATAGTCAGGAGAGTAAACCACATACATAGAAACATGTATAAACTGCCACAGTCAGGGACAGAATTCATTCGGCCCTAATTCTAATAAAATGGGAAAGGCCAGAAAGCGGGGTGATATTTGGAGGAAAACACACCAAATGCTATGTGCATGTATGTTTCTCTCACACTAAACCTCAATATGATGTATAACTACAATACACTAATAAAAGTATATTTTTAAAAGGTATAACTTACTGAGTTACATACTTCATATATAGAACTTTTAATATAATATGATATAATACATATTTTTTGAGACTGGTCCAGACCACCAAAGAGAAACAAGCACATATAGCCTAATACCTCTTGCTTAATAATTGTACATGTATATAAATAACTGTCTAAGATATTGATAATTTTGAACATTTCTGCTTCCCATTTAAAAATAATAAGATTTTACCTTTTAGCAACTCTAAATTTAGCTTTGGAAAGAGCAAACTGTGTGCCTGTAGACCTAATGTTAATATTTAAAAAATGTTTTTCCTTTGGCTTCATAACATGATTGTACCTGTACTATAGCAATACATTATGATATAGCAAGCTCTCCACAGAGAGTTATTACAGTGTTTGAGTGAATTGTTTATTAGTATCTACTTTTTAAAAGACAAATGCTTTATACACATTTTCATCTTTGTATACACCAAAAAAGCTTTATTTTTAGAGCTGAATTTCTTTTTCTTCTTCCCTTTATTTTTATTGGTGAGTCCAAGAAGATGACATTAAGCCTAATTTCTAATTGCATGTTCTCTAAGCTTTTGCTCTTAAATGGTTGCTTTAATTCTGTTATCTAGATAATCATGTTCCAGAACTAATTCTTATTCAAAAGTTGATTGAAACCACTGAGGAACAATCCTAAACAAATAGCAAAATTGACCATTATGATAATTGCTTACTAATGCATCTGTGACACTTTTAATGTCTGACCTTCTATCATAATTGAATCTTGGAACCAATGGGAGAAATCCATAATTACTTAATGTCCTATGCCTGCTTTTTTCAGCCATTCAGCTGGTCAAATTTCACAAATGAAATCATGTCAACTGTGAATATTAATGTTCCAAATGAGGAAGAAGTGGTTGTTTATGCTCCAGAATATTTAACCAATCTTAAGCCCATTCTTACCAAATACTCTGCCAGGTGGGTATGTCAGCATGCCTCTGTCCTCAAAGTTTACATTTCATGTCACTCTTCAGAAGCTTTGCAGGCTCATCTTTTCTGTTGCTGGGTGGTGGGTTTTTTTATACAGAGATCTTCAAAATTTAATGTCCTGGAGGTTCATAATGGATCTTGTAAGCAGCCTCAGCAGAACCTACAAGGAGTCCAGAAATGCTTTCCGCAAGGTGAAGAAAATATCTCTCTTTTCTTAAGACTTAGAGTATAAAGAGATACATGGTTGGGAAGCTTGCCATGTATACTGCTAGGATGTGGTCATTTTTACCCAGGGAGGAAATCCTAAATGTTGGTTATTTTGCTCATATTTAGGATCCATGGCTGTGAAAGACGTGTATCTTAATGGCCTTTGCCATCCTATAATAGTTTCCTCTGGCATCAAGATTGCAATGTCTTGTGAGGTGGTCCTTTTTGGTTAATGAGCAGTTCATGAAAGACGATTGCCCTGATTTCTGGTTGTTGCTGTGTTAAAAGCCATCACAGGAGTATCTGTCTCAATTAACTTGATTTTCAGGTGCTCAGAGCACACTGGACATAGACACAGATGGACTGCATTGACTTGGACAATCCATTGAGGGTACACCTAACTGGAAATAGAACCTTAAAGCCTTGGGCTGTACTGACACTATTTAACCAATTATTATTTTAGTCCTGTTTTAAATGGGACAGGCAGTAGGGATTGAGAAAGGAGAAATCCTAGCAAATATATTGGTTGATGTTTTGATAAAAAAAAAAAGCTCTGAAAGTTCTTGTTTTAACTTTAAAAGGAAAATGTAGACACATTTTTTTTGCAATAAAGAATGCAAAGGTGGTGGCATTGTGCTAAATTTCCCATACCTAGATTAGCTCCCTTTTTGATACTTAGATTCGTATGCATATAGTTTTTCTTAAATACCTCAAGTTCGGCTGAAACCACTAAAAAGCAGGAATATGTTTTCTTGTGGATAACAGCATCCTTCCTGTGAAAATTATTGAACACTACCTCACATTTATGCTTATGCAGGGGATACAATGTTGTGTTTTTTTTCCTAAAGCTTTCTAGAAGGATATTAACTTATAATAGCCTAAAGTTCTACCAGGACATGCCAGTAGGCATTATTAAGGCAACAATGCAGTCAGATGACATTTTATCATAAGCTAGGGACACCTGCTTTGTAAGACTGATGAGTATTGTAAGAACATAAGTGAGACATAAAGATCCGCTGAGGTTTGTGCTCCAGCCTTCTCTACCCCCGGTCAAATGCCATGTTCTTTTTCTCTTTTATAGGCCCTTTATGGCACAACATCAGAAACTGCTACTTGGAGGCGTTGTGCAAATTATGTGAACGGGAATATGGAGAATGTGGTGGGGAGGCTTTATGTGGAAGCCGCCTTTGCTGGAGAGAGCAAGCATGTGGTGAGGCTTTAGCACAGCACCGTATCTGTCGTGTGGTGCACTATACTATCTCTTTGTGCTGGTGGGCAACTGCAATTGTCCATAGTTGGGCTAAAATTTTATTAATTAGGCAGAGGAAACTCTGAATCATAATATGACATTGTTCCCTAAGAAATCTCATCCTTTGCCCCTCAAGAGTTTAGTTATGTTTCTGTTCCTCACATTGTTTAATTCAAAACAATTAAAGAAACATATTAAATTAAATTAAATATATTAAGTTAATTAAAGAAACATTTTTGGGTTTCCCAGTCACTGTTCCATTGATATAATAATCTTTAAACTCTTCTAATACCAAAATTTACCAAGAATTAGTGTTTTTGTTTGTGTGTGTGTGTGTGTGTGTGTGTGTGTGTGTGTGTGTGTGTGTGTACACATATGCTATTGGTTCAATCCAGGGGTGTTCTACCACTGAGCTACACTCTCAGACCTTTATATGTTTTTTTTTTTTTTTTTGAAACAGGCTCTAAGTTACCATGCTTACTAACCTTGAATCTGTAATTCTTCTGTCTCAGCCTTCCAAATACTGGGATTACAGACCTGTGCCACTGCACGGGGCTAAAACTAGTATGTCCTTAAATACCTACAAAGTAAGCCAGAGTTTATTTGAAATGTAAGAAATGCACCTCAATTTTTTATTGTTACTGGAATGAAGACATCAGAACTGAATGACAGGGTGGAAGAGTTTATCTGAATGCTACTTTATGCTTAGCCACTCATAGTAATGACAAATAATAGTGAGAACCATGACATCCTAAAGGATATTTTTTAAATTGATGTATATATTAATACCCATTTAGTCAGGGATGTTAGTAGTAGCAACACTGCTTTAATATATAATAATCCTATATATTCTTTTGTCTGCATCATAATGTGTTTATAAACATAACATTTGTTTATATCATGTTATATAAAGACTGTGTGTAGTTGTTTTTTAAAAGTTTGTATTACAGGGGCTGGAGATGTAACTCATGGTACAGCACCTGATTAGTATGTGCAAGGTCCTAGGTTCAATCCCCAGCACCACAAAGGAAAAAAAAAAAGGAGGGAGATACGAAAGTGAATGAAGGGTCTAACTGTGGCCTTTGTTCTTTTGCTCTGAGGTTGAAGATTTGATTGCACAAATCCGGGAAGTTTTTATTCAGACTTTGGATGATCTCACTTGGATGGATGCTGAAACAAAAAAGAGGGCCGAAGAAAAGGTAACGACCAAGCCGGGCTGTTAACGGAAAGTTCCTTATAGGAAAAGACTAAATTTGAAAACATTTAAGAAAAACATATAATTATAGGTTGCATTAAATATTTGCAAGTGTCTTTAGGATATAGTATTTTGTGGAGCAATTTTCATATATAAAGACTTTTTAATGATTTTTATCTTTATATCTGCAACCAGCAACAGCCATATATATTTAGTTTAAAACTTTAAAAGTACTATTTTTCTTTTTTAAGGAAGACTTGGGAGAAAATCCTGTATGAACAAACAAGAATTAAAGATATTTTTCTTCTCCTATAAAAAAAGAAACTTAAAGATCTCTACGAGTAACACAAAATGTCCCTTTAGTTTGTGAATTAAACTTTCAATTAAATTTTAATATATACCCTATTTAATTAATGTTCAAGGAAATGTAAAGGAGTACAGTGCATTAAATGTGTGTTATACTATCTACAATTGAAGTTATGTTAAGGTTATGTTGAAGAAGCCTTTCTGTAATTTTTCCTATTTATCCTTCAGGTGCAGTGTGTGTATGTGTGTGGGTGGGTGTCTGTGTGTGTGTCTGTGTGTGTTGTGTGTGTGTGTGTGTGTGTGTGTGTGTGTGTGTGTGTGTGTCTGTGTGTGTGTTACTGGGAATTAAACTCCCTCCGCGGCCGCCTGTTTCAAAACCTTTTGTTTTTAAAAAGGGTCTTGATGAGAATCTCACTAAGCTGCTGAGACTGTTCTCAAATCTGTAATTCTCTTGCCTCAGCCTCCTAAGCACTGGGATTACAGGCATGCTCCACTGTGCCCAGCTTGTCTTTATAATTATATAAAACCAGGAGCATGTGTCCTATAAAAAACCTGAATGTGCTTGAGCAATATCCACTTACAGCCTCACTCTTTCCCTGCAGCTAGAGAGGCAAGATGAACAATCGAAACATATAGAAGGACTATCCTTTTTTGTTTTTAAGAATCCTGGGTGGGTTAAGCCTGTGAGTTGGGCCTGAAATGTGGCTATCTTTCCATCACTCTGTCCAATTCCTCAAATGCTGAGGCTATCTTGGTTCTTCATGTCTTAGCTCTCTGTGGCCTGGTCCTATTTGATGTAGCCAATTGGATTGTTCAAGATCAACATTTTCAAAATGGTGTCATAAAACCCAGGACCTGCAAGTAATTTCACAAAATACACAAATGGTTAAAAGGATGTAGGAGCACTTCTTACAGAAAGCATCCCTGATCCCACCCTGGCTCTTCCTAGGGTATGATTATATGGCACCAGATTGAAATATATATGTATTTATTTACTGCCTATCATTGCTCTTTATGCTAAGCTAGGGGAGGGAGGGAAGAAAAGTTTAACTGGATTATTCAATCAGCCTTTTACAAAGTCCCTAGCTCTCAGTGGATACTTGAGCACCTGTTGAATGAATAAACCAACAAACCCATTCTTCTTCTTGGATACTTACCATAACCCGAGGTTCTAGCTTTAGCATCTGTTTTCAATTCTAAGTCCTACAATAAAGAAGAGTACTTAAATGTTTCCCACAGTATATACCCAAAGAATTTGACAACCAATCTTTTTTTTATATAGTACATTTTACTTTGTGTAGAATGTGTGTTTTGGGGGACAGACACTCTTGGGGGGAAAGTCTGGTAGGAATAAAGTACCATTGAGAAGGGGCCATTTTGTAATGATTTTGTCCTATGAAAACCTACAAGAAAATGAGCTTGGCCTAAGTGACTTCCTTGACACATTTGTTGCCTGACCCTGAAGGATCCTGGGCTTATGCAACAGATGTATAACAAAACAACATCCATCTGAGAACAAACCAAAAAGCCCAGCGATACGGGCTTTATTCTCCATGAAAAAAATATTAATTAGATTATGTGACAGCAATAGGATATGATAGAATCAAAAGTCAAGCATTTGTGACAAAAACAAAAAAGAAGTATAAAAGTAAAAATAGAAATGGCAAGTAGTGAACAAAAATGATAATGAAACAATAAAAATAGACAACAAATTATTTTGAAATAATAAAAATAACAATTAGAAATGTTAGTAAATAGGGGTAAATATGAGCTGGGGTGACAAGGTAAGCTCTGCATGCCTAATTAATACCCCTCATTTGGCATGGGAAGAAAGGCACAGTGACTCTGGAGAACAAAGGATAACATAAAAACTCCAGGAACCAATATTCAGGAAGAGTATTAACACTAAACCCAGAAAGCCCTTATCTATTTCCTCAGCCAAGTCAATGAAGTGGAAAGATAATTATATCTTGCAAGAATGGAAGCTCTAAATATTACTCCTTCTATAAAATTTAAGAGAGAAATCTTTCAGAGGAAAAAAAGTTCATAAAAATACAATATATGTGGAACAATGACTTTTGTCAGTTTTCATTTTGTTTTCATTTTGGTTTTCTTGGGAAGTCTGCAGCCTGAAAAAAAAATACAGGGCATTAGAAGATAAGTTTCAAACCTGTATTTTTGTTTATTTTTTAACACATTGCAAAGAACTGTGCCGAGTGTTGTCAGCTGCTCTCTGTGTAAACAGTGGGGATCATGCTATTCGATTGCTAGTCACAGGCAAATTATAATGTTTGTACTTGAAAGTTATATAACCATCTCTTTCTATATTCTAATTTTCATAGGCCTTAGCGATTAAAGAAAGGATTGGCTACCCTGATGACATTATTTCCAATGATAACAAACTGAATAATGAATATGTCGAGGTAAGTTCGACTAATGATACCTGGGGCTGGTGACCATGTCCTTCCTTCCTTCCTTTCTTTCTTTCTTTCTTTCTTTCTTTCTTTCTTTCTTTCTTTCTTTCTTTCTTTTTCTTTCTTCTTTATTTCTTATGCTAAGAATTGAACTCAGGGGCATTCTACTTCGGAGCTACAGCCCCAGCCCAATTTTTGTATTCTTTATTTTTGAAACAGGATCTCACTAAGTTGCAGAGGACCTCACCTAAGCAGCTAAGGCTGGCCACAAACCCAGATGCTTCTGTCTCAGCCTTCCAAGTACTGGGATGACAGGCATGTGCCACCACGCTTGGCTGACAATGTCATTTCTAGCTAGGGAATAACAGGAATTATGTAAAATAGCCCGAAACCCTAGGTCTTACTATATAAAACCTTTCACACCAACACTGGAACTGCATTTGATTTAGCCTTTTGCTTCATTCTCCTGGATTGTATTTGGTTGTTGTTACTTTGGTTTCTGTATATTCCACTTTAAGGGTAGTAAGGAAAATATGATGTCCTTCAGAGACCATCAGAGTCAACATTCAGATGATGGGATCCTTATCACAACTTATCCAGGCCTGAAAACCCGAAGCTTCAGATTTCCTCCTACTTTCCAATTATCGCTTCACTGGGTAAACCAGGCCCCACCTCCTCTATTAAAAAAAAAAAAGTAAACTTGATATTTGAGAACCAGAAGTTCTTTTATTTTTCTCTGAAATGTAATAATTAAGAAAGAAGAGAGCTGATTGAAATCACTACAGCACTGGTTTCGGGCTGGGCCGAGAATCCTACTGCTAACCTGGGGCCAGCACCCCGCTCCACACCCTGGTGACCACCATGTGGACCTGGCTCAAGTCCAGGACCACAAGATTCCTAATCCATGACTGCTAGTCTAGCATAGAGATTTTCAAGAGAAAACACTTGTTCTTCCCTTTCCATTTGCAGAGAAACTTGACTTTCTTTTTTAATTTCTTTCCATTGGTGCATTATAATTATACATCATAGCAAGGTTCCAAGTGATACAGACACCCATGCACAGAGCACTTGGCTCATTTCCCTCCTAATCCCACCCCATTAGCCACCCCTTCCTGTACCTATTAGTGATATTGAAAGTGATAACCTTTACATGTAGACATAGAGTTATTTGAACTGTTTCCTTTATCAGGTCTCCTTTTTTCTCTTCCTACCTCCAACCTCCAGCTCTCCTCCAACCTCCAGCTCTCCTTCATTATTCTACTGGTCTCTCTGCTCATTTTTCTAGAGATATTTATGTTCCCTACTTTTCTCTAGCTTCCACATATGAAAAGAAAACAAATGACCCTCGATGTGCTGAGACTGGCTGACCTCAGCATATTATTCTCTACTTCCATCCATTTTTTTGCAAATGACATAATTTTGTTCTTTATGACTGAGTAAATTTCCACTGCCTGTATGTATCACATCATCCATCCATCTGTTGACGGACATCTGGATTGCTTCCAGACTTTCTCTTTTCAATGAGCTATCTACAACCTGCAAGTCCCAGGTCCCTCACGACCCAGAGCTGAACTGCTTGGGCCTGATCCCAGTTCCACTACTCATTTAAACTTGGGCAAGGGAATATAGTTTCTGGTCATCACAGCTTTAGTTCATGGGATTATCCTGAGGATTAATGAGAATAATGATATTTAAATGAGAATTAAGATTATGTTAAGTGGGTATGGGTATTATAATGTATATAAATGAGTCTACTACATATTTAAAGTATACTGATGACATTGCTGGGCACACAGTAGGTTCTAACTGAGGATGTACTATTATTTTCTCCTGTGATGTGAGAATAGATCCTTGGCTCATTTGATTAACTCCTAAAAAAAAATAAACCAAAGTCATGACTTAGCCAGAACAGTGCTAACCCATGATGTCAAATGAGGCTGATTTGAATCGATTTCTTCTTGGGTGAGCTATGAATGCTGACTCTTAACTTGATTAACAGGTAGAAATTAAGAAAATGTGTCTCCTAGCAAACAGTTTGAAGAGACTGACTTACTATCTCTCTTCCCAATCTTTCACATATATAGTTGAACTACCAAGAAGATGAATACTTTGAGAACATAATGCAGAATTTGAAATTCGGCCAAAGTAAACAACTGAAGAGGCTCCGAGAAAAGGTGGACAAGGATGAGTACGTATATTCCACTTTCTACTGTTTTTATTCAAAGAGGCCTTTCTTTCCTCCTGTGTTAGGTTCTTTGAACAGTGTTGGAAGGTACAGTGTCCTCTTTCAACTGAGAACCTCTAAGAGCAGTTAATTATGTAATGCTAAAAACATGGGGCAGGACTTCAACCTCATTTTTTCTTTTTTACCCCTTCTAAAATGCTTGTCTGTCTCCCCTGGTTTGTGGACAGGTTCTTGAGTAACTCATCACTCCTTTCAGTCTGCCCTTGGGTCTTGGACTATATCCAGAATTTTCTTCAGCTGAATCCCCACCTTTTTCTCTCAGTCGAGAATTCCACAACTTCATTCCCTTCCTGGATGGGCTCTTGGGATACTTTTCATAACCCGGTAGTAGCCAATATTGTACACCATGAATTACTCCTATAAGTAGCCATCACATGCTCTTCTTAATCTCTGCTTATTAGTGAGTGACATCATAATTTCATGTTAACTATTAGTTTAATGTGTGTTTTTCAATTTAATGGATGCATCTAAAGTATTTATCAGCATGTACGCTGTTTACTTAAGTATCCTGAACTGCTTGTGTTGACCTTTCTTCCCTAGGCTTTTAGCCCCTGGAAGAGAGCAATGATTCCTTTTCATTGTAAATTCTTAGCACCCAACACATGGAAAGTTCTGAGTTTAAGATGAATTAAGTGAGCCAGTGAAAACTAAACATGCTAACCGGATTGGTGCAATAACATGCCAAAGAGATGTTTGCTTCATTCATGTGTTCCTTTATCCTTTCATTCATTCCTTTTTTTTTATTCATTCACTGATTTAGCTAATATTCTGGAATACTAAGTACAGGTGTCATTGGGCACTGGGTGAACCAGAGGTAAAGAGCAGCAGAAGGTAAACAAGACCTGATGTAATAGCGCTCACTGCAGGGGGGAAGACTGCCAGGAGAGGTACAGAGTGCAGTCAGATTGTTTGAGGACAAGATTGTTCTGGTCTCAGAAAACAAAGCACAGATCAGACAAAATGCCAAAGGTGATTGTCAATGCATTTCAGTCCTTATTCAACATTTTTGATTCTTGCAATACTGAGGTACGGCTGACCCCTGGGCTTATATTGGAGCAAATATTGTGCTGCCTGGTGCTAAAAAAAAAAAAAGAGGTTGCAAATATCAGAACATGTTTAGTGTCCTGCAAAGAAGAAAAGAGAGTGGATGTGTATGGTTGCTGTTATGATCAAGTTATCAGGTCCTGTGTCTAGAAATCCACCAAAAGTCATCAAAAAGAATATTCTGGGGGAAACATATGACCTGAGAAGCTTATTAAAAATCTGGATATCATTTCTTTAAGAACACACACAATTAGATTTAATAATTATTAGCAATGTAAAATGTCTACAGACAATATTAAATGGTCTTTCTGAAATGGCTAAAATAACCTGCACCTGTAAGAGAATTTCTTTTAATAACTTTAAAAGTAATTTTGAATTATTGCTTGGTGTTTTCTTTTGAAGTTAATGTAGTCTTGGTTCTATAATGATTTTGTAATACAGATACATTGTTCATTCCCTTTCATCCTATGTGTTGATTTTTTTTATTCTTTCTCTCCTGAAGATAATCAAAAGTCAAAATTGACTCCAATATTTTAATGAGCATTTGTTCAATAGCAGGGATGCCTATTAGTACCTTTCAGGCCCTTTCCACAAGCTTCTATTAGTCACAAGTGTGATACAACTTCTAAAATCTTCTCCATTGTGAAGCTATTTCTTTCTTATTTTTCCCATCCTCTGCCTTTATACTGAATACAAAAGTTCAAAACTCCGGTGCATGCTGGAATCACCTGGGGAACATTACAAAACATACCAATTCCCCACTTCAGCCATTCTGGACTGTTAATATATTTAGTTGTGACTGGGACCTAGGTACTTGGATTCTTTTGAAGTCCTACCCCTTTCCCGCCAGAACCCCCTGAAGTCGTGTTAGTTCCTTTTTGTATCATTATTTATATTTAATTTCATGGGATTTGTCACAAGGTGATACCCTTAATTTTGCAATTTAGATTTGAAATTTATTTTTTCTTCCATAGTAATCAGAAACACTGACAGTAATTGCTCAAGTGGTCAGGGCTGAGACCTATGGGAATCTAACAAAATAATAGTTCTTATTTTACTGTGGTTCTTTGTAGTCAAAGTTTGAGTCTTATTTTGTACCTGCTTAATAGTAACACAGTCACTGCCCTGTTTTCACATAGTGCCAAGTTTGAGAATTCAGAGTGTGTGCTCAGAGAAAATATCTATTGCAACTCCTTAGTTCAGAGTCTGTTTGTCCCAGAAAACCACATTTCCAGATTTTCAAAGACCTCACTCCCAAGGTCTTGCAGGAGAAATACATGCTTATGCCCAGAACTGAAGATTCAGAGAGGAAACTATTGACCATTCTAGGGTTGGGTTTCCAAATACTTTAGAGAAATGATGATGCATTAAAGTTGTCAAGGTACTAATTAATTTAAATAAATCAAAATTAATCAGATAGTAAACTTCAAGATGATTTCTTCCCTGCTCAGAATCATTCTGGGCACACTCCCATGTGTCTTGACATCCCCTGCCTTTGTTACCACATCTGAGTATTTGTATCTGGCCCGCATCCATCTCCAGAGCTGCGGACCCAGTGTCTGTCCGGTTAGGAAGCATCTCCACACAAATGTCTCACCTGCCCCAGGAACATGGGATTTGCCATTTAAGTGAAACTGAATGACCTTTTCTCCCCTATATCTGCCCGATTACTAAAAACCTCCACCTTAGTGCTAGCACGATAGAAACTAGGGATTTATTGTAATAATGAGCTCTTTCGTCTACAATAACATCTAATCCAAATTTCCAGGCAAAGCAAAAGCCCGCATTCTCCAGCTGCAAATTAGGTAATATCTATCTCCCCATCCCCATCCCCATCCTCAGTCCCTTCATTCAGACATTTCTCATTGTTCATCATTTTTTCCTCATGTTTCTCAACAGTCTTCTCACACATCTTCAGCTTATTCTCGTGCACTATTCCAGTTTTTGAAGACACAGATGATTGAGTCACATTATTTCCAGATGAAAACCTTTCCCTGGATCCCAGTTGCCTCACTCATCAAGAGTAAACTTTAAAAAGAGATCCAAGGCTCTTCCTCTCTCTCTCAGTAGCTCTCCAGAATTCCTTTGGACTAACCATACTCCACCAGTGCCCAAGCTCCAGCCCCATGAATCACTGCCAAATCGTCCCTCTGTCCTCGCTCTCTGTGCCTCTTTCTCCTCTCCTTCCTTCAACAGACACCCCAACATGGTGTGACCCAACTTACGTGTTACCTCTTGTGTTACCTCTTTACTGCTGTGCCCTTCTCAGGTTTTTATACACCTGGCCTGGCGCTTGTTAGCCAAAACACAATGAGACTGTATTGTTAGTGAGGCCAACCCTTGCTGAAAGAAGAAACCACATAATTGTGTTCACCATAGATTAAACACCGATGAACAGAGAGTGACCTTTCACAAATGTTGATGGCGTGAGCAAATGCTATAAAAGCCAGTTTGTAATAATGCTGATGAAATTAACTCAGCCACTAACTTTAAGGTTATATCTGAGCATTTCATCGTTGTGGTAGGGGAAGATATACAACATCATCTTTGCTGTTCTCTCTTCAACAAATGCAAAAGTTGAGAAAGTTAGGAAATCAACATGTGATGTATCCAAGTTAATCATTTGGATAAAAGGTCCTCCTTTCACCTTTATGAGTAACTGGAACCTGCAAAAGAGGGATTTAAATTTTAAAAGTTCATGTGGTTTACGAGTGCCTAGTACATGTTTCTAGAGTTATGTCAAACATTATATTTTCTGGAGGCTGGGGGGCCAGTTGATAAATGATTTCAAACATGTCTTGTTGTCAGAGAGAAATAGTGCTGAATTAGGAACCTAATATCCACTGGCAAAATTACTTAGTAACACATCTAAAATTATTTACTTCTAGTAACAGGCTTATTCACTTGAAGTTTATAGAACAAAAATAAACCTTTCTAAGAGGGGGGAAAAAAAAAGATGTTCAAGAACAAAATGAATCCCTTTTGTTGGTTTTAGACTGGAAATTATTTTACGAGCTTCTCAGGACAGAACCTTCTGTGATGTAATTGCGGGGTAGCCCCAGTGTTTCTGAGTCATGACTGTTGAGCCTGGTTTCTCCTGTCCATAAACCACCAAAACTTTACTTCATAGCTGCTTCTCTCCTGCTGCTATCCATCACAATAAAACACACTGATGTTGATAGGAGCCATTTCAGTAAACATTTATTGAACAGCTGCTCTGTGCAAAGCCTATGCTAAACACAGCAGAGGATAAAGAGGTGGACACGACGATGCTCTTCAGCATCAATCTAGTGAAAAAGGCAGGTGAGAAAGAATTAAATCCGGGGAAAGGCAGAGTCTGTTTGGTGCTACTACAGGGCAACAAAGTGCTAGTGCAGCATGTTTTTTTAAAAGAGCAATTAAACCTTTACTTATTAGCAAAGCATCCTTTGGCAACCACGTGTCAGCATTTAAATCAGTATGGAGACGAACAAAGGATTCACTAAAAACGAGACAAAAGTGGTTGACTTGTGTGTCTTCTTGGGTTGCTTCAAGCCTGCTGCTTTTCCTAGTCTGGACTACTTGGTGGTAGCAAGCCTTGACATAGTGGTCTTCTGAGGCTGGCAGCCCAGGGGCTGTGCTCTGTGGCCCTTTCTGAAAAGCCAGCACCCAAAGATGTCAAGGAACATGGCACCAGGCAAGGTGACCCCGTAGCTTCCTGCTGCAGTGAGTCTCTAGCTTGCTTCTAGTGTCCCCTGTCTGCCAGTTACTACCTGCAGCCTTTTAAAAGCCATATGGTTTTCTTATTTACATTATGAACAGGCTGCCCTGGACTGTGTGACTTCTCCAAGGTTCTTTCCAGCACGACATTCTGGGGCCCCTACTGTGAAGGCTTGATAAGAGTCTGGCCATTGACCTTGCTTCTCCACGTGGAGAAACCCCAGAGGAAAAGAGAGACTCGTAAGCAACAGGGAAGTCCTCACTTCTGTCTAAGCCATTCCTTCAGCGTTTCCTCATTCACTGATATCTCTAGAGCCTGTCTTCTTTCTAATGATCCCTGTATCATTTCAACTCAAATAAAAGAAAAACAGTTGTGCTGAACCGGGGAAAATGTGACAGCACAGAGTAGAAAGTGGATGGAATCCACCCAGTGTGAGCATACAGAGAGCCGAAGATTAGGGACACACATGGATCTCCATAAATGTAGACAGAAAAGATCCATGAACAAGAGTATTCAATTCAGCAATATTACTCAGCCAGAAAGGCTGAGTAAGACATAGTTGGACTAAACTTGAACAGATCACTCTAGTGTCCCATGGTATCGTCTGCTATGGCCAGCTCATGTTTGGCACTTTAGTAATAGATACAAATTCTAGATTTTCATCTTTTATGCCCCCATTAAGCCAGCAAAGTGTTTGTGATGTGTTTTGGGGTTGTAAGTAAGCCACATTTTATCTGCAAAATGTTTCTTTTTAATTTTCACCCAAAGAAAGGTTTTGTTTTCAGAGGAAAAAAAAAAGAGGATGAAGAGAGGGAAGCTTAAAAATGTAAGGGTTGAAATTTTAGGTAGTTTTTTAAAATAGATATTTTATCCTCAAACAACATAATCAAAAGGTCCTAAAAATTCCATTTAAACTGAGAAGACTTTTCGGAAGAAAAGTACTTTTATCCCAGTGTGATATCTTGGGAGGACTGTGCTCAGATTCTTATGTGGCTTCCCATTGTTAAACCTCTGTAGTCTGAGAACATGGTCCCCTCTGCCCTCCACAAGATTAGCTGGATCAACCTGCAGGGGACATAGGGAACTCACTGATATATATGCCCAAACCCAAATATTCATTGAGAGCCTACCCTACTCGCAACATTATTCTAAGCTATATGGATTCAATTAAGAACAAATCATGGAACATCCCTGCCCTTGTGGAGTTACCTTCAAACAAGGAAGGCAAACCATAGCTTCATGTCAAGTTAGATAGATTAGATGGGATGGGAGAGGTTTTAGTTGTTTCCTAGAAGTTCCAAGAATTACTTTAAATCAGAGGGAAAAATGTCACAAAAAGAAAACTGACAGAAGTGAGCCATACACCCACATGTTTCCAAAATTGGGAATTTCTCTGAATTTAGCATCCCACTTCTGTGTGCATATGCACATAGATAAAATTTATCATCAAAGGCTAAAATGATCGTATCTGTGGGCAAACGTAGAACCACACACAAACAGTGCTCATGTCCAGGAAGAAAACCAGAGTAGGGACTTTCTGTCACCTCTGCTTGAAGAAAAGCGATTGTCTTGATTTTAGTATCAGAATTTGAGTCCCGGCCTCAGATAGATGATTAGGTAAGGCACAGAGAGTTATATGCACAGTTATACGCACGGCGCTTAGGTGACAACAGCGATCAGATTAATGCAGTTCTTTGGTTCTACTGGCATTTTACCTTCTAAAACACTGGGAAGAGCTCACGCCACGGAATCAGGGGAAATAGTGGGCAGTGGAGGCTGGGGTAGCAGACAGGTCTGGGTTAGGATTCCTGCTTTGCCACTTAGCTATATGGACTTGATCTCTGAGCTTCCATTTTTTTTTTCCTCCATAAATGGCAGTAGTAACATCGAATTCGGCCTTGCATGGCTGTTGCGCTGTGCGTTATACAGGGTGCCTGGTGCACAACTTAAGTACCTATTAAGTGGTGGTTGTTGTTTATATAGTCTAGTCACGATAGGTCTTCTAGAATGACTTTGGAGTCAGGTAGAGGTCAGCATCCTAAACCTGTTAGGACAACAAGGAGCCCAGGTGTGAAACAGTAGCCAGAAATAATGATCTTTTTTAAATAGAAAAATGGCATTAATCCATGTAATTAAATTTGTGTGTGATGCAAATCAGCAATGCAGTTGTAAAGGATTTGATGGGACAATGGATGATTTGAAAGGTGAGTGAAGACATATAGAAAACACTGCAGTCTTGATGAATGAATGCTATTAACGTGCAGGAATGGTGATGACAAGATGCGACGTCTCCTTTCTACCCGAGGACACTTAAAGAAAGCACAGAAACACGATGGCTCTGCCGACTTCAAAGGAGGTGCTCTGAAAAAATTGAACATTTGAAAGGAAGGGGGCATTGACAGTGAAGTGTTCTTTCTGAGTTTTAAAGTTACACAAGGGTGGGTGAAAGACACATTTTATTCCAAGTGCTTTGGCAATCCAGTGAGTTTATTATACCAAAAAGGCGACGGGACCTGGATGTCTTTTTGTGTTTTTCTTGTCTTCTATAAAAATGATGTCCTCGCACCCGCATTTCCTCACCACTTAACTTCTTCGGGATAATAAGAGAGAGAAGAGAAGCACCTGATCCCTCTCTCAAGTGTATTTCAGTTATATTTCCAACTCACGTAGCTACCTTGGCTTTGAGGATTCGTGGTTTATAGTAGCGCTTCTGTGTTCTACTATTGAGTGCCTCAAAATGAGAATAAGATTACTCAACAAAATTACATCTCAGAAATTAAAAATAAAGTTTCCTGCTTCCTGAGCCCCCTGATTCCTCACCCCCTCACACCACCATGCTCACACACACAGAGCCCTGGAGACAGGCAAGGGGGAGAAGAGCTGGGTATGTTAGCTGCTTCCCTCGGGTCTGATCCTCTACATGGGAGGCTGTTGGTATTTGACTCCCACATTCAAAAGTATCTTCAGGTAACCCACACTACTCGTTATTTTAGTGAACTATCTCCACCATGTGATTTTCTCTCCTCTGTGCTACCTTCAGGCTCAAATTCATCTGTGGTTCATCAATGGAAGTTTCTCCATTAATGGAGACAAATCTAGTTTGAAAGAACTCTACTTTCATTATATCACCATTTAATTTGAAAAAATTCTTTCTACCCTGTTAATTTAACTTTTATATTAAAAAGTAAGATACTTCCTAACTGACCGTAGACATTAGTCCAGGTCTGTAGCATTTCATTAGCTCATTGAAGATGCCATGTGCTAATGACACTACATCAAGTGTTTATCATTATCAGAGACAGAGTGCCCTGTGCTGTTGAATCTAGATAATTCCTCCGGGTGGTCTGAGGATGTGTTATAAAAGATCTCAAGAAAGAAAAGGCAAACTCTAAACCCTAGCACTTTGGAAACTCAACCACCATAATTCTAATTTTATTTGAGTGTTTTGTGGTCGCAAATAGCTACCTATTTTCTCGAAGTTGTAATTCACAGTGGACATTTTAATATGTAAAACTCTTCTTGCTGGAAAGTTACCAACATTAATCAAAAATGCAATCTTAAGCTCCTCAAAGTAATGTAACAGAAGAGCAGAAAAAGCACTAAAACAAAAGATATGACATTTATTTTTACAAAAGCAGTAAACACAAGATGAGTAATTTTGCACCAGCTTCATTCATCTATGTCTTACTTTTGAGGTCTTGTTGTCTACAGCTTAGCTCTTGTGAATCTGGTTCCTCTCACTTATTTTTAAAACAATTTGAGTTGCTGTTTTTTCTACTTAATTACTAAGATTTTTCACTATTTTAGAGCCAAATAGTTTGCAAGTTTTATTTGTAATTACCCATAAAAGTTCACGCAGAATTTACTCTCACTACATCAGGAGTTCATAATTCACAATTAAGAAGCTGAAACTTAAAACCACTGAGTCCAGGAGACAAGACATGTTAAGGTAACTTTTATAACAATCTGAGTTTTAATCATGATGGACTTTTTACACATAAGTTGTGCTGCCATATTTGCTACCAAAGTGTTGAGGAAACATCAGGAATACCTTTTTTGCTGTTGTGATGCTGGTTCTGGGGATTGAACCCGGGGGCATTCTACCTCTGAGGTATACCCTCAGCCCTATTTCACCTTTTGTTTTGAAATAGAGTCTTGCTAGGTTTCTGGAAGTCTCACTAAGTTCATGAGGCTAGTGTTAAAACTTGTGATACTCCTGTCTCAGCCATCCAAGTACTGAGATTACAAGCCTGTACCACCATACCCAACTGATACCTTTTTCAAATCATGCAAGAAACTATGTTCCCTCAGGATTAGCAGGAGCACATTTCTATTTGGACCCTCTTCTGAGTTATGGCACCTGCATTTGTGTGTGTGTGTGTGTGTGTGTGTGTGTGTGTGTGTGTGTGTGATGGTATTTATGCATTTTTCCTGATTATGATTTCTTTTATAATACCTTATTATAAAGGAAAGTATTATTTTCCTTTTATAATATTTGTTAGTAACACACACACACACACACACACACACACACACAGCCTCTAGTTCTTTACAGTTTCTGATCTCTCAATTTCATTCTGACATCCCTGGGTTTACAAATATGGTACAAGCTTTTCTTGTGAGTCACCACAAGTTGTGTGGGAAGAAAGCAGAGTGTAATTAAAACAAATAAAATTATATTCTTGTAATTGTTGACCTGTAAGAAATGTTAAAATTCTGATGACTCTGCTGCAGTGAAATTAGGGAGGATTAATATCTCAGTCACCCATCCTGCCTAGAAATGCTATTCTCTATTTAAAATAACAACAGTAACAAACCAAGGGAGAAACACAGGAATCTACTTTTTTTCCTCACCTCTAGGCTGGTGTCTTCCTTAAGGACGTTCACAAAAATGCTAACTGGATCAAAAAAAAAAAAACTTTTTAAATTCCATATCTTTTATATGAAAGGACTTAATCATGTTATTGCAGATGAAACCCATACTAAGGGTTTATCAGAGAGTTGTCATATACATATGGCTTTGGCCAGTCATTTTTAAGAGATCAAAATAGTCTTTATATCTGACAGCCACAGTGGCCACTGACATTGTCACAAAAGCGCTGATTTGGATAGCTGACTTGTGCTGTTTACTTGGCAAGCAGGGTCTAGACACAGATCTGATTTACCCTCATTGTGCCTACAGCTGTAATCTTCTGGGGAAAGATAATAATTGTCCAGCTAATCATTACTCTGAAAGTTGAATAGCCACAATGACGCCATTAGATGATAATATGTTATTGTCTTAAGTGTATAAGCGGGTGTTCTGAGAGTTAGGTGGCTATCTGAAGTCAAGCAATGTCCATTTTTCAGTGAGAATACACATAATGGTCTGTTGAATGGGAACATTCGTCCCCTTGCCCATAAATGCTGAACACACAATTAGTTCTTTTATAACATCTGAGCAGAAAGACATGAAGACATCCGCTCCTATCCTCTAAGTGATGATATGGAGAAACACCTGGATTTCTTTTTTTTTTTTTTTTCAGATTTTACCAAATTGATTTTATTTTTTTCTGCTCTTTTTTAAATTATTAATTGGTGCAATGTATTCATATATCATAATGGATTTCATTTAAAAGTCATACAAAGGTATATCTTTGTTCAATTAGTCAGAAGTCAGAATGTTTCTTTTTTATTTTATTTATTTTTTTTTGAGTAGTGAGGATTAAATTTAGGGGTACTCTACAACTGAGATACAACCCCAGCCTTTTTGAGACAGGGTCTCACTAAGTTGCCCAGACTGGTCTTGAGCTTGCAATCCTCCTGCCTTATCCTCCCAAGTAGCAGGTATTACAGGCATGCGCCACCAAGCCTGGCCAGAGTGTTGCATTAAACAACAACAACAGAAAGGTTTTAAATGGCAATAGTTAGAGATGCATTATTTCAAAATAACTACCTGGTACATCTTCATTCCCGAATAAGGCTCTTTATAAACTAGTAATTTAAAAAATTAAAGAGACTTAAACCTGAAGCTTTAATAATCTATTCCTCAGTATTTTGCCAACTGCTCCTGAAATGTTGACATGCTTATTTCGTATTAGGAACATTAAGCAAAATGCATTTAAATATAATCTTAACCCACTGCAATTTCTGAAGAAATACATAATAGGTTTTGCACTGTCAGATACCTCCATAAAAATTCATGCCAATGAAATAACAAATTGCAGACCAGGTTTTACGCCAATTTCTCAAGAAGCAGAAATGTTTGCAAATCAGCTCTCACCTGGTGAGCTGACTTTAACTTGTTGACCATATTTCAGACAAAAAGTTAAAATTCATAGTAATGGTTTTGTGGTGGTGAGCTGTTTGAAGCAGATAATGTAGCATCTTTTGTAACGAGTTCTTATGTTTTCCACAGGTGGATAAGCGGAGCTGCTGTAGTCAATGCATTTTATTCTTCAGGGAGAAATCAGATAGGTAAGGTATTCCTGAACAATTCTTTAATATTTCTCTACTGTTGTCAACCCAAGTGCATTATATGATTAATTTATAATACCCAGAAAAGCTCCAGTCGAGGCTGATACACTTCTTGGAAGGAGACATACCTATGCACCTCTTTTCACTAAAATGGATCAAGTTAAACTCAGTACAAGTCACTATAAGTGTTTTTGTTTCTTTTACAATAGTTCCATTTAAAGATAAAATCGTTTAGCTTATTTCTAAGTACTTTTTTTTAAAAGTCTCTTAAATATATCTCTGAAAACTTATATCGACTTTCAGACATACTAAGCATCACCATTTTAAAGTGGTTCAAGATCCCAAGAGGCAAATTTTTATAAATCCAGTTCTCCTGATAATTGTATACCAGGCCTGGCAGAAGTGACCTCATTTGATGTCATCTTCATTTCAAAGTCTCTGAGGAGTTCAGAAAGTTGAAAACTCACCTGTATTAGGCTGAACCATTTGGAATTATATTTTTTCTAAACTATTTTTGATTAAAAAAGAAAAAAGTATATGTTCACATATTTATGTAATATTATATAAATATTGATAAAATTAATGCATAAATAAGTGGTATAGTGAGTAAATTTACGGCTTCATATGACTATTTTTTTCTCTTCTTGGTTAGTCCTGGACATCTTTGTATTCTATCTCTCATCATATAAAGAGGCCCCTTTTTCCCCAGGTTTTTTAGTATGTAGCATGTACCTGAGTCAGTATTGCAAAGGTTGTTTGTTTGTTTGTTTGTTTGTTTGTTTTGCAGTACTGGGGATGGAACCCAGGGCCATTCTACCTCCAAGATACACCCCCAGCCCTGTTTTTTATTCTTTATTTTGAAACAGAGTCTTACTAGGTTGTTGAGTGCCTTATTAAGTAGCTGAGGTGGTCCGTGAACTGGGATCCTCCTATCTCAGCTTCCCAAGTGCTGGGATTACAAGCATGAACCGCCATGCCTGGCTGCAGAGGTATTCTTAATAAGCAGTAGAACAGGCCTTTCCAGGTGTACTCAGCCCAGCCCTGCGTTTCTTAGTGTGGTACAACATTCAGAAGGATAGTGACTCCAACATTATCCGATACTATTCTTTTTTTTTATTTCAGAGTTTGTTCTACGCCACATTGTTCTTGAATCCTCTTAACAATTTGATTAGAAATGATAAAAAATAATCCTTCAAGATATTTATTATCGATTAAAACATAAATCTTAAAAAACCTCTATCCTTGTATTTCAAAATTGATTATACTTTTTCCTTTGCTTTTAAGCCTAGAAAGAGTTATGTTAAGCAGTTATCCATATATTTCTAGTATTTTTTATTGTTTCTATATGTGGAATAAAACTTTAATACATCTGGAATTTACTTTGGCATGTGACATAAAAATGAATTATATAATCAGAAAAGATTATTTTTTATTCTGTTAGAGGTAAACTACACCATTTATTTTAATACTTTTGGTTGTGGAAAATATTGTCTTTATATAACATGTAGATAAAAAACAAGACATGTACACCTGAGTTAGACCATAAAATTTTTCTGTTTTAATCAATGATGTAGAGGTAAACTCTATACCACTTATTTTAATACTTTTGTGTGAAAAAATGTTATCTTTATATAGCATATAAATAATAAGTGAGACATGTAAACCTAAGTTAAAATCAGCTCAAAGTCTAGGCTGTTTTCCAGATAGAAAAATGATTTCCTAAACCCAAACCAAACCTGCTTAGTAATCAATTCCTCATAGCCCATACAATCGATCCTGTGGAATTCATTTTGAAAAAACAGTCACAAGTTTTCTTAGAAATGCCTTTATTTCTGGAGGATCTTCATTGTGAAAATTTTCTTTCTTTTCTTTTGTTCTTTTCTTCTTTCTTCTTCTCTCTCTCTCCCTTTCTTTGTGCTTTGGGAATTGAACCCATAATGTCACACATACTTAGCACCGTTTCTGCCGCTGAGGTATAAGACCTCTTCTTAATAACATTTAGTATTTCTGTCAGTGTAAGATCTAATTCATTCTACACTGACACTCAATCAGCAAAATTAACTTTCAGTGCAATCCCAAAGCAAGGCAACCAGACCCTTATTTCTGCATGAGGGCAGAATAGGAAATGGAATTTCATTTCAGTTTAGCTCAAGGAGGACCCTGGGTCCTACCAGACCTAGTGCTGATTCCTCCTCAAAGAAAAGGGCTACTCAGATCCTCTGTAGGTTCACTCTGTCCTGCTCATTCCTTCTCTGGAGCAAATTAAAAGAGGGACTCAGATGACTGTGGATTGCCTCAAGTCTCTGGAGGCTCAAAATCAGTTGACTTCAGAGATTACCTGATCTGAGAAAGAGTTAAACACATTTAGAGTTTAATGGCCTCAAATCAAATAAGCACAAAGCAAAAGGGAAAAGAAGATAGAAGTGGCCTAACATTTCCCAAAGTGGACAGCTATCCTCTGAAAACCCAAGAATTGGCTGTGACAGGCATTCTTAATAGAGAAGACCTTTTTAATGAGTTTCAAGATAAACTCATCTCCTGCAAATGTGAATAAAAGATGTTAACCTTCTTCCATACACTTGTCTGCTAATAACAGCAGTTCAGAGAAGGGGAAAGTGTCATGCAAGAGGGGATATCCTTGAAATGTTCACTTTAGCTCTTCAAAACTTCATTTAAATCTCTAAAGTGGGGAGTCTTAACTAAAAATTATTGAACATCCAGTTTTGCATATTTTTCCTTGATAGAAATGTGTGTATAAATATGCATATACATGCATACTGATCTTCTGCAATACCTTAATGGGTTTGGTATGATGTCTGTTATAAAATTAGAATTAATGCAGAAAAATGAATGACACCTAAATAGCCCTGCCCTACCACATATTTATACAAAATACCCCAAATTAGTTGCATACATTTTCTCATAGGGTTGGTTCTTGTATGTTGTTATATTAAAAAGTAGCTTGTTAGGCCGGGCGTGGTGGCGCACGCTTGTAATCCCCGCGCTTGGGAGGCGGAGACAGGAGGATCGCGCAGGTTCGAAGCCAGCCGCGCGCGCTGGCTTGGGAGACCCTGTTTCCAAATTAAAAAAAAAAAATGTAAAAATCGGTCTGGGAGTGTAGCCCGGAGGTAGAAGGGCTTCCAGGAACCCCAGTACCACAAAAAAAAAAAAAATAGCTTGTTTTATTATCATATAGTGAGTTACTCCTACCAATAATTTCCACGTTTTAATTAAATCCCGGCTTGTTTTATTAGAACTGGTGTACATGGACTACACTCCAACTTTCCTGCACCCTCCACCACTTCACATCAACAACAACAACAACAACAAAACGATTTCCAGAACAAGATAGCATAGTGGCAGTGTTTAATTCAGTATTTCCCTTCCCTACCCATTTGGGACTCTTCCTCAGCATGCCATTAGGAAAGCTGCACTTGAATATTTTGTCAAACATTTCTCTGTAAATTCTAGGCATTATTCAATCATCTTTTAAAATCTAAAAACCTTACTCAGGGAAAGGATCAAGTCAGATGGAAAGTCTTGATATTCTGTGTTCTCTTGTGTTATCCTTTTTAATAAAATTGCGGTAGTAATCTTTTAAGTCAATTTTTTTTCAGTTTCAGAAATGTCTACGTGAGTCTTTTCAGCTCATGTGATCTGAATACTTTGATATGGTTAAATTTTCTAAAAGGTCTTTTTCATTCTTAGGAGCATTGTTTTTAGATCTGAAAATTAAGTGAATTAAGTGTAAATGTTTTCAAACATGTTGCTACTTAATTTAATACAAAGAATGTTTAATTATTTTTTACCTCCCCCTAAAATCTACCTGATTGCAAACTTGAATTTATATAAAATATTCTAAAGTTGAATTGCTTGCAACCTTAAAAAAAAATAAAGCGTGGAAGTCTCCAGAGCAGAGGGGATAGGGCAGAGGAGAGGTAACAATGACTTATTTAATTAGTCAACAACTTGTTAACAATTTTGATCATAAAAATTGCTCAACTAAGCAGTTGATTTAAAAGGATGGCTGTGAAGTTTACTAGTAACAGCAGCAATAGGGCTGAAGGGGGATAAGGAAAATGAGCTTTAGCTGACAGAGTAAAGAGGAGGTCATAATTTGCAAAATTGAACTTGAACACTAGTATTTAATATGAGCCATAAAAATCTTATCACTTGCTTGAAGAATGGCATGTAAAGGTATAATTAAATCAGCAGGATCTTTATAGTTAATGTTTAGTCTTGATAGGACGTTTCACAAGAGCATTTTATATAATGGGTGGATTTTTTAATCAAAGTACATGGCATTCACTTAAAGTTAATAAAGTACTGCACATAATTCTTATGCTTTAAGCTAAAAATAAATTCTTGGTACTGTCTGGCTCAGGAAGCTACATGTGAGGTGTACCTCTCGTCAGAATTCTCCAAGGGCAAAATTAATTTTTTTTATTATTTTGTCACTTGAATGTCATGGCAACTTTCCAATTTCTAAAGGTCTGGAGAGCAATTAAATTTCTCAGAGTATTTATAAAGTCTCATTTGTAAATACCTCAAATTTGTCCCTGAAACCCACGCAAGGCTAGGTCACATTTAGCCTACCTGAAAGACAAAGAAATGTCTTCTACTCTGTATTAACTAGATATTAAGTTTCTTGTGGTCATGCCCCTTCTCTTATATTCTTGGTACCCCATATAGCAGTGGCCCAGGGTTTCACAGTTAATTGGTGTTGATACTAAAGATGTTTATTTTTATTTTCAATGATATAACAATGTTTCAGTTACTCAGTATATAGTAGAGTATAAAAAACATGAAAGATAAAATTACTAAACTATAAGCATTAATTTTATTTCATTTTAAGGTCAAAGATGAACCACCTCTAAATAACACTGCCCCAAACAATGACTGTTTTGTTTGTTGGTTGGTTGGTACTGTGTATTGAACCCAGAGACATTCTACTTTTTTTTTTTTTTTTTCGGTACTTGGGAAGGAACCCCGGGGCATTCTACCTCTGAGCTATACTCCCAGCCCTATTATTTATTCTTTATTTTGAAACAGGATCTCATTAAGTTGCAAAGGGCCTCATTAAGTAGCTGCAGCTGTCTGAGAACTGAGATCCTGCTGTCTCTGCCTCCCAAATGCTGGGATTACAAGCGTGCACCACCACGCCTGGCTTGACATTCTACTTCTGAGATTGACCCTTAGCCCTATTTTAATGTTTTATTTTGAAACAGGGTCTAACTAAGTTGTTGAGAGTCTTGCTATGTTGCCAAGACTGGCTCCAAACCTGCAATCCTCTTGTCTCACCCTCCCACTTACTGGTACTACATGAATACACTACGATGCCTGGCTTGATCTTTTTCTATTAAACAGGAAAAATATATTCTAAGGAAAGAGAATAGAGGCACCTTATTAATATATATCACAAAGAGTGACAGTATAGTAGGGCTGGAATGTTTATTATTATTTATTACAGGAGGATAATGTGGAGGAGGGGAGAGAGGGAAGGACATGGGGGAGATGGAGAAGTAGAGATGACAGTGGAGTCAAGAGTCAGGAGAAGATGTGCTCAGCTGGAGAGGCATGAGAGGCCACCCAGGGCTCCTCAGCAGCAGAAGAACTGTGACCTTCAGCGCTCTTTAGTCTGGCAGTAGTAAGATTAAGAGGAAAGATTTGATTCGGGAGAGATAGTAAGCAGGTGAGACCGGACATGGGAAGACCAGTTAGGAAATCAAACAGTTCTTGAGACAATGAATGTAAACAGATATGGTGGCCATCAGACTGACCAAAGAGAAAACACTGGATGCTACCAGAAGGAAGACACATCACCTGGGCTTGACATTGGAGGGTCTGTGAGGCATAAAAATGCAGGAAGTTAGCACATCACTACAGATGTCGAGGTAGACTTATGGGAACCACAGTTTGTTTATACTTTTTAGCACACTCTAATAAATTAAGACCATTACTCATTCATTGATCACTGATTGCTCATTCATTCAACACATTCCTGAGCACTAGTTATGTCCTAGCACTGTTCTAGTTTTAGGCTCTGGAGATAAAGCACTAAAAAAACAAATGGGCCTAAAATCAATCAAACAAATATATGTACAGATAAACAAATCTCTGTTCCAAAAAGCTAAAATTTGAGGTTCTGGGATTGGAGTGAAGCAGATAGATAGAAGTATTCAGACCATAAACAAAGAAATAAACAGCATAAAAGGCAGTCATAGGCGACTTGATTAAAATAAAATAAGGTTATGTGATAGAGGGACTTTGATTTGAGTGGCTCTATTTACTTAAGATGCATTGTAGATGGATAATACAGTTCATAAATAGCATTAAAGAGAACACTTATGTTATTGTGTTACTATTTCTTCCAAATATGGACAAGGACCTTCTGGTTATGTACATTCTAAATTTTCCTTGACCCTAACTCCTTACAGCAAAAAGAAAAAAATATTCTTAAAAATCTTTAAAAAGACTTAAAAGTGTATTGTGATGAATAAATCATAGGTTATGGTGCCCCTCCAGGATGATATCTTAGTTGTCATCAATAATAAAGGACTTGCACTTTTACTATCAAAGAAGATTTTTGTATAGACCTAGTAAAACTAGCATAATGGAAAGCAGATTAGCAAGCTCGAAGCCAAAGGCCTCTTGCCATTGCATAAATGATGCTATAGATTATCTTGAACCAACTTCTTTCCTTATAGTCTTTCCAGCTGGAATCCTGCAACCCCCCTTCTTCAGTGCCCAGCAGTCCAACTCATTGAACTACGGAGGCATCGGCATGGTCATAGGACACGAAATCACCCATGGCTTTGATGACAATGGTAAAGGCCAGATGGCATTTTCCTTTGGCTGAGATACATCCTCATGAATTTGGCTATGAGTTATTATAGTTTATCAGTACAAAGCTATATTTATTCATCTCTGTATCATCGACCTAACTTCTACTACAACTTTCAGTTTTCCTTTTTTAAAACTTTTATTTGATGCATTATTATACATAATACTAGGGTACAGAATGATGAAAACATATATATATATATATACACAAGTCTTGGAGCACTTCCTTTTTTTCTGTAGCACTGGGGATTACACAGAGACATTCTACCTCCAAGCTACAAACCCCAGCTCTATTTTTTATTACAAAACTATTGAATATGTACACAATGGAATTCTAATCAGCCATAAAGAAAAACACAATTGTGTCATTTACAGGGAAATGGATGGAACTGGAGAACATTATCCTAAGTGAGATTAGTCAGCCACAAAAAATAAGAAATCAGATGTTCTCCCCAATATGCAAAAGCTAGGGAAAAAATGAGTCATAGGAGGAAATCCAGATGAAGAAGGAGATACCATAGAGGAGCAAATAAGGGGGATGGGAGGAGGGAAAAGGAAAGAGGGAAGTTCTCTAATGTTCATGATGTACATTCACAAACATATCAATAACTAAGCCAAACATGAGAGAAGGGAGGGGGAGGGAATGGGACAGGAGTTGGGGAAGGGCTAATTGGGTGCTGTGTGCATGTGTGCCTCCACCATCTTGTACTCCATTAAGATGTATGACTACAATGCACCAATAAAAAGTTAAAAAAGAAGATCAAAATATTTTAATAGTACAATAAGTAATATGTACTTTATGCTCCAAGAGAACAAAGCAAATATTCACATAGAAAAAGCACTGTGATATTTGTCAACACCAGTAATAATTGTTTGATCTTATTTTCTGATTGTATGGCGGCTTATCTTACTAGATTCTTAGAGGGCAGGGTTTAATGTCTTAAAATGAGAAGTCGAGTCAGAAAACATTGTCTAGACAAGTGCCCATAAGACTCTTTTTTAATTTTTTTTATTGGTGCATTGTATTCATACATCATAATGGGGTAAAAAAAAAAAAAACTTGTGTAGACATACATGCACACATCACCCAGTTAGCCCCTACCCAATCCCTACGCCATTCCCTCCCCATCCCTCCTTTCCATGCTTGGCTTAGTTGTTGACTTCTATATGTTTGTTTAAGTACATAATGTGCTTTAGAAAGTTTCCTTCTTCCCCCCTCAATTAGGTTGCCTTATGTACTCCTTTTTAGGATCTCCTTTTTCATCTAGAGTTCCTCCTATGATCCATTTCTCCTTACTTTTCACATATTAGGGAAAGCATCTGGTTTCTTATTTTTTGTGACTGACTAATCTCACTTAGTATAATGTCCTCCAGTTTCATCCATTTCCCTGTAAATGATGTAATTGTGTTTTTTTTTATGGCTGAGCAAAATTCCATTGTGTACATAATCCCACAGTTTTGTAATCCATTCATCTGTTGATGGACATCTTGGCTGGTTCCATAGTTCGGCTATGGTGAATTGTGCAACTATGAACATAGATACACATGCATTAGTTTGGTAGTTTGGTTTCCTTTCTTTTGGGTAGATACTCAGAAGTGGTATTGCTGGGTCAAATGGTAAATTTGTTCCCATTCTTCTGAGGATCCTCTATACTGTTTTCCAAAGTGGTTGCACTAATTTGCAATCCCACCAACAATGTTTTAGAGTTCCCACTTCTCCACATCCTCGCCAGCATCTGTTGTTGTTTGTGTTTTGAATGATTGCCTGCTTGCCACTCAAGACTTTGTTTTGTGTTGTTTTCATGTTATCCCTACTGCCTAGTTCAGGCTCTTGAAAATAGTAGACACTGAATATTTATATGCTTCCCTAAATGCAATGTATATTTCAAGCTTTGGTGAAAGGAGAGAGAAATAGAAATAACGATGTGGCATATGTAAAGAGACAATAGTTGAAATTATAACAAGATGAGTTTGCAAGTGGAAGAAATAGGAAGAGAATGATAGCAAGGAAATAATCATTAACTAAGCCCAGTATTAGAGAGCCAGAGGGAGAGAAATACATGGGAAGGTTACAATTTTAAAGAAAACCTAAGTCAGTGACTATTAGTTCAATCAAACTATGCCACAATCTTAACAGACAGGTACTAGTCTTACAAGTTCGGGCACATAAAACGCTTGTGCAAAGTAGTTACCATGCTAGGAATTGGTGGAATCAGCAAGTGGGTCCAAGTAGCTTGGCTTTATACAACCCTTTTCCTAGTCTCTACATCATAGGTAAATATTAAGAATATGATCAAATTAAGTATCAAAACATGATATATATGGTTAGAGCCCAGAAAGGAGATCAGTGTTCAGGTATGGTGGGGAAACTTCCAAAGAAAAAATAGATGTGTATGTTTATGGGTATGTGTATGTGCACACTCAGAGTAGAGAAAAACCATGAGCCATAGTACCTCATGGTTCAAGTAAAAGCACCCACCAGAACAATGCATTGGCTCAGGAGTGTTTGATCGGGTGGCCTCACCTGAGCTTCAAGAGCCAAGTGATGGGATGTCTGAGTCAACACTGAGATGCACAAGCAAAATAGCTCTACAGTCCAGGCTTTCCCAGCTCTGTGGATGAGGGAGGATGATAGCTCTTTTATCATCTGCCAAATGCAGTGTTTTCCACACAGCAGTATTTCCATCTTAGCATTTCAAAAATATCTTATTGTAATTCTTGCAGTAATGAGTTTCCATTTTACAGGCAGAAATTTCAACAAGGATGGAGACCTCGTTGACTGGTGGACACAACAGTCTGCAAATAATTTCAAAGAGCAATCCCAGTGCATGGTGTACCAGTATGGAAACTTCTCCTGGGACCTTGCAGGTGGACAGCATGTATGTCATTAGGGGTCTCCAGAAGTTTTCAACATGTTCAATCATGAATAAATTATTGGTGCTTTTCTAAGCAATCTCAAAAGAGAATCTTTATTTTAACAGCTAAATGGAATTAATACCCTGGGAGAGAACATTGCTGATAATGGTGGTATTGGCCAAGCTTACAGAGTGAGTAACAACAAGTTCTTTTCACATTAATGATGGGAGTTTTTACTCATCACATTTAATCATTTATTTACAACCTTTTGCAAAATACACATAATCAACAAGAGAGGAATAGAAAGTGAAAACTATGAAAGGAGAAAGGGTATTATAAATGTGCCAAACTTAAGAGTCAATGTTGTTAATGTGAAGAAGATGAACATTATTATCCTAAGTTTCCAAAAAGCCAAGAAATGGAAACAGTGAATGATTTAACCACGGAAATGGGAAGAGACACAAGTTCTCTAGAGGAGGCAACATTAAGAAATCATCTCTGAAATAAATTTCTTAGAAAAGATTTCGTGTAAGGACATAGTCTGCTCACACATTTCTCCATATCCACTGGGCTACTTGAAGATGGTCAAGTGATCTCTAAAGTTCTCTCTCTCTCTGAGATGTTTCCTCTTCCTTGTCCCTGGTGTCCCAGAATGTCAGCTTCTCCACAAGTCAGTTCCCCCTCAGAGTATGGCCATGTTTCTCTTCCTTATATTGCGGCCTGAATGCTTCTTGACAATAAGTTGGAACCAACATAGACTCTCTTTGTTTACCATCTCTCAGGGAGTATTTTCCTTTTTCCTGATATTCAGAAGATGTTGTGCAAATCATATTTTTTTGCCTATCACTTGGTTATCTCAGTGGAAGGGTAAATCCAGGGTAAGGGTAATGAAGGGTAAGTCCCTGTCATTCTGCCTTGGCTGGAAGTGGCAGGCATTGACACTCTTGATCATTCAGTGGATATGATGTAAAGCCAGATTAAGAATCACTGCTATAAAACTCTAGTCCCACTTTGGGATATAGTCCTTCCATAAAGATTCACACCTAGAACCTATACAGAATTATAATAATGAAGCAAATTACAATTGTGCTCACATTTTACTTGACTTGGAAACTACATGAATTCTTTGCATATAATGCCTCATCACTCTGCAGAGATTGTGAATTCCCTAAAAGGCAACAGGCATAATCTCATATCCCCAGAATCTTTACATAGTAGATACTCAATACATCTACATTGTTTGTGAATAGAAATAAATGCAATACATCTTTTGCTTAACTAATTGATCATCTTTTTTGGAAGAAATTATAAATGACACATCTCAGAAAGTCTGTTGTCAATCCATTTCTAAATATATTTATTGTAGGAAAGCTACATTTTATTCAAGTGTCCATAAAACCTTCAGTATTAAGAACATTTTCGGAAATTCAAGTTCCCTAAATTCTTTCCTCTTAAGGGAACTGAGATTCATTCCATATTGTTCTGTTTTCAGTGAACCAGAATAGTTTTTTCTATCACTTGGTTATCTCAGTGGAAGGGTAAATTCAGTCCCTTTTCATTCTGCCTTGATTCATGGGAATCTAAGGCCTGGAATCATAGGCCTCTAAGAGACTTCATGAAACTCTTGATGTTTTGGCAGAATCACTCAAACTAAGTCTGGTGTGAGTCTGTTTGCTCAGAGTAACTAAGATAAATATGGCACTTACAGATGATTCCACTGGTAATCCATTCTTCCAACTGGCTTGACTTACCCATGTATCTGCTGAATGTCATTTAGATAAGTTTTCCATGATTTAGTTAAGTCATTCATTCGGCTTTTATTGTTTATCTAACAGGAACAGGTTCTTAGCATCTGCTAATCAGTTTCTTATTCTCTTCAGATCATTTATAATTATAGTTTCTCTTCTAATTTATGAAATGTGGTAGGTTGCCATATCTACAGATATTATGAAGTTAATTTTGAAAAAAATTATTAATTACTTGGTTGTATGGTTTTTTTACATAGATCTATTTGTAAATTTAGAAATTATAAACATCACATTTCTGTTTTACTAACTATCTAGGCCTATCAGAATTATGTTAAAAAGAATGGTGAAGAAAAATTACTTCCTGGACTTGACTTAAATCACAAACAACTGTTCTTCTTGAACTTTGCTCAGGTATTATGTCTTTCTTGATTGATAAATATGAAACTCATTCTGAGTTATGATTTCACAGTAAGTTAGGTATTGCATGCTGAGTTTTCTGGTTTTTATCAATCGTGGCAGGACCTTTGACTTAACTAGCTTTCATTGCTTATAACAGAATGTCAGATCATATTCATGATAAATAGTTCTCTTTCGAGTTGCCCTTTATTATTTGAAGAGTCAGTGGTTGAAGAATGCAGAATTCCCATTTAATTTTTATTTTTTCCCAACCTTATCCAACCAATAATCTTTGCTTAGACCTAAGCACACTGCTTTGTTTTTCCTATTTCTATCTCTAGGTGTGGTGTGGGACCTACAGGCCAGAGTATGCAATCAACTCCATTAAAACAGATGTGCATAGTCCAGGCAATTTCAGGTACGTGGCTATGAATAGCAATCTGGGTGCTCTGATATTGGCTCCATTGCTTCTGCATTTAGAATTTGGCCTTTTCTAACTGTGATTCTGTAAGATAAGGAAATCTGGTACTTTCGCATGTGTGCATGTCAAAGACAAGACCAAGAGAACACATCAGGACAGTGTACACGTGCAGAGCTCTGCTGCTTTTCTTCAGAATGTAGATGTCCTGGGTTCAGTATTTGTGGATTCTAGCAAAGATGTTGCCTGAGACAATGGCTCCATTTGAAGCTAGCAAAAGCACATTTCCAAGTGCCTTTGGATAATGTGGGCCTAGATCAGTGAGCTCCAAATTCCAGAGAATGATTTCCATCCAAAGTAAAAGGAAACTTTTTACTGATCAGAAGGTTCTCGACTTGGAGTAACTGAACTCCTAAGCTCCAGGACAGAGTACCTGGAAGCACAGTTTGAAAAACAACCCATCAAGGTTACTAAGGAAAAATCCTCTGCAAAGAAATGGATTGAGTTAGCAGATACTTAATGTCCTTGGCAAATTAGAACAGCTAAGAATTCGGTGGACTAAAAGAAAATCACTCCAAGCAATGTTTGAATGTTAAATCTTCAATCCCTATGCGCCCGTTTCAAGACTGAATCCTTAATGCTGTCCCCTCCATTACTCTAACATTTAATCATCCATTTACTGATCAACAACACCTCTCAAGCAAAGAAAGTCTGGGAGAAAAAAAACTTAAAAATGTGTAGGGTGGTTGGAAAATGAAGTTGGAAGAACAAAATGGAACTAATGGGCTAATTTGTTTAATTTTTTAAAAAAACTAACCTAAAATGGATGCAGACACAGTCCCTCAATAATTTACTACTAGAGAAAACACTTTCAATTTTGAAGAAATAACATAGTACATTTAAAATACTAAAGAATCCACTTGGCTTGTTCTAGTATCTTCATTGTTATTATCATAATCACCATTTAGTATTTGCCTTAACAGTTCTTGTCCTGGGTTCAATCTTCAGTACTGAAAAAAAAAAAATCATTCGTGCAACTGTTTATTGTAAGCCTACTTTCTGTGGAATGTAAGTTACTTTTAGACCTCCTAGTGCATCCAAATTAGCTGCTTTTTAGGTCATGAGCTAAAAAGGAAAAAAAAAAACAAAATCACTGCATCAATTCCTGTTATGGTTTATACAAAATTCTTCTGGTTTAAAAATTTTCAAGTTTTTTTTTTTTAACCTTACTGGAGTCTCCAGAAGTTAAAGTATAGGAATCTAATTCTCAGGATAGCAGAGAACATTTATAAACTCACTCAAACCGCCAATCTACTCTTTCAGTGTTTTGCCCTGCAAATCTCTATGAACTACAGCAGGTGTCCATAAAGACCTGGGTGAATTTAATTCTGATTATTGTAATACTATAAATCTGCCATCCTCAAAGAATAAAGGGCCGCAAATTATTTTTGTAATAAGTCAGATTTGTCTCTTTTGAGTAGTAACATTTTAATCTGAATCACTGGATCAAAAAAAAATCTTTATTTAAAATACATACCTTTTTGCCTCAACACAATATGCTGAACCACACTTAAACATTCTTTTTGATGAAACAAACTATGGTGGTGATCATTAGTTATGCTTTTCTTGCTCCTTAATTTAGTGAAATCTTCACAAATCTATAGTGTGTAAAACTGTTTATTCATATACTACTTGTGCTATTATTAGGGTTTTTTGGTATGCTCAATTCTTCCCTAATACTAGCTATTAAGATTAGCTCCTGTGCTTCAGTTTCTTGACATTTAAACTAAGGAATAAATTATCATGAAAATTATTATATGATTAATGTTATGCATATGAAGTGCCTATTACATATATGTGTTTAAAAATCAGTGCTAGGATTGTTTTTAGATAAGAGATCTGAACAGGATGGGAATTCTTTTTTTTTTTTTTTTTTTTTTTTTGCGGGTCTGGGGATGGAACCCAGGGGCATTCTACCTCCAAGCTACACCCCAGCCCTAGTTTTATTCTTTATTTTGAAACAGGGTCTCACTAAGTTGTGGAGGGCCTAAGTAGCTGAGGCTGTCTGCAAACCACCATCCTCCTGTCTCAGCCTCCCAAAGGCTGGGATTACAAGCGTGCGCCACCACGACCAGCTAAGATGGGAATTTTTATGAAAAGAGGTTTGAACTTTCCAACATTCCCCAATCAGGTCATAGTTAAGTGCTTTTTGTGATCATGTCTTATGTTCTGCACAGTTCAGAACATCAGTAACAGGTTGCTGGTTAAGTGATAAGTATGCAATTGTTTTCCACCCTCAAAACATTTTTTTACTATAAATATGTGGAAGTATTTGTGTCTTTAGTTTTTGTTATTGTTGTTATTCAGACTCCAAAGGTATCTCTTTGACTATTTTTCATTCATAGTAAGAGGGTGTGTGTGTGTGTGTGTGTGTGTGTGTATGGAATGCCAACCTTTTGTTAAGGAAATTATTATTTTCTCTGGAGGTAAAGGGATTTCCTTGGCAATGATTCAGCTTACATTTAGCTTTGGAAACGGGCTGCTTCCTGGCTATACAAAGTAAAACATATTTTTTAAAAACCAACAGGCATTGAGTTGCAGTGAAAAGTTGTGCTTGGTGTTGTATGTGAAAATATTTTCAAAATTGTGGGAGATTTGTGAACCATTTGCTTAGATAGCCAGACATTGAAAACAAAAGGCAAAATACAGTTGATATAAAGATGAAATCTATGAAACCATATTTATTAGGTCTAACCTATAATTGTGCTTCATAAGTAAAGTTACAATAAACTTTTCCAGCCTTCCGTACTTAAAATATATAGAAAACATTTCTCATTAATACACTAGGAATTAAATCCACAATTTAGATATTGACTTCTTTTTGGAAACCCAGTTTTTGGTTAGACATCCATAGTCACATTGGAGAATGATTATTTGTTATAATAATATTTACTATATAGTCTAAAAAGCATTTGTAGTTTTTTAAATAAAATATTTTTATATAACATATAAGGTATGAGCCGGTTGTGGTGGCCCATGCTTGTAATCCCAGGATTTGAGAGGCTGAGACAGGAGGACCATGGTTTGTGGACAGCCTCAGCTACTTAGTGAGGCCTTTCACAATGTAGTGAGACCCTGTTTCAAAATAAAGAATACAAAAAAATACAGCTGTAGGTGTAACTTGGAGGTAAAATGCTCCTGGGTTCAATCCCCAGTATCACAAAAAATAAATAAAATATATAAGGTATGATTGTTTTTGTGGTACTGGGGTTCCTGGAAACCCTTCTACCTCTGGGCTACACTCCCAGACCTATTTTATATTTTTAATGGAAACAGGGTCTCTTAAGCCAGAGAGGCTGCCTTTGAACCTGCAGAATCCTCCTGTCTCCACCTCCCAAGCGCAGGGATTACAAGCATGCGCCACCACTCCTGGCGTGGGTATGATAATTTTTAAAGTGACTCAAGGTAAACACAATTATTTATTATTATTATTATTATTATTATTATTATTATTATTGTACTGGGGGTGGAACCCAGAGGCTTTCTACCTCCGGGCTATACTCCCTGACCTATTTTATACTTTATTTGGAAACAGGGTCTCACTAAGTAGCTGAGGCTGGCTTCGAACCTGTGCGATCCTCCTGTCTCAGCCTCCCAAGCTCAGGGATTACAAATGTGTGCCACCACGCCCGGCTATTAAATTATTAAGCTTAATTTGTTCAATATTATCTTCTACTCAGGGAAAAATAGCACTTTATAGAAATAACACTACTAAAAATTCAAGTAATGTTTTTTATGGTTTAATTTCTAATATTTAAGGAATAATATTTTTGGGAGGGGTAATCTATCGCTGAGCTGCATCACCAGCCCTTTTCATTTTTTTATTCTGAGACAGGTTCTTGCTAATTGCTAAGGCTAGAGTTGAACTTGCAATCCTCCTGCCTCTACCTCCCAAGTTTCTTGGGATTTTAAGCATGTATCACCAAGCCCAGCTCAAAACACATTCTCTCTAGTGCTTAATGTAGTTATTCTCAACTAATATAGCTATTTTGTTTCTTATAATTTATCGTGCTTAGACTAACTTCTTTAAAATTCTAATGTTTTCCCCATTTACCTTAACCCATAGTAATTGCTTCCTGATATAAATATTAGGATGAATTTTCATGAGCTTTGTAGAATTTCTATTAGCATTTACTAATCTTTAGCAGCTACCTAGGAATCTCTTACTGCATTTATTATTTAAGAATATATGGTGGAATATATGCTTTTCAATATGGCTTTGGAAGAACCACAAAAATTAATTGATGATAAAAATTAGACAGTTTATTCATGAATGAAACTAGTTAAATTTGTAGCTAAGTAATTCGTTCAAAACAAGAAATAAGATTTACAAAAGACCTATTAATTGTTAATTTTTTAATTAAAAAAAGTTTATTCAGTAACCCAAAAATTCAATTAATTGTAATCAGGAGTAGTCAAGAGATGTCAGAGATCAAAAAAAACCACTCTTGGTCACATGGACGTTCACTTCATTATCTCTGAAATGTTTTTTATTACAAGTAATTATTTGCCAAAGAAATAAACAGCAGCAGCACGGTAAACTATTTTATAAAATAAAAGCTTCAGGCAAATCACCTTAAGAAATCATCAAGGCAAGTTTTTATCTTCCCTTTTTATAAATACAAATTCAGGAGCCACATCGTTTTCATGTAGCATGGAATTCATATTATTATCATATGTAATATTGTGAAATATGATCTCACTCTTCGAGCCAGGGATTCATCATATTAATAATGGATCCACTTTCCCAAGTGAGTGTTCATATCACCCACCCAAAGTTCAGTGTTATAAACACCAAACATTAAGTAGAGACCTAGGAAAGTAAGGGAAGCCCTGGTGTGTTGTCGACCTAATTATTTGGAATCTAATTATCTAAGTGAAGTCTTTGGATGGAGACAGAGGAGCTGAGTGTGCGATCGCTAAGCCTTTCTGTACTGCTAATTCCCCACGGTGTTTTCTCAGGAATGGTCTTTCTTTGAGGTTTTTTCCTTCTTTATTTTGTTTTCCCTTAAAGAGACATGTAGAGTTAAGTCGTTTGTCCTGAGGTATTTGTACCCATATAACTAAACCTAAAACGCCGTCCTTTTCTAAAAATTTAATAGAATAAAAACAAAGAAGTCCAGTTCTAGTTCTTTCACAGACTCATGTTGTCAACTAGAGAGCCCCTTCCCCAGGAGGAAGGGGAGGAGGGCACGGGCCACCACAGCCACCATCTCTGGCCAGGAGCTGCAGCTTCCTGACTAAAGGTCTAGAGAAGTCTAGACCCTGAGAGATCAAAGACCTATGGCAAGTCCTGACTTTTAAATCCTCTGCTTCCCACCCACACAGCCCCTTTGTACTCACCTACATTTTTAGAAGTTTGTTTGTTCATTTCATTGATTTCTTGTGTATTGGTTTACGAACAACAAAAATCTATCTCACAGTTCCGGATACTAAAATGCAGCCACCGTAGTCAGGTTTTGATAAAAGTTGTCTTCCAGCCAGGGCGAGGTGGCACATGCTTGTAATCCCAGCATTCGGGAGGCTGAGATTGGAGGTTCGCGGACAGCCTCAGCTACTTAGTGAGGCCCTCCGCAACTTAGTGAGACCCTGTTTCAAAAATAAAGAATTTAAAAAAAAAAGTTGTCTTCCAGCTTGCCAACTACAGATTTTCTGTTGTGTCCTCACATAGTCCAAAGAGTGAATTTTGGTTTTGAACATTTCAGGTTTAAGAAATGGACACGTACATTTTTTTAAGTCAAGCCAGGTATGATGGCTCATGCCTGTAATCACAGTACTTGGGAGGCTGAGACAGGAGGATCACAGATTCGAGGACAGTCACAGCAAGTAGTGAGACTCTCATCAACCTAGTGAGACCCTGTTTCAAAATAAAAATAAAATAGGGCTGGGAGTGTATCTCCAAGGTAGAATGACCCTGGGTTCAATTCCCAGTACCACACACACACACACACACACAAAAAAAAAAAAAAAAAAAAAAAAAAATTAAGTCAAGCACTAAAGCTCCTGGCCTAAGCTAGAAAGTAAGAAATTAAGTTCCAGTCATTTATTAGTGTTCTTCCTTCTAGAGGTTATCACACAGACCTAGAAATTACAGAACAGGCCGGACGCAGTTGCGGTCGTGCACACTTGTAATCCCCGTGCTTGGGAGGCTGAGACAGGAGGATTGCACAGGTTCAAAGCCAGCCTCAGCTACTTACTGAGGCTCTCAGCAACTTAGTGAGACCCTGTTTCCAAATAAAGTATAAAATAGGTCTGGGAGTGTAGCTCAGAGGTGGAAAAACCCCTGGGTTCCACCCCCAGTACAGAAAAAAAAAGTTTGCATCCTCCCAGTAGGATAGGGGGATGGGGGAGGAGCAGAAGGTGAGTTGATGTGTTGATGGTGACACACACGCACGCACACACACACACACACACACACACACACACACACACACACGTCAGGCTCAGAAAGTCCATAGGGGTCACTTTCCTGCAGTGAGGAGACGGGGAGCTCCCTGACTCTCCTAGTTGGCCCACAGTAGCAAATGAACTACAAAGCTCTGAGCAGATTTTTCTTCATAACTTCTTTTTTTTTTTTTCAGTAGTAGGAATTGAATCCAGGGGCATTCTACCTCAGAGCTACACCCCCAGCCCTATATTTTTTGTTCTTCATTTTGAAACAGAGTCTCACTAAGTTGCAAAGGGCCTCACTAAGTAGCTGAGGCTGGCTGCGAGCTGTGATCCTTCTGTCTCAGCCTCCCGAATGCTGGGGTTACAAATGTGCGCCACCACACCCGGCTTTCTCATAACTTCTGCATGGGACCCACCATGGCTGGTTGGTTGAGTACGCGCTGAGCCCTGAGAGGTAGAATACCGTGAGGGGTTTTGCAAGTGTTTTGCCCTCATAGAAGTTACAGTCTACGAGCCGGACGTGGTGGCGCACGCTGGTAATCCTAGCAATAGGGGGGCTGAGACAGGAAGTTCTCAGTTCATGGACAGCCTCAGCTACTTAGTGAGGCCCTTTGCAATGTAGTGAGACCCTGTTTCAAAATAAAGAATGACAAAAAACAGGGCTGGGGGTGTAGCTCAGAGGTAGAATGCCCCTGGGTTCCATCCCCAGTACTGCGAAAGAAAGAAAAAACAGAAGGAAGGAAGGAAGGAAGGAAGGAAGGAAGGAAGGAAGGAAGGAAGGAAGGAAGGGAGGGAGGGAGGGAAGGAAGGAAAAGAAGGAATTATGGTGTTTGGGTGGGTAGGTCAACAAGGCAGGAGACCAAATCATGGTGAATTGTAATACCTGCTTAGATGGGCCGGGACAAGTGGGCAGAACTAGCTTAGCATTCAAGAAGGCCATCAAGGAGGTGACATTTTGACAGGCTTGAAGGCTGCAAAAGAGTTAACCAGGCATCCTCATCCAAGGAGGAGCATCTTTCCTGGGGAACTGAGGTTGGCAGGAGCAGCCAGCCCTGAAGGGGAAGGGTGTGGCTGGTTTGGGGAAAGGAAATTAGGTCAGTGTAGCTTGAGCTTAATGAGGAGAAGGAGAAATCTTCCTTGAGGAATCAGCCACTGAGAGGAGTGGATGTCCTTCCAGCCCCCCTGGAAAACTTGAAGGAAGAAAATTGTGGAATCGGAGGATTTGTATTTATTTCTTTATTGTTGTTTTGTGTGATGCTGAGGACAGAATCCTGGACCTCAGGTGTGCTAGGCAAGAATTCTACCACTGAGCTACACCTTATCCCTCTGATTTTGTGTGTGTGTGTGTCACGTGTAGTACTGGGGATGGAACCCAGGGTCATTTTACCTTCGATCTACACCCCCAGCCCTGTTTTTTAAATTTATTCATCCTTTATTTTGAAACAGGGTCTCACTGAATTGCAAAGGGCCTCACTAAGTAGCTAAGGCTGGCCATGAACAGTGATCCTCCTGCCTCAGCCTCCTGAATGCTGGGATTACAAGCGTGCACCACCATACTCGGCTCTCATTCCTCTGATTTCAGTTGTTAAAGATCCCTCAGACTTCTGGGTGGAAATGGGTTGGAGGGTTGACAAGGGCTAAGATACCTACCTGGTGGCACATCTGCTATGAATGGAGGGTTCTGTAAGTCAGAGGACTCCTATCACTGGTTCCTGGGCTTCATATCCCCGATTCCGCCCTCCTTCCAGGCAGGGGAGTGTGGTGGGGGCCCTGGAGGGGGCAGAGGCGCTGGCCAGAGATTGGCATGACAGACTCACCTCTGCATCACTGCGTTGACCCCTGTCTTCCCTCAGATGCTGCTTGGTGCTGATAGTGTGCTGGTCAGTGTTGTTTTCACCCACTGGGATCAGAGATAAGAAGAAATGGGCATTTTTCCAGCCCTTTCCAGTTAACCAGGCTAAATCCAATTTCTGATATTTACAGAGGGCTTTGGTTTTTGTTTTTAGAAAAAGAAAAACAATTTCTCTGTCTTCTCTCCTAAATCGAATCAACAAAGATCTATTAAACGCCTATTATATTTAAGTTACTGTGGGAGCCCTTTCAAGATACACTGAGAAAATGTAATTTGATACTTTGCCCAAGCTCTTCTTACAAAACCACAATTCAAAATATGAATTGTTGATTTTAGAAACACATATAAGGTATTTATAAAGGATTCATTCTACATTATAACTTTAAGATGCAGGAAGTATTATTATTATATATACTTAAAAAAAAAACCTGAGGTACAGAGAGGCCTCATAGCCACACTAAACTTTGTGGTCTGTCTCCCAAATCTGTGCTTCTGACTCCTGATTTTTTTACTTCTCCAGTTAAAAGATCCATTAGTGAGAAGGAGTTGACTTGGACCAGGTTATTGTTATTGTTGTTGTTGTTGTTGTTAACTTTAAATTCCAGACCTACTGACCTGGTCTACATGGAGATGTTCTTCAGGACTCCAGCGTGGTATCAAAAATGTTGATGGTACCTTTTCTGTTTGTTTCGAAGGATAATTGGGACATTGCAGAACTCTGCTGAATTTTCAGAAGCCTTCCACTGCCCCAAGAATTCATATATGAATCCAGAAAAGAAATGCCGGGTTTGGTGATCTTCCTGAGAAGCAGTGCATTTCTTGTCCAAACAGACTTGCCAGCACCACAGAAGCAGTGAACTTCCTAGAGAAATGGGCCCTAGAGGTCACTAAAGTTACTTGGCGGCAATTAACGGAGATGAGAGCATCATAATACACATTAGGTTAATCTGGAAAGAGTGTCTGTCAGGTCAATCACTTCACACTGTGTAAATAATGTCGCATTTGTAAAGGTAGCGTTACCGTTCATTTGTGTTTTTAATGTGGTTTTCTAACAAGGGGAGAAGGAAGATGTTGAATCCATCTGGGCACCAAAGCACAGCAGTGATACGATAGTTTAAAACACATTGTCTCTGTAATTGTTTTTACTTTTGTCTGCAGCATTTATGTTCCTTCAAAACTATTCCAAAGAATTCTTATACATATTGGGGCCTTGGGGCTTACAGAGTTTTAATCTCATTTTGCCATACATTGGCTATTCATCTGCTCTCATTTTATTTTAAGCATTCTTTGGGCAAAAGTGAATGTCTACAACTGTTTTTGTTGTTGTTGTTGTTATATCTGCTTTACTGATGTTGAAATTCTTGGGGCCCCTCAAATTTTCTAAGCAACTTTCTTGCTGTCTCTGTCTCTCAAAATTTGGTCTTTTTAAGGGATTTGTAGTAATGTATAAAATAATTTTTATATTTAATTATTAATTACATTTATGACTAAGTAACTGTTATTAGATAATCACTGAATAGTGAGGTTTCAGACCAAGATAAGCAGCTCTGGACCAAGATCTCTAAAAGTGATGTACAGATGAAGATTTGAGACTTTTTAAACTTATAAATTATACTGATGAAAAGCTTTAAGCACAAACCTTGCCATGAAAATGTCATTGAACGGTTGTGTAGAGATATCTAATCCTTGTGGTTTACAAGCAGAATTGCCAAGACTAAATTTGTCACTGAGGGTGGCTTTGTTAAAAGGACAAAGATGCAGCCATGTAGCTCCATGAATCTTTATCTTTCCAGGTTTGTCATCTGATGGAAATATTTTGATAATAAATCAAAGATGTAAGCCCATTACTCACTATGCTTGTGTGTGAACCATCTATCTATAGAAAGTACAGCGCATCTCTCAGTAGAAGTGGGAGGCCTCTGGTGGACCCACTCCTGGAATTCTAAGACACATAAAGTTTTAGAAACCAACCATTTAGTCCCTGTTGGGGATTCACCTCTTTAGGTTTTTACGGTCCTCTCTTTTCCTGTCCTATGGGCTAGTATAGCTCATTGTATTACCTGATTAACAGTGTATAGAACAGGTGCACTGCCAAGATCCTTATTTTTTCTAGTCAAAGGCAAAAATCAAAGAAATCTCCATCTAAATGATGAGTGTTAATCTTCCTGCCTCTTGAAAATTTGTCCATAAAAATGTTAAGATATAACACATACACAAAAATGCACAGAGTATAAAAGTAGAGCTCAGTGGGCTTGCTCCCTATAAACACAGCTCTGCAGCCAGCACCTGTAAGAATCAGAACACTGCCCTAGAAGCCTATCTGTCAGGTCAACCCTTTACAAACAATTCTCCAGGTTTCCAAAATCATACACCAGCTTTGCCTATTTTTGTCTTTTAGACAAAATAGAATCAATCCGTATGCATTCTTTCATGCCTAACTTCTTTCTCTCAGCCCTTTGTTTGTGAGATTAGACTATAGTGTAGTGTCAATTATGGATCGTTCATTCTCATTGCTGAATAATACTCTATGTGACCACACTATAAGCCATCCTTCCTATTGGATTTGTTTTGATTTGGTTTGGTTTGGTTTTGCAGTACTGGGGATGAAACCCAGGGACATTCAACCTCCAAGTTACACCCCCTACCCCTAGTTTTTATTCTTTATTTTGAAACAGGGTCACACTGAGTTGCAAAGAGCCTCCCTTAGTAGTTGAGGGTGTCCATGAACCGCGATCCTCCTGTCTCGGCCTCCCAAATTCTAGGATTACAAACGTGTGCCACCACACCTGGCTTCTCCTATTGTTGAGAGGCTCTTGAGTAGTTTCCTATTTAGAGCTGTTACAAACAATGCAACTATGAGTTATGGGCTATACCTATTTGTTAGCAGTTTTTCTTGAATCTTTAATGGCTCATTTCCTCAAGTCTTTCCAAAATTATGATAAATATTGAAAATATAGTTTCAGATTAATAATGAATATCCTTCTCTTTATCACAACCATCATCATGATGAACAATTAAAAGTATATTCATATCTATATTTCTTTAATATAAGCTTAAACATACCTAAGTGATATGTAGAGTTATAGTAATAGAAGCTCTCAGCTCTGAATTAAATAGCTATCTCTAAGTTATCTCATTCCTATCTTGTCAGAGCAACTGAATAAAGAATTGTCCAGTATAAACTGCAAAATATTGCTAGTGTCCCTGCTGGTTGCTCCCACTTCCACTGAGGAACAATTCTCCAGAGCCTGGATCCTCCTCTACTCCTAATTTTAAGAATTTTAGGACTGAGGGATAGATAAAAATCAGAACAGTAATTCCTTCCCTGCCCCTCACACATGCAGACTTTGTTAATTTTACATGGTATTCCTGCTGAGTGATAAGAGCTATTTGTCTCTTTCAACTACTACCAACCATCTAGAGTTCCGTAGTCCATAAGACTTTCTTGTGATCTTACACTTAAAATTCAACTCCACTGTGACTGAATTCGGGGCAAGGGAAGAGAGTTTAGATGCTAAGAAACCAGCGTTGGGGGCCGGTGTGACTCAGGAATGAAAGTAGGAAGGAGCTTCTACTAATGTGGGGTGTTCCCTCTAGACCACAAGGCCCATAGATTCCAAAGACAAGATGGGAAAGGATGCCATCCTGGAAGATGAGTTCTGGTCCTGTTCTGGCACCACTGGCAACATGACCTTGGGTGTTGACTTATTCTTTTGGCCCTCTGCTTCTCACATCAAATAAAAGGCAATTATATTCTAGTGGTTCTCAGCAGGAGAAGCATACTGCTGTGCCCTTAACTTGACCCTCTAAGAACTCCTAGACAAGACCATCTCCAAGCCCCACTTAATGCTCAAGTTTCATTCACCCACATTTCAGTGTAAAGAAGAAGGACCAACGTTTTTTTGAGTCTATCCTGTTGTTCATATTAGGTTTGGGTCTAATTCTGTTGTTCATATTAGGCATTTAGACAGGGAAAATCTTGCTGGTTTTCTCAAAAGTATTTATCATTCCTGCTGCCACAGATAGAGCTCTGAAAGTAGAAGACATCTGTTAGTTTGGAAAGAAAATAAGATTCCACTCTTTCAAAGAAAGATAATCAGGGATTATTTTTGTCAGGTTTCAGTCTCAATTATGCAAAACAACAAACAAACATTTTTCATACTATTGTTTTTATGCCTCTTCTACTCTACTCCAATCCCCCATTAGTCACCTAAGCCTCTACCCATTTATGTCTTGAAGAATATTAAGAATAAATGGAGCTTTTACCTCTATGTAATCTCACACTTTCTGCTAGGTTCAAATTGAAACTTTTAAAAACAAATCAGATGGACTACTTTACCAATAGTTTCTTGTTTTTATTTTTACCACCTCTTCTTCCAAAGATAACCATGGATTTCTGATTGGATTTATTTTTGAAAGGTAAGTGGAATGATCATTAAAGAGTGTTAAAGGAAGTCAACAGCATAGTCAGATGCTATAGGCAGAAACCCAAAATAAGTGTCCTTGTGCACCACCCCTGGTCTGAGGAACTGGACCATTTGGTTTATTAGGTGAACGGAGAAGACACATCTGGCTGCTGTCAAAACAATAGGTTTATTACATTCTAATCTTTTCTCTAACAATGTTTTCTTAGTTTCCTCTCCTTTATGATTTGCATTTCCTCTAAAACAGAGACACGCTTATCATTTCCAAGCTCATAGAGAAAATATTGGACTTCTATTCTATTTAATAAAAGAGATCGCAGTTGTACAAGAGAAGCTTAGTAAAAAATTAGCATTGGTTATTGCCAGAGATAATGATGGACTCTCAGCTTGAGAAGTATCAAAGGACTGGAAAGTCTAATATTCATTTTTAATCTGTGTGTGTGTGTGTGTGTGTGTGTGTGTGTGTGTGTGTGTGTGTTGGGCATTCTACCTTCAAGCTACACCCCCAGCCCTATTTTATTCTTTTATTTGGAAAACAGGGCCTAACAAAGTTGCTGAGAGCCTCACTAAATTACTGAGGCTGGCTTTGAACCTGTGACCTCCTTGTCTGAACCTCCTAAGTACTGTGATTACAGGCATGTGCCACCATTCCAAGCTTGTTTTTAAGCTTTATACTCTAGGATTTTCTTTATACCTGGAAGCTAATAAATGTTCTCTGTATCAGGCATATTAATATCTTCCTGCATTCCTATAAATTTATTTGTATTATATCCAATCCAATCATTTCAAGTTATAATATATTCTAAAACTTTGTCTCCAGGAAGACAGAAATGGGGTCCAGTACCTGGGTTATGGCTTACCTTGGTATAAATATTTCACACATACCATAAATGCTCTGTTCCCCAAAATATGCCATCAGCAATGTAATACTAAGATATTCATAACAGCTTTACAGTACCAAAGAAAAGGAAATTTTAAAAAGCCTAAATAGCAGAAAATGGTCAGATTTGTTAATGAAAACACAAAAATCATATGATATTAAATATACAATATCATACTACAAATAAATCAGAACTACCTGTGGGTAGTATTGTGATTTCTTTTCCCTGCTTGTTGCCTGTTTTTATTTTTCTGAACTTTAAATGTTTCTGTAATGAAAAAATGCTAGTGTTAAAAAGTTATTTTTAAAATGTAACTTCAAAGGAAGAAGGAAGGGAGGGAAAATTGGCCCCCAAAAAAAAAAAAAAAAGAAATGCAATTTCCCTGATTTTAAAGTTTTTTAATTCACGTAAGGAGCTACTCAGTTTGATGTCTCCGGCAACTAGGACCAACTGCAGTGGATTTGGACGATGAAGCCCTGCCTCCAGGGACAGACCATGTACAGTTTCTGAGGTGCCTCATTAGTGTTAACACACTGCTTGTCACAAAGTGGAGGAAATCGGGGGAACTTTCTCTGACTCTGCAGTGTTCTTTGAGAGAAAAAAAAAAAAAGCATGTGCTCTAACAGGAATTTTTTTGAGGGTATGTGTAAAAATGCTAAGGAGCTGACTAATTCAGCCATCCTCTCTTACTTGGTATTCCCTCAAGACAAGCCCTAAGGATTTGCTGAACTCTACCCAGGGTAAAGGAACTAGAACTAGAAAACAGAAGCTGGTACACTATCCTATGATCAGACCTAAGTGCTGCACCTGACAGGTACCATGCTACAATTTGGAGATTAAATAGGGGAAGAGAGAGCAGGATATGGCTAATCTCAGGTAACTTGTTGCTTTTACATGCCTATATTTGTTAAGACTTATTTCCAAATGAATAATAAGACTTATCTAACCAAAGCTGAAGATTTGTTTCTCCATGTTACCAAACATGGGGCCGGTATAAGTACCTGCCGCTTCATCCACGTGTCTGCTTTATTATTGCAGATTAAGCTATGATAATTAACTTCACCCAGCAGTTATTGTCCACTTCCTGCCCAGGGAAAGGACAGACTTCTAACTATAGTATACATTCAACAAATCCTAAGAAAAAGCCAACTGGTCCATTTCAGAAATACACCCCACCCCTGTGGATAAGGCATGGGGGAGCAGGAAGGTTGTAAGAATTATGATCTCTTGAACAGTTTCCAAAAGATGAAGGGCACAATTTCTAGAATAGAAATGAAAATAAAGCAATGTCCAGTACACCAGTAATACTAGAAAGTTCTCAATGCTCTGGGAAATATCTCAGTTTAGATTAGATTGCACATATAAAAATTTAAATAAATACTACCTTAATTTTAATATTTGACCAAATTGAAGATATTATGTATCTTAGTTATATCTACTATTAAGAAAGCTATGTTATTCATAAGGAATTATAGGCAGGAAGAGCAAATATATGTATTGTGATTCAGACACATAATTTAGATTATATAAACTTTCCATTTAGTATATAAGTAACTTGTGAATGACTGAAGTTAATGTTAGCACCCTCATTTCACAGGTGGTCTATTTAAGTTTAAGGGAGATTAATTTACCAAAATTCACACAGATAATACATGATAATAACAAGTTATATCAAAGTCCAAAATCCATGAAGATTTACTATCAGAGCTCTCTACATCACCGCAGAGTGCATCTTGGCCTATCAGAATCAACTCATCATTCGTAGCTAATCTTCAAGTCATATCTTTCTCTAAAATTAGTAAAAAGCAATACATTTCTCAATTTCCTGCTTACTTTATGTAACCCTTGATTATTTTTGAAAGGATAATTGTTTTTTCTAATCAATTATACCAACTAACACTTATTGAATATCTGCCATGTTCAAAATATTATGTTGGAAGCAAATATAAAAGTAGTTGAAAAAGAAAAAAGAAAATAGTATTCTTTGGCTGATGCTACTCTTGCCCACTACGTTTGGTCCCTTATTCGTCGATCAACATTAAGCACTAACTTATGTGCAACCAACAGATGATAAAAATAAGTGAAAACAGCTGCTTCCTTTCATATTACACAGACACTAAAAATATACAGAAACATATCAGAAGAGATGTAGAGGAAACGGAATTTGAGAATTCAGGTAAATTTCCTAGACTACGAAAGATATTTGGGAGGAAGTTATACTTACATTGTATTTGACTGTATGGACAGAATTTTGACAATTAAAGGAGATTAGGAGATAACTTTGTTTTAAAGGTAGCTCATATACAAAATCAGACATTAAGAGAACTCTGCAACACTGCAGCAAAGCCATCTCTGGACCAGCACAGCGGAGTAGGCGTGCAATTGTCGACAGCTCCTCATTATTCACAGGTGACTTTTTGATGAGTCTTATATCAACAGAAGCCTTTCTCATTTATTCATGGAGCATCTTCTGCTATTTTCAAAGCGTACTCATTACCTTTCTATTTTGAAAGATATCCTGTGCATTTCTTGCACTTGCTAGAAGTCGTGTGATAAGGATAACATTTTGTCCGATTGTTAGGAATTTAGAATCCTACTGTGTCCGGGGTCCTGTTGCTAACTCGATGTATTGATCAAATAATTACTTTCTCTGCATTTCCATCATCTCTGAGCTAACCTCAGAGTTAGGATCACAGAAGCAAGGCAGATGGAACGTTTTGCAAAGCTGACTCTTTAAGAATGGCGAAAGAGATCAGAATGCAAAGGATGTAGGGCACAGTGCCGTGGAAAAATCTGAATCCAGAGAAAGCCGAGTCAACCCAAGGGCATCCAGGGTCAAAGTGAAGACCAGCCAAGTGGCCACACAGTAAGCATCTGGCTCCTCTGAGCCTCGGGTTCCTCCACTCCAAATGGTCGTCATCACATGCACCTCTCTGGGAAGGATACATGTCCAGTTGCCAACCAATTGTATTTTCAACCGCGTTGAAACTGGATGCTTCAGCTGTTACCCCTGACATTTCCCTGGCCCTAATTAAGTTCTGTGGATCTTTAAAAACACGGGGCTTTTGGCTAAAAGAACAGCACTTTGTTTTTCCTTTTTACCATATCGTCTTTCATGTTGCTCTAAGTGAATCACCTCTTGATCTCTTTTGAATCTTTTTTCTTGATAAACACTCATAAAACAGAAAAGATGAAAAGTGAAACCTTTTAAATAAAAAGGGATCTAATAGGAAGGGATATCTTCAAAGGTAAAATGAGCAAAAGCAAGAACACACTCTAGGCAAGGTGGAAGTGTGGAGTTAAGATGCTAATTGCAAGGAAATTGGTCTACGGTTTATTATACAAGTATCTTCACTTGGCTCAGAAGATGTAAGTGGTACCACAGACATTGAGTGGATATTTAACTCCTTTGAAACCCAGTTTGTTCAGAAATAAAATATAAAAATGGAAACACATTTTGTGTCAGTCAGGTATGTGTCTGCATGCTAATTCCACAAACCTATGAACATGTTATGGTACATGGCACAGGAGGATTAAAGGTTACAGATCGGACAAGCATGGTGGTCCATGCCTGTAATCCCAGTACTTGGGAAGCTGAGACAAAAGGATCCCAAGTTTAAAGACAGCCTCACCAATGTAGTGAGCTTCTCATTAACCTAGCGAGATGCTATCCCCAAATAAAAACTAAAAAGGGCTGGGAATACAGTTCATTGGTAGAGTGTTCCTGAGTTCAATCCATAGTACCACAATAAACAAACAAACAAACAAATAAATAAATAAAGTTACAGATGAAAGTAATTAATTTATATATCTGCTGAGTTTACGAAAGAAAGGCGATCTTGGGTCATCCAGGTGCACCCAGTGTAATCACAGGGTCCTTAAAAGTAGAAGACAAAAGGTCAGAGTAGTGTGATAGAAGAACTTGACCAGTTCTTCTTCCTGCCTGGAGATGGGGGAAGAGGGTCAGGAGCCAAGAAATGCAAAGAATCTCCAAAAGATGGACAAGTCAGGAAAAGAGATTTTTCTCTCAAAGCCCCAAAAAGGAACCCAGGCCTGCCCAGCACCTTGAGTTTGGCTCAGTGAAACCCACGTCAGATTTCTTTTTTTTTTTTTGGTGGTACTGGGGTTCCTGGAAGCCATTCTACCTCTGGGCTACACTCCCAGACCTATTTTTACATTTTTTATTTGGAAACAGGGTCTCCTAAGCCAGCTTGCGTGGCTGGCTTCGAACCTGCGTGATCCTCCTGTCTCTGCCTCCCAAGCATGGGGATTGCAAGCATGCGCCACCATGCCCAGCTCACGTCAGATTTCTGATCCAGAGAACTATAATAAATTCCAATTATCTAAAGCCATCGAGTCTGTGGTAATTTGTCACCAAATGTATAGAAGACACAAAGAATAAGTAAATGTTCAATGGATAATCCAGGATAATTATTTGGTCTTTATTAAATAATAAAATTTAAACAATTTAGTTAAATAATTATTAATTCACTTTATTATTACTTAATAATTATTTGACGTGTTAATATTAATCCATTAGTAATATTTATTGTGCTAAACTGAAATAATGGTAAAATATGTGCGACTGTAAAAAAATGAATAAAAATATTTACTATTCTTCATTTACCTGTTATTAGATAGTGAGAGTAAGGATACACCAATTTGAAATAAAAAGACGTGCATTGGTAATTGTCATCATAAGTTATTCACTCATGCAAGGACTAAAACATTGGCCTTTATAAAATAAACATAATTCATCATGCAGAGGTCAGGTATCTGGCAATTAACAAGCCTTGCCGCTCACTTACCTTTCATCTCAGCATGCCAACTAATTAACCACTTGGGGGTCCTTCCTTGCACAAGCACTCATATGTCAGGAAAATATTTATGGCATTATCCACTAAAGTAGCTAAAATATAAATTGTTTAGGCGAAGCTTTAAGAAAATAGAAACCCAGGGCCATGGAAATGACTAATCATAAAGCCGCCTTGAGATTTTTCTGCACTTGGCACAATTGCGTTTTCCTGAAAGGTTATTTATAGGCATTATTTTTGCCTTAGGCAAGATAATAATGAATTGCTGTGTTCTCAGGAACTTCTGCACTTTGGCTTTAAGAGGTGTGTCATAAAAAAGATATATTGCCCAAATGTTTCAATATTAAAAATAAAGACAGGATGGTCACACTGGCAAGCATGTGCTGTCCTTAGTAGCAACACAAAGAATGCTGCTGGTTTTTTAATGCACAATTACTACAAGTTGAAAATTCCGTTGCTTAGAGCTTCTTCAACGTTTATTGAGTTCTACAGAGAGCAAAATGAATTTAGAAAGCTCAGCCCGCAGTGTGCAGAAGTCAGCTCTCAGCTCCAGAGATGATTGTCAACTTTCCATTAATTTTGTGAGCCTGGCGATGCCTTATTGGTAGCTCAAAATCTCCCAACGCTATGAATAAGGGTTGACTGGTTTATTTTGTTCAAAGGATCCACTATTCAGCATTTGCTAATGCTACGTTGGCCTTGAACAGGACAGCTGACAATCCAAGAACTGAAACCAAGGTCACTATCTAAAGTTGTACACAATCTAGGGGACTTCTTGCACTTCTTATATGCCTTACATGTAGCTTTGCGCATTTATAACTTTTCCTGCAGATGGCTCTAATTTTCCTATTCTAAGAGAGTTCATATGTGACAACAGTTTTGCAAAATATGAAAGTAAAGTATTTCGGGGGGGGGTGGTGCCTTATTCTGCTTCGCAGAGTGGCAATGTGTGGGCTAATCTGAACTCAAGGGGATTACCCAGAAGTCAGTGCACAGACCAAATGTTTGTGCTCCTCATTTTTTTAAAGATGGATAGATTTTTTTTTCCAAGGGAAAATAGTTGCGTGGGAATTCCAAGAGAGGTAAACAACCTCACTCTACATTGATATTTGGGATAGTTCTCAAAGAGTCACTAGAGTTGTCTCAAACTAATCAGAAAAAAAAAAAATTCTCAAGGTAGTGTGGGGCCAAAGAATGAGGGATTAGAATGTGCATTTGACATTTTATTATTATTATTATTTTTTTTTGGTGGTGGCACTGGGGTTCCTGGAAGCCCTTCTACCTCCGGGCTACACTCCCAGACCTATTTTTACATTTTTACTTGGAAACAGGGTCTCCTAAGCCAGCGCGCGCGGCTGGCTTCGAACCTGTGCGATCCTCCTGTCTCTGCCTCCCAAGCGCGGGGATTACAAGCGTGCGCCACCACGCCCGGCAGCATTTGACATTTTAAAGTCTGATTTTTTAAATGAGCCAGGCATGGTGGCACATGCTTATAATCTCAATACTTGGGAGGCTGAGACAGTAGGATCACAAGTTTGCAGCCAGCCTCAGCTACCAAGAGTGTAACTCAGAGGTAGAATGTCCCTGGGTTCAATCTTCAGTAACACACACCACACACACACACACACACACACACACACACACACACACAGAGAAAGGGTCATGTTAAAATGAAACTTGCAACCTGGTAAACAACCATGAAAGCAAAGTTTTTGTCTTTCTTTGCTATTGTAATTTCTTCAATATTGTACTTGAAGGGCTTCTTATAGCACTCAGTACATAAGAGATTTTTGTTTAGTTTTCTGTTTGGAAAGTAGGAGCTAAATTCATTCCATTGTCCTTAATCCTTTTATCACAAAACATACCTGCTAAAATAATTTAATACATGCCAACTAAGACAACTACCACGCTATATCTTGAGTTACTTACTAGGTGACTTTTATATAGTTTTGTCTGCTATATGATCTTCCCAGACTAAAATACTAAGAGACAAGATTAATGATGATCAGAACATAATTAGAAAAATTATTTTTTCTATCTATTAACAAAAGGCTAACCCAAGGGAGACTTGCTTAGCAATGTGGTTCTCACTTTATCCTAGAGCCTTAACTCCATACAGAGAATGTACTCAAAGTGAGGCCAACACTGAAACTGGGGCAATATTATTATAAAGAGGCTTCTCTGATTTCAGCCTCAGGGTCACTTTTTCCTGAGTAAAAGGTGCTACAGGGGAGCCCTTTCCTCTTCCGAGAATCCTGGCAAATCAATGGTAGTTTAAGGTGATGAGACAGCAAGGGTAACCGGCTTGGAGCCCTATCACACATGGCCTCAGGCTCTAGATGAAACAGATGAGCAACATTAACTGTGAGGTCCCTATTTACAAAACAAGAACAGGAAAGGCAGGAAGAGATTCTAAAGAAAGGTTTGTATTACATGTCATCACACAGTCTCTATCTTAACTCTCATTTGTCATGTAGAAACAAGTTCCAGAGCCTCTCAGTTTCCTCCCAAATAGTTTTGAGTCCTATCTAATCACATACATATGCACGCACGCACGTGCGCGCGCGCACACACACACACACACACACACACACACAGATGCACACACACACAGATGCACACACATGCACACGCATTCTATATAAAAATCAAGTTTAGGACCCTTTATCACTAAAGTATTCCCTCAGGTCTGACTCCAGTTTTCTGCAGAGTTTTTCTTTTAATGCCAATTCCTCACGAGGCAGCATGGCTGTGGGTGGCTGCTAATCCTCACCGAGGGGACAGCCACTGCTACCTACACTCAGCCACACAGCTGTGAAGGAGCTGACACCAGGCAGGGAGGGCACTGTCATCTGACCCAAGGGGTCTGTCTCCTGTTACTGCCAAAGATGCCAGCCTAGGATCTTTCTGTTGTATTAACTCCTGTGCTATTAAAATTTCATGTGCCCACATCCCACAGAGATTTTTATGAGGCAAGGGATACATCTTTATCTATTGTGTTTATTCACCTTGCTGCAGGCCCTTTGAACTAGGATTCAAATTTTAACTCATGATGACATTCTGAGTGACAAAAAAATGCACTGAGTTCAGAGAAACTGTGTGTGAGGAGGCTCCTCACTTCTCCTTCCTAGTGAGCACGCCCCACTCTTTAGACTCAGCTGGTGTGTGCCTTGTGTGGGTGTGCCATGTGATTACAGCTGGCATCCATTCTGATGAACTGATGGTAAATATTTTGGCTGGTACCCATTCTCCAGGCCATCCTAATCCTAGGGCAAATACACTGGAGGTTCCTCAGATGACACTTTAAAAAATATCACAGGAAAATATCAAATGAAAGAATATTTTCCATGCCTGAGTTCCTTATAATGGTAAAAATATGAGAATGCTACATCATAATAAAGATGTTTACTGTTATTGGAAGAAGTACCAGTGCTTCTCATTTGCAACCAAATGTACTGTAGCATATTGTAAAGAATATAACAGAACGGATTCTTTTCTTTTTTCTTTCCTTTCCCTCTCTTTCTTTCTTTCTTTCTATCTATCTTTCTTTCTTTATGTGTCATCCAGGGGATTGAACCCAGAGAGGTTCTATCTCTGAGCTATGCCACCAGCCCTATTTTTTTCTAATTTTTTTTAAAGCAGGGTCTCACTAAGACCTATTAACCTCCAAGCTGCCGTCCTCCTGACTCAGCCTCCTCAGTACAGGGATCACAGGCATGTATCACTATCACCATGCCTGGTTATAACTGATCTTTTCTGATATTGTTGCATGGTCAAAGCAGGAAACCCGATGTGTCATCAGATAACATTGTCTAAGCATGTCCCAGGGCCCATTTTCCTTCTCTTCTTTTGTGACAGAATTTCTGAGTTTAGTGTGAGTATGTGGTTTCCTGGCTAGAGACTACATTTTCTAATCAGGAGTGAACATGTGATTATGTTCCAGTCAACAGAATGTGAAAATAAGCTACATATACAATGCTAGGTCACACTGCTCAGGAATGAGGATGCTTTTACTCCACGATTCAGACTGGAACATTCAAACTCAGCTGGTGAGCCAGCTTCTCACTGGGATGGCAAAGTAGCAGTGTAGAAAGAACCTGGGCCCAGGGCAACCTCGCTCTGGGTGGGTAACTGAGAGAAATAAACTCTTACCTTGTTTGAGACTGAGTAATTGTTTTCTTTTGTTCCATTCTGTTTTATTTGGTGGAGTCTCTTTGTTATAGCAGCTTAGTCTGTGTGCTAACAAAAACAAGGAACCATTATAAAGCTGTCTGTCTCCAGAAGGAAGAAACAAAGGTTTTAACATGTGTACTTGAATAACCAGATACATGAATGAGAGAGCCTCAGGGACTGTGTCATCAATGTGGGATTAATGTTTTGAAAAGAAAAGCCGTGGGCTTAACCTTTATATGTTATACTCTGCAGGCTACATGATGGGTAGAAGTCAACCCTACTGAAGATTTACTATAATAAAAGAGAATTATATTGACTTTTTCCAGTGAGGTCCTCAGTAGCCATTTCTACATGAATTTCCAGCCCACCATAGTTAAGATGAACAGATGAATAAAATTCCTAGAGTGATAGCATTTGTCAAGATAATTAATACAGTTATCTTTTGGTATCTCTGGGGAATTGGTTCCAGGACCCTTGGTGGACACCAAAATTGAAGAAAGCTCAAATCTCTTCTATAAGATGGCATAGGGAATGGGGTGGGGATGGGGTAGGGTCTAACTGGGGGATGTGTGCATGTATGTCTACACAAGTTTCTTATCCCATTATGATGTATGAATACAATGCACCAATAAAAAATTTTTTAAAAGAAATACACAATAGAAAAAAATATGGCATAGTATTTTCATATAACCTGTGTACACCCTCCAGTATACTTTAAATCACCTCTATATTACTTATAATACCTAATACTTTATAAATGCACTACAAATATTTGTTCTACTATGTTATTTAGAAAATCATAAAAAATTCTTTGTGCTCAGGATAGACCATCAGAGGCATAACTACATAATACATCTCAGCAATAAAAAACATTTTTCTGAATATTTTAATCTGTGGTTGGTTGGATCTGTGTATGCAGAACCTGAGGGAACAGAGAGCTGATTGTACCAGCTATTATAACAAACACTCCCAAAATCTGGAAGCACAACAGAAGTTTTGTTCTCCCTCATACAAAATCCAGTGTGGACTGGGCAGGTTTCCTGGGTCATTCTTCTCTAACCTGTGACTATTACCTGGGCTCTTACTAATATTTTTAGCTCCATCTTGGAATTCTTTGCTCTCCAACACATGGATGGGGGCACATAAAGAAGGGGTTTGGGGGAAATGCACAGTATCCATTGTCGCCTAATCCTAGAAGAAAAATCCAGGATTTTCACTCACATTTCACTGATGAGAACTAGTCTCATGCAAGGCTGAGAAATGCAGGGAGCTGGTGAATATTCACAAGGATTCATTGTCATCCATAGAGTTATTTTGGCAGCTGTGGAAAGCAACATCTCTAAACATATTGGTTACAATTTATTATTCCTTAAACTCAGATCCTCTGCAAAAAAAAAATATGTATTCTATAACATACACAGAGTTAAAACAGCCTTTATTCCATAATACCAACCCCTAATTTTATGACAGGTAGGAGATTAAAATTTGTTTACTCATTTCATTTGAAATTCTTTCAGAAATGCCAGACATACATGCTAATCTAGTTTTAACCCAGAATCTATGTTCTTTTGAAGATATACTAATGAAGTGTTTTGAGCAAGGATCACAGGGCCAGGGAGCAGAGCCTGTGAACTCTTGGTCAGGCCATGTCCCATACTGGATGAATGCATTGAAGAGAATTGCCCTCTCTGGGCTCCATTTCCTTCCCTGGGAGTAAATAAGCAGGTAAAACACTAAATGCTGGGGATAAAGAAAGCCAACTAGATGAATTCTGAAGTTTCTACCGCATGTAATGTGCATGGATCTCTCATTTAAAATTTTATGTCTTTTATAACATTGACATTCTCCCAAACGGAGACATTTAAAGAGCTCCCTAGACCTGGTATTTTTTTTGGTTTTTTTTTTTTTTTTTTTTACTTTTAGAAGTTCTACCCTCGTTCATTCTAAACATATCGAAATATACTCAGATTTCACACTAAATACAATGTATGTGTAACTACATAAAAGTTCTCATATTTTAGAGCCAATAACTTTTTCAAGTCTCAGATGCTTTATTGATGGGTCCTGAAAAGAACCGCATTCCAAATTCCCACAAAATGCCTTTCAATTTGGCTTAGTAGGTTCCACTACACAGCATGAAAAACGCTTTATCTTTGAGCAGCAGTGCCCACACCACACTGCACTCATGTGGGAAACCAAAAGAGCTGCGGAAAAGATGGGCAGAAGGGCTTCCTCATGATGAGGAGGCCAGCGCTATTCAGCAATGCCGGCCAGCATCCTTGATGGCTGCTGTCTCATGCTTTCCGCATTGCTTCTAAAGGACTTTCTCCCTCGCAACCTCCTGACTCTGAGCAGAGAGCAAGAAAGCCATGGTTGGAAAACAGGGGTTTCACCCAGCCAGGAAAGTGCCTGCTTTCACTGCTGAATGTCTTTATATTCCAGCTCTTCCTTGATAAGTCATCCTGGGGTCAGAACAGATCATCTGGCCTGGTAAAGAATTTGGCGAAGAACTCTTGTGAGTAGGGTTACTGATGTGTTATGTAGCTGTCAAAAAAGAGTAACATTTGTGGCAATGTGGGCTTCCAAAATGTCTATCACCACTAGTTAACCTGGTGGCTAATAAGTTCATTTATGTTTGGGTTTCTGAAGGGAATGACAGAGACTGCTTCTTTGTTGACACTAATAAAACTAGGTATTCATGCAACGAATGCCCGAAATATGCTAGCTTTATTAAGAAAGGCAAAACTAACATAATAATCCCTTTGTTTGAATGCCCGTAGCTCATGAACCATGAAGAGCAAGCAGTATTACTTGACATTCCCAGCCTTGAACATTCTGATATAACTCTTATTTTTAATCCAAGATTATAAGTAGAATTGTCATGTGAGGCCAATATTAAAATTTAAATTTAGTATTTAAATTTATTTAAAAGCCATAATTCATTCTGAAATCAACCGTATTTGGCAAACAACTAACTAATTACGATCCTATTTTGTAATTTGGAATTAGGCCAAGCCCTTAAGATGGCCTATACAAAATAGTCCAGGCTCATAAAGGAGATATCCCCAAATTAGGATGAACCCAAAACGAGAAGACCAGCTGCCTAACACCTGGCAGTTAATGAAAACCAAATGAAATGGTAAGAATAGCCAGAGAAATGGTTAAAGCATAGAGCAGTATACTGTGTCAGGATGACTATTTACAGAAAAAGAAATTTCCTGTAAAAAGAAAAAGACTCAGATTTCCCAAACTAATACATTCTAATTCAAACAATCCAAGTTTAAATCACAGGAGATCTCTGCCCTAAGATTTAATTTAAATTTGTTAGGAGTGGGTGAAAGAGAAGAAAGCCCAAAACCCACTTATAAGTATACAGAAAGAAGTTGACAAAAATTTAAATGATCTTATTACTGTTTCTTACTAACAACTCAAAAAGGGAAGAGAGTAAGAGAGTGGGACTGAAAATTATGGGACCTGTCCTTGAAAGAGGGAGGCTGTGGCCTTGAACAAGTTATTTAATCTCTGCTTTGATTTCTCCTCTAAATTGAGGGACTTGGAATAGATGATGTCTAAAATATGTTCCAGCCCCGACATTGTATTTCACCGAAACACTTTTGAAGTGTCAACACGACTAAATCAGAGGAATGGTATGTTACTGTGAACAGTACGAAGAGCCCGGGGTGGGGGCTGGAGGCCCAGACTTGTTCTATTTCTTATCACTGAATTAGGCTCACCAAGTCTAAATTCAAACTTCTCTCCTACTCTCCTTTTTAGGACCTTGCTTCTTGTGCACAGTAGACCACACGTCTGCTTTATGATGCTGTACAAGCATCCCTGGTAACTTTTCCGTGTGCTCTGCTCTGAGGTAGATTCTTAACGGTATGGCCACAACTAAAGTGTGCGCCTTTGCCTTATGACTATAATCACTGCTTAAGGACCAGAGTTTATTGGTATTTTTTTCAGTTCTGAAATACAAGCAAATGAGTCCTCAGGACTTACCCTTCACATTATACCTTCAGCAGCATCCTTTCCTCAATACCTCCCTCTGGTTTCACCTGCCAGCCCTACACCCAGGACTATGGAGACAACTCCTCCCAACATAGGCTTCCTTGAGTAAGACCAGGCCCAGAGAAGGAGCTTAATACATTCTAGGGGAATGACTTGAATCACTTTAAACCTAACCAAACTAACCTTATCACATGCCGCTTGGGCCCCATTGGCTCATCCAAGAAAAAGCTCCACCCCTATGAGCCACCGAATGTTCATATACCCATGTGACGGTCTCCCAGGTGAAAGTAAGACATTTAAGAAAGAACTGGTGAGCCCAAATGCCTTAACTCTAATTCCAGGACTCATAACAGAAGACAGAACAGCAGAATCCTTCAGGGTTTTTTTGTTTGTTTTGTTTTGTTTTACAATACATATGCAACCCTGTCCCTCATCCACTTCAACAATTACAGTATGCCAGCGTGGTGGCTCATGCTTGTAATCCTAGTACTTGGGAGGCTGAGACAGGAGGATCGCAGGTTCAAAGCCAGCCTCCGCAGCTTAGTGAGACTCTCATCAATTTAGAGAGACCTTGTTTCCAAATAAATATAAAATAGGTCTGAAGGTGTAGCATGGAGGTAGAAGGCCCCTAGATTTCATCCCCAGTACCACACACGCAAAAAAAAATTACAATATGATGCTATACATTTTCCACTTACTTAAAGTACCAAGATGGGCAATTTAAAGACTTAAGGGATAGAGCGAAGGAGAATGGAAAGGAAGCAAGAGAGAATGCCTGCTTTGAAACTCTGCCATATTACAGGTGCCGTTCTGGGCATTTTACAAAGAGCAGCTCACCGAAGCCACAAGCTGTTCAATTTTCCATTTAGAGACAAGGAAAACAAGGTTGGCAGACATGGGTTTGCCTGCACATGGGTTAACTGGAAAAGCAGCAAGGCTGAGACTGAAATCCAGCTCCTCTTTGCTATCTGTCTATTTCAAGAAGAAAAAAAAGCCTTCCCATTGATGCTTGGCTCAAATATTCCACAGCAATCAAAGGAATCATAAAAAATTAGCATCCCCATGGTTTGCAAAGTGTTTGAGTTTTCCCTTCCAGATTTTGTACTCTACCCCTTTGAGGCCCAGTTCAGCACTCCCAAGGAATTCCTATTTATTGTTCACTTCACCTTACACTATTCTTCGGCAGTATTATGCCACTGCTATGGTTGTACCACCCAAAGATGATGAAGACCTAGCTCCCAGTGCCTTGACTGAGATTTTATTTGAAAATAAGGTATTTGTAAATGATGAAGGCAAGAGGAAATCATTACAATAGCTCCTACTCCTATATGACTGGTGACCTAACGAAGGGACATTTCAAGCCAGGTGCAGTGGTGGATATCTGTAATCCCAGATACTTGGGAGCATGAAGCAGGAGGATTACAAGATTGAGGCCAGCCTGGGAAATTCAGGGAAATGCTGTCTCAAATAATAAATAAATTAATTAATTAATAAGGCTGGCGGTGTAGCTTATCCATAGAGCGCCCCTACATTCAATCTTTAGTACTAAAAACTAAGAGAAATGTGGTCACAGTGACAGGCACACAGAGAAAATGCCAGGTGAAGATGAGGCAGAGATCAGCGTGATACTTCTACAAGCCAAGGAATACCAAAAACTGACAGCAAACCATTAGGAGAAATTAGGCAAGAAGCAAGAAACAGATCCTCCCTCGGAGCCCTCAGAACCTTACTGACACCTTGGTACTGAACTGCTCACTTCCAGAACCAGAACTGTCAGACAATGATTTTCTGCTATTTAATCAACCCAGTTTGTGGTACGTTGTTACAGTAGCCCCAGGAAACTGAAACATCCCCATTCAGTAAACACTAATAGTGTATAAAGCAATAAAAGAACAGCTGCAAATTATATAACACAGTTATTCTGAAAATCAAATAAAAATTCAGAATGCAAAAGTCATCTTGTATTTGATCGGTATGTCTTAATTCTATTCTGATCACTACCATATTCAGAAAATGAGGCCATCAGATGTAACCAAGCATTTTAATCACATTAATTGCTCACAATATAAAAGCTTTTAGCCTGGTAAGTAATTTCAATGCCTCCTAGAACTGTATTCTCTAAGATTCTTGCATGTGATATTGACAAACATATTTTCTGTTCACAGAGGAGATTGATGCTACCTGGAAACTGTAGGCTGTTTAACTAATGAAACAAAGTCATAAATTTCACCTCAGGGCAGATAGATTATGATATTGATGACCCAGGAAAGAGCAGGTACAAGCAAGGGCAGGCTTAAGAGATACCTTTGTCTGAAACCTTTAGGAGTAGCTTCCAATAACCCAACCCAGGACATACACGGTTCGTTTAGAAGCACAAAAGAAATAGATTTCAAATAACATGAGAAAAAATTTCATCTTGGTCAACCCAATTCAATTTTTTGGCAAATATTGAAGTTCATTTGTTAATTAGTTGAAAAATTACCAAAGAGTTGAGATAACCACATTTTCATAGTGCATCATATGCAGTTAGTGGATACCAAGAAAAAGAAAAAGAGACCATGGTGATAGTTTACAGGATCGGCATATTCTGTATTTTTCTATGTCTTTATCACATTAGTTACCAATCAGCATATTTCTTCTACTTCTGGCTCATTGAAATGCATTACTAAAGAAGCTATTTAAAAATTTACTAAGCAACTATTAATTTTTCATTTGTTCAACAAATATTTATTTTGCTTCCAGTATAGGCCAGACGCTATCCTAGGACACAGTGGTAAACAGAACAGATGTAATTTCTGTTCTCATAAAACTACCCTTGAACTCATGTGTAAACTTACCCTTGGTGCAGAGGGAGGGAATCTTAGATGTAATATTCCCACATGAAGTTTATGATGTATGCTAATGGCCAAAAGTTTAGAAGAATTCTCAAATCATAGAGTAATCTACAACACAGGGTTGAGGGTCCAATGGTAAGCTTTTAAATTACATTTGAGTTCAGTAGAGAAAACTGTTGTCTGTCACAGACAACCATTGATTTTCTTCTATGAATTATCCCAGTCCCCATCCCATATCCACAGAGAGGGAAGAAGTAGCTGCATTCCCCAGTGACCCTGCTCCAAGTCTAAGCACATCCCTGTATGATTATTTAAAATCTGATGTGGATCATGATACCTGCTATAACTGTGGTGAAACCCAGGTCACAACTAAGGGTTTGCTTTCCCCTGAAATCAAGAAAAGATTGACATAAATCGCCATTTTTGTCCCATGACTTAAGAGCATCTTTGACTTTCTTCTCTGCCAATTTACTTTTTTTTCCTCTGTGGCTTTTTAGTATATGTACATTTTCATCCTTTTAAAACCAAATAGGCCTCTAAACATAAATAAAATAACTGCACTTTCATCAGGCATATTGATACTTCACTGAAAACTCTAGAAATACAGGCTGGATGTACATCAGAACGATACAGGTACCCTAAAATGGAACACCAGTACCCCTGGTCTAAGTCTCAGGCTGTTCCATCATGTTGCCCGGTTGTTTCTCACTGCACTTGTGAATTTCTACTCATTTCTCACACACAGCATCAGTACTGATTATTTTATTATCAAATCTTTTACTAATCTATCACCTTTTAAGAGATTATGACGACCTATTCCTATCTTAAGGTATCTATAGGATCTTTCTTTTGCCCCAATTCTTTTAAAACTTTATGATTGCCTTGGTGTAGGTCTATTTTTATCCTGTTTTTTTTGTTTGTTCATTTTTTGTTTTGTTTTGTTTGCATTTTCACAGACTCTTCCAATTTTGTAAATTGAGTCTTTTAATTCAGGAAATTTTTCTTAAATTTCTTCATTAATGTTCTCTCTCTCTCTCTCTCTCTCTCTCTCTCTCTCTCTCTCTCTCTCTCCTCTCCCTCTCCCTCTCCCTCTCCCTCTCCCTCTCTCCCTCTCTCTCTCTCTGTTCTTTTATTGTAGAGTGCATATATTTTACATATCGGATATTCTTGACCATCCTCTACCATTCTCTTCTTTTATATTCTACTTGCTATTCTGAAGTCTTTTTGGTCCCTGTTATGGGTTTAATTGGACCCGTGACCTCACATGTTAAAGTTGTAATCTCCGTAACCCCTTATATCGCAGAATGTCACTGTATTTGGAGATGGGGTCTCTAAAGGGGTAATAAAGTTAAAATGAGGTCATTAGAGTGGGCTCTAATCCAATATGCTTAGTGCTTTTGTAAAGAGAAGAAATTAGGACCCAGACACATGCAGAGGGGAACAGCATGTGACCACGAAGAAGGCCTTCCACACAAGCACAGGGGATATCACAAGCCCCAGGAGTTATCAGCCCTCGTGATGCCTTGAGCCAAGATTCCCAGCCTCTAGGTCTGTGAGAAAATATGTTCCTGTAACATAAGCCACCTGGTCATGGTACTTTGGCAGCAATCACAAGCTAACATATTCTGTTTTATAAGAAACTTTTCTCAACTTTATTTTCTAAAACATCTCTAATTTTTGTCATATTTTTATCAACTTTTTAAGAGTTCCTTTTTGCTCTCTGAATGTTATGTTAATAAGGCATCTTGCTCATGCCTCAAGGATATGGTATCCTTTCTTATCTCCCTGAGGGTATTAAGAATAGTTTTCCTCTGCATGTGTTCATGTTTTTTTGTTTGTTTGTTTATTTTTTTTGAAGATTTAAAGAAGTTTATTAGAAAGATAGAAATACAGAAAATAGAAATACAGCCCCATGCCAAGATGGCATGAGGGGATGACTCGAATGAGTACACCAAAGGGCTTACATGTGGACTTGGCCTTTTATACCCATGACCTCCATCTTGTTCGTGTGACTCTGACGTGAATGTCCCTGTAAGGTACCTCCCCTAGCAAGGTGTGGTAAGGTGTCTCCTTTCATGGAGGGCAAGGTCAAACCCTGACCCATCCCCCTTAGATCATGTAGCTCTGTCTTTAGAAAGAGGAAGCCCTAGCTCTCCTCTATTGACTTGTTAAGTACTTTGAGCTAGGTTGATTTACACTGGAATAGCTGCCTGTTGTTAGGCCGAAACCAAGTCCTTTCTTTATCCATGTCTGCCTCCATTTTTACACAACTATTTTGAAATATACCAATTATTTTCTTTTGAAATATATTAATAATCAGAGCTTTCCCAAATCTTTCTAGGTCATTCCCCATTCTGGCACATTTCCCCCTCTGTCTAGTAACTCCCTGACATCTGTCAGGCCAAAGGTAGGTACAGAAAATACAGTTTGACATTTATAATCTTACAAACATTTAACATGAGCTAAGTTTCCATCAATGTTACCCCATTATTATTACATACATACATGTTTATTTGTTTCTCTCTAGGTTGGTGAGTGAGTGAGTGAGTGTGTGTGTGTGTGTGTGTGTGTGTGTGTGTTAATCTTTATTTTTCTTGTTACATGTTTTCTTAAGGTATCTGATTTCCTGCTTATATTTAAGAATAAAGCAATAAAAAGAGAGAATTTGAGCCTGTGAGTGGTGGAGGGGGTTCCTTGGCTGTCATCTCATGTTCTTTGATCTTCAACCCAGAGACTGAAAACCGCCACCACACAGGATGAGCCTGTAACAACTGTTTGCTTTGTTTTTCAGCTTAACTCACATGCCCTTAACTGGATATGTAACCTTTAGCTACCCGAAGGTCTCACTGCTCCTTTTTTATTTAAGCTACATTTAAGTTTGAAAATCCCAGCTGGGCATGGTGGTGCACGCCTGTTATTCCAGCATGTGGGAGGCTAAGACAAGGGGACCACAGGTTCAAAACCAGCCTCAGCAATAGGAAGACTCTCAGCAATTTAGCCAGACCCCATTTCAAAACAAAAATAAGAAGCGCTGGGGGTGTGGCCCAGAGGTAGGATGTCCCTGGGTTCAATCCCCAATATCACAAAAAAGGGAAGAAAGAAAGAAAGAAAGAAAGAAAGAAAGAAAGAAAGAAAGAAAGGGAAAGAAGAAAGAAAGAAAGAGAAAGAAAGAAAGAAAGAAAGAAAGAAAGAAAGAAAGAAAGAAGGAAGGAAGGAAGGAAGGAAGGAAGGAAGGAAGGAAGGAAGGAAGGAAGGAAGGAAGGAAAAGAAAGTTTGGAATCCCCACCTAACTTTTTTTTCAACAAGTTAAAATCTTCCTCATCCTTTAATTCAAGTTCACGTGTCACTGCTATCATCTCATACAGTAAATTTGATAAATGCTCAAGAGAAAGTTTCTTGAAATTTTTCTCAGCGGGGAAAGGGCTGAGGCCTGGATAGGAGGGCAGGGGACAGAATCTAACCTTCTTCCTGGAATTTAAATATTGAGTATTATTTGATTACTAAAATTATGAACTACTACAGCTTCCTCCCCACCCCACAAAGCAAGCAACAGACCAGGCCAGGCCGCCATGTGGACTGAATCTACTTTTGTCTGGTTACACAGAGCATAATCGGCTTCATATGCTCAAACGTTTCTCAAACGGGAACAACAGAAATAAAAGGAAAAATTAAAGCCATGACATATCTCAGTGAAAGAGGAAATATTTCCACATGGGAGGAGATGGTTTACCCTCACTGGTGGTCAGATCCTCTTTCAAAACTCAGTGAGATCAAATGTAAATCTTGCACATCTGCCCTGATGCCCGGGGACAATAAATCACAGCTCATGGCATGCATGTGAAGAGTGTTTCTTAGGTGTCTGTGGCCTTGAATTTCTGCTGGGCTTGATTCACTGTGGCCTCAGTTGCAGCCTCAGTCACACAGTGCCTTTGTGTCCTAAGGTGATGGAATTGTTCCCATGCCATCCAAAGTTCAGGAACATGGTCCATGTTCTCACCCATGGCATCCCATCCGGGACTTGTACTAGTTTTATTCTGTTTGGTTTTGTTCCTTTTTAGTTCACCTACTCAATTAAACGGGATTAGCTAACTCTTTGTTCCTATTAATCATTCCCTTGCAGGGCAGTTTGAAGATTGTGGTTTTTAATTATCCAGAGAGCCCTGAACGTTACCAAATATAGACTCGTTCATGTGAGCAGTAAACAAAGTATGTTTGGAGTCACACAATTTATGACGCTTGGAAAGACCTCGAAGAACCAGATGGATTCTAAGAACTCTATCTCCCAGTGCTGTTAAGCTGGACATGGTGGTTCAGGGGCAAGCTGTGGTACAGATGACCTGAATTTCCATCCAGCCACTGCTCTGTACAAACCAGGGGCCTCAGGAATGCTTTCTGCAAAATGGGCAAAACAAATGCATTTACATTTAGTTAGTCCAGAAGATTTCTGTGAAGATCATCTGAAACTATGTGCTTGACACATACTCTATAGATATTAGGGTTTTATATAAATAAGATCAACAAGGATGAAATAGGGTGTCACAGACATTTGCTGAAGCAACAATCATTCACAGTTGAAAAAACTGGTTATACCTCTTCATCTGCCAAGTACAAAGCTGAAATAAATGGGTCAAATTAAATCAGAAGTACTCAGAATTCTATATTTGAGGACTATTAGAGGTTGAGCCCAGGGTAATTCTACCTCTGAGCAAAACCACTCCCCTGCCCTATTTTTTTTTTTAAGCAAAGTCTTCACTAAGTTGCCGAGGCTGATCTTGAACCTGTAATCCTCCTGTCTCAACCTACCAAGTACTGGGTTTACAGACGTGTGCCACTATGCCCGGCTGAATAAGTAAGTTTAATACAACATCTGTAAATAAGAATTATAAAAGGACTATATGAGCTTATCATTTCTAAATTTTATTACTTTAAAAATACAGCAATAAATTGCCAGTTTTCCAAAAGTCTTTACTTTGTATTATAAATCTAAATTTGATGGGCCCCCAAATTCAAACTTCCCTCCTTCTCATCAGTGTATATCATGGCTTACATGCAACAGCCAAGAGCTCGAAGTGAGCAGACTCCAGCTGTCCAGGACAGAGGCCTTGGTCACCCAAACTTAACAGCAGGATAAGCCATTGCCTAGGAGAATATTAGCTTAACTTTTGTTTTCCTTTTTGGGTCAAAAAACAAAACAAAATAAAAGCAATGGTTTTAAGGTGGGAGCAATTTATGAATTGTACTTTGCTCCTTCCTTACTCCTGACCTTTTTTCCTTGAGGATTTCTCAACACCCTGACCCCATGTCCCAACCTTGAAGCCTCCTCATGGAGAAGTGTTTTTATTGTTTAACAGTCATTGGGAAAGTTTCTTGGTAAAGTGTAAATAACATACAGTAATATATCAAAATTGGAAGGGACCACAACACCTCTTTTTTTTCCCTCAAGTCAAGTGTTTGCTCCTTGAAATAAAGTTCCCTTCAGGTGAGTTGTCCTAAGGCTGAGAGGCTGGGAAGCTAGGCAAACCATTTTGCTGTTCTAAGTTACATACTGCAACCTCTCTCTTATCACTGATAAGGTGATGTCTAGCTCCAAGTGGAGTAACTCTTTATCTTACTCACTCAGAGCCTGGGCAGTGCAGAGGAGTATTATTTTGGAGAGCCCCACCCTTAAAAGCTCACGTGTCAGCCGGGCGTGGTGGCGCACGCTTGTAATCCCCAGCTTGGGAGGCGGAGACAGGAGGATCGCGCAGGTTCGAAGCCAGCCTTGCTGGCTTAAGAGACCCTGTTTCCAAAAATTAAAAAATATAAAATAGGTCTGGGAGTGTAGCCCAGAGGTAGAAGGGTTTCCAGGAACCCCAGTACCACCAAAAAAGAATAAAAAAAAAAAAAGCTCATGTATCATAAATTCTACATTCTGTTTTACATGCATTATCTAACTTAACCCTCACAACTTTTTTTTTCCTTTCTTTTCATGGATCTTTTATTGAGAAAATAAAACAAAACACAATATAAGCTCAAAATCAGAAAAAAAAACCCTCCAGCATTTCCACATTGACATTCCAATATTTTCCCTTTGGACTTAATTTCTTGCTTCCAATTAAATCTTATATTTATCACAGGGAGATTAATTACTCTCAGCATCCTCAGAAATCCCTGGGCTGTCAAAATTATTTCAAAGATAGATTAGAACACTAGATATATAAAAGAGAGCACCAGATACAACAGGTGCTGAGTGATCAGGAGGCTGAGTAAGCAAAAGAGATGCTAGGAGAAATTTAACAAAGGAAGGAAATGAATTATTATAGATAAGAATGCGATAAACCAGTGATTTATATAAAGTAAACACTAACCTATTGGGTGGTATTAACCTAGTTTTTGTAATTTGTGAACAGTTCTTATATTTAGAAGGTACTATAACAGTAATGTCACAACAACTTTTAAAAGGAGATATCAATACATCCCCATTTTACAGATGAGGAAATTGAAGCAAAGAAGGGTGCTTAAATAACTTAGCAGAGGTGATAGATTAATGAATGCTCTTGTCATTAATGAGTGTTAACAGTATGCAAATAATTTTGTTGTGGTGTTACCATAACTAATAACCCTCATAGGATGATGTTTGTCTTTGGACACCTTTATAATTTATCTCTATTGTATATATCTATCTATAAGACCAACCTCAGTTTCATGGGATGACAAACATTAAAAACACAAGCTTGGTGATGGAGTGAGATGCTCTGGGAAGGTAGACATCAGAAATGTCAAACCGAGCCCAGCGTAGTGGCGCACACTTGTAATCCCCACACTTGGGAGGCGGAGACAGGAGGATCGTGCAGGTTCGAAGCTAGCCGCTCTGGCTTAAGAGACTCTTTTTCCAAATTATAAAAAAAAAAGTATAAAAATGGGTCTAAAAATGGGTCTGGGAATGTAGCCCGGAGGTAGAAGGGATTCCAGGAACCCCAGTACCACCAAAGAAGAAAAAAAAAAAGCTCATGTATCATAAATTCTACATTCTGTTTTACATGCATTATCTAACTTAACCCTCACAACAACAGAGGAAAGGGGGGGGGGAGGAGGAGGAGGAGGAGGAGGAGGAGGAGGAGGAGGAGGAGGAGGAAAAAGAAAAAGAAATGTCAAACCGACAGCCAGCCCTCAAATACAGTTTGCTTGGCTCCAGGTTTAGTCAGCATTCCATCACTGTGACAAAATACCCATGATAAACAACTTTAAAAATAGAGGAACTGTTTACTTTGGCTCAGAGTTTCAGAGGTTTGAGTCCGTGGGTATGAGGCCCTGTCACCTTGGACCTGAGGTAAGGCCAGTCATGGTGGCTCATGGCAGGGAATCCATGGCAGAGCAAAGCCGTTCACCTCAGGTCTCTCTTTCATCGCAAAGCTCCTCCCCACAAGCCCATTCATCATGAATTCTTAAATGTAATAATCCACTTATGAAGTCAGGGCATTGATAATCCAGTCAGCTCTCAAAGGCCCTGCCCATCAAGCTTTCAACACAGGAGCTTCTGAGTGATGCTTAAGAGCCAAGCCATAGGAGTTCCCAAAGTGTTAAAGATTCTTATTAGCCATAAACACCAAAATATGGATATCTGGCTTCTCGTGAGTAATGTGAAGAACTTGGAAGCAACTGCTGTATTGAGGAGCTGCCCTGCCCTTTGGCTGGGGCTTGCGTGGCACAGGGACCTTGGGGCTGGAGGTGTTTCCTCCATGCGGTCCTGTTATCATTCCAATTTGCAAACCCAGTGCCAGCAAAGAAGCCTCCCACCATGCATCGCTGCCCGAATCCTGGAGCCAGAGACAGTGCAGCCATCTGCACAGAGGGTGTGTTGATGGTCTTCTGTGGGTGCATGGAAGGGACGCTGTTGGACGCAGGTTCTCATTTCAATTCCACAAGCAAAAATGTCCAAGTTCTACCTGGGGAGATGTCAGAAAATAAAGAATACATTGGAGGGTCTGTGGCCCACACCTGCAGCTCAGTCTGTGCCTGCTTTAGGTGTGGGGCAAGTGTAAATATTCCCAAGTATGGGCTTTGTTGGCACTAAAACTGTGAAATCCTTGCTCCAAGTCGTGTACACTCCCCAACAATGACTTTCTCTATATCAGAATCTTTAATGCAGCACCCACTCAGTAAAAAGTCTATTAGATGAATAAATGAATAGATAGACTACCTAAATTCTAGAGGTGAATGATTGTTCTTCCTTTAAGGATTATACATCTGAGAGAGCAATTACTACCCCACCGAGACCTCTTTCTGCCCTGCCTTAGGTTCTGCATCTGATCCTCATCCTCACCCCATCATCAGGATGAGGAAGACCATTTCCCATTAAGGTTAGGTATTACTCCTCCAGGGGAATTTACACTCAAATTATTCTCCAATGATGACATGAAAAGTCTATCCCCTCTTAAAGGAACACCAATTGTCAGATGGCATCAGTAGTTGGGAGCACCCTAAAATCCTCCAAGACACCATTCCCACCCCAAAGTGAAGCTTTAAAGAAAGAAATGATGAATTCAGAATTTCAGCAAACCATGACATATATAAACATGAACAGCCACAGAATCACAGAATATTAACCAGAGTTGGAAAGAATTTCAGCACAAAATGATCAAACAGGACAGTCTGTCACAGCAAACAAGAAGCTGAAATGCCACCTGCACCCGATGATTAAATATATCAATTTGATGAAAGTCTGTGCCATGTTAAGCAAAGTATGTTTCTTGGAAAAGTTGCTCATTGCCAAGTTATTCACATTGGAATTTTAATAAGAAAAATATTTAAGTTGTTCTTTAGTAGAATAAAAACTCTGTTGGAGAGAAGGCATGCTCTCGGGTTAATGGGAAGAAATGCCTTTAAAAAAAAACTGCATTTCCTGATTAAGAGTATTTGTTCCTATTTTACATGACTTGGATAACGTTAATTATTCAAGTTGATGGAAAGGTCATATGCAAATCTGCAATAGCCACATGATCATAAATGCTACCCAACGGGCCAAAGGTGCAGGAACAATTTAACCCGAACCAGACAGATTTACCATCTGGGAATTTCTTGAAGAACATGCCATGTTGATGACATTCAAGTGCTCAGAGAACAAACTCTCTCAGAATGGTATTGAACTGCTTATTGATAGCCATTGCTAAGCTGAAAAGATCACAACCGTTAACTGTTAATTTTAGCACAGGACTTGAATAATGTTCTTTTAAAGTACATTAGACATAGAAACTGGCAGGCTTCCATGATTCCATTTTGTAACTGTAGCTTAGGTATCCATCTTGTGATTTTTGTACAGGTGCCTGTACATCCCACTCCCAGATGTACTGGTTTCATTCTTCTCCTTTTATAAAATCTGCCCACTAAAAACTAAGCAACTGGACTAGATAGCAAAAAGCCACACTCCAGCTGACGGGGAAAAGCCAGCATCGTAGCCTTCACGCTAGGGAATAAAAGACTGAACTGCCCACCCAGTGTGCTTACACCCTTCTACACAGAAATAAATGGCCCTGCCCAGTTAAAATAAATAAATAACAAAATAAAGTTACATTACACTTTGACAGCTGCAGGAACAGACAGTTTTTAAAGAGTAAAGGCTCAGGAAATTCAAAGAAATCTCTTACTCCATCCTCTTAATACAGGAGAAGTCAGCCTCGAACCTTCACCTGGGGACCCATAATTAGCATCCTGAACACATACTGAGCCTTGGCACTGAAAGAGGCCACGGGTGACCACGTGGTGACCACCCACAGTCCGACAACACCAGCTCACCCACAGCCTTTCTGATGCTCTTCCCCTGCCTGCTTCTCCCACATGGAGGCTGGCAAAGCGAGAAACCCACATCCTCAGCCCACATTGCAGTTTAACTTAGGCCAGTGAGATACCAAGAAGTGTTTTGGAGAGTCTGGGCACAGCCATTGCTTCTGTTTTCTTCTTATAAAAACAATGGCTGGCTCCCATTTTCTCTTCTTCCTCCTCCTCAGTGTGCGTGCAGATGTTTGGGGCTTTGGAAGTGATTTTATGAAATTACTGAGTCTGGACACCAAGGTCAGAGCACCCCACCCCGCCCCTACCTTCCTCCTGGTTATAGCCCTGTGAAATGTTTGGGAGTTAGTTGCTGCCAAAATACACAGTTGAGAACTAATAACACCTTCTCTTTGCAGTTTTTCACCTATTTGAAATAACATTTCACTAGATAGGTTTTTTCTTTCTCAGGGAGGGGGATTTTTATTTATTTATTTACTTACTTACTTACTTACTCACTTACTTACTTACTTACTTACTTACTTACTTACTTACTTACTGATTTGGTGGCACTGAAGATTAAACTCAAGAGCATTCTACCTCTGAACTACGCCCCCAGCCCTGTTTTAATTGTTATTTTGAAACAAGGTCTTAATAAGTTACTACACGCTGACCTCAAACCTGCAATTCCCTGTCTCAGCCTCCTAAGTATTAGGATTATATATGTGAACTAATGGGAATAGGAGAAAATGATCTTTAAACACATTGTTTAAGGTCTCAGGGCTCACTCTGAGAAAATATATCTGAAGTTCGTGCAGTCCATTCAGTACAATATTCTTGCGAGTTTTCCCATTGCATTTGGTGTGGGGTGGTCTACAATCCCCTTGACTAGAAGGTAAAACATCCCTGAGTTTAATCCCCAGTACCATAAAAAATTCATTAAAAGAACTTACCTACTGATTTGTACACAATCCACTCAAAGATAAAAGCAAAAAAATTTCAATTTGCTCTTAAAACTCTATTTTGATTAGGTGTAGAATGTCCCCTGAAGAGTTCATGTATTGACGCTCAGGGTTGATATAATTAAGTCATGAGGGTTATAATATCATCAACCTGCAAGTCCATTGTGGTGGGTTTACTGGGTGGTAGCCCAGGCAGTTGAAGTGTGACAAGAGAAGGCGGGTCTCTGGGGGAGTGGCCTTGGCGACCGTGATTGTCTTTGGATCCTCTTGCTTGCTCTCTTGCTATAGGCCTCCATGGCTTGTTATCAAAGCACTTGCTCTCTCCCTCACTCTTCTTCCCACCACTATACCCAGAGTTCTGCAGATGTAACCTTCCCTGACATAGACTGAAGCTCTGAGAGCTAAAGAAAAAAAAAGTGAGCATAAATCTTCCTTCTTCTAAGTTGTGATGTCAGTTGTCTTGGATTCTAGCAATGAGAATGTTGACTAAGACAGACTCTATATTTGAATAGTCTATAGACTGGAGTGGGTGTAGGAAGTTCAGGAGAAAAAATGCTAAATAATGTGAAGAGAAATGTTGCTATGCCTTTTTATTATTTTTCTTTTGAAGATTTAAAGCAAATTACTAATGACAATTACACACACATAGAACTCAAAGGAAAATAACCATTTCCATTATAAGTGAATGAACTACCTAAAATGGAATCTGACACAATTTTCTCTGGGGGACATTCCGAGGCCTCTCCCCTAATCTAATGACTTGAAGTATCCAGAGCTGGGGACAGGAGGTCTGTTTCTCTAACAGACTCCCAGATGACTATAATGTAGGCATGCCTGCAACCTCAATAGATCCTGGAACTTCTGACTCCCATCCTGGAAAATGAAAGGGCAGAAGCATGAGTTAGAACCACAGAGCTGGAAGGAATGAGGAGGCCTAGCTGGCCCCAACCCTCTGTCTTCATTCTAATTAAAGGATACAAGTGTGCCCATCTTCCAGAGTCTCAGCAATCCACAAATACCAGCAGAAGCTTAGTTTCCAAAGACTTCACCTCGGCAGTCAAGATTCTTGTCTTCCCATGACAGATCTGCTAGGTTGAATCACTCTCTGTTTGTTCAATCCTACCCCAAGAAAAGAGAAGGGAACAAATGTTCCTTGTGTGTCCAAATGTGCTCCAGGAGCTTCACAGAGCTTGATCTCTTAACATAGTCTCCCACACACCTGGTAAAGTAGAAACCATGGTCTCATATTAAAGGTAAAAAAAAAAACCAAAGCATAGGGGGTATAGTGTGACCTGTCCAAGGGCACGCATAAGTACTGTAACAAATAAGTAAGTATCCGGGGTCTGTTATGCCTCATCTTCCCATGGAGAGAAAAAAGGACAGATGAACATTTGACTTTTTACCCTTCAGATAAAATCTATGATGATCTGAAGACAAAGTTATCAAATGGCTTTTAGTCTTTATGCATTTAATCCATACTTCATTCAATATTATTTTGGATCTACCTGAAGAGTCTACTTTAAAAACACCCCTCCTACCTAATCTTTCTGTCTCTTCATTTCCTTGACATATCAGCAAATCACTCCTCAGGAACGAGCAGCGTGTGTTCTGTCTACCGCATGTCACCTGCCTCTGCCACTAAAATATCACAGCAAGTCTTTGCCTTGTTCTCCACTCTCTCCCCAGTGCTTGAAACACTGATAGCAGGGAGTGTAAATTGTGCTTTATATGCCACAACATTAAATCATCCTCCAAACTATTGACCTGTCGTTACCCCAGTTCTTTTACACAGGAATCCTAAGGTTTGAAGAGATTGTCTCCTGTGCAAAGAGAAGGAGCTGGGATTCAAAATAACACTTGCATCCACTTAATGCTCAAATATTCACCGCATGCCTTCAACATGTAACAGAAACCTGCCTCCATGAGAACTTACACTACTCCCTGTCAAAGACCTGTTACTAAATGATCTGCTTTGTGACAGGTAGCAGGACAGTGGATTTCTTTACTTTCCTGAGTCGTGTTAAATATGGTTCATTCATAACTCTCTAAGGCCTGGGGAAAACATAAACTCAGTTATGTTGTGGGATGTGTAAGTCAGGGTGCCTACAGTTGCAAGTGACTGAGACTTAAAGCAGCTTAAAGTAATATAAATGATTCCAACAAAAGAAGGGATTCTGGAAGTCAGTGCAGGTGTGGAGGCAGAGTCATCTAATTTCCTAGGGAGTATAAATTGTGTTTTATATGCTATGCCATTAAATCATCCTCCAAACTATTGACCTGTAATTACCTCTGTTTTTTACATGGGCATCCTGAGATTTCAAGAGATTGTCACCTGTGCAAAGAGAAGGAGCTGGCATTCAAAATCTGCCCTTTGGCCGGGTGTGGTGGTGCATGCTTGTAATCCCAGTACTTGGGAGGCAGAGACAGGAGGATCAGGCAGGTTTGAAGCCAGCCTCTCTGGCTTAAGAGATCCTGTTTCCAAATAAAATACAAAATAGGTCTGGGAGTGTAGCCCGGAGGTAGAAGGCTTCCATCTCTAGTACCACCAAAAAAAAAAAAAAAAAAAAAAAAATCTGCCCTTTGGGGTATTTCATCCACAAAATTGACTCATGGCCCTAGCTCACTGCTGGGGCTCCACTCACTACACCTGAACACCAGACATTCAGGAAAGAATAAAGGGGCAGGTCCTATTAAGGAAGTTTTTCAGATTCCAGCTCATTGGATTCCTTCCTCTCCCATGCCAAATGCATGCTGATATTTACTTGTACCCATTTTCCAACACATAGCACCCTCCAACATGAGGTTCTAGCATTTCTAGGAGATGCTGAAGAAAAATGTATCTCTGAGACAGAACAAGATGCAATCTTCAGTCATCATAGCACCCATCACTGATCCAACCTTAAGGAGTCGACCTGTTCCAATTATCTTTGCAACATAGCAAGTAACCCTAAACCTAATTGCTTAGTTATTCACTCACAATTCTTCAACTTAGACAGATGTTGGGGGAAAAGGCTCATCTTTGTTCTACCTGGTATTGACTGAGAATATTAATACATCTGCTTTCAACTTGGGGTGACACTGGGGTTAGAAAGTCTAATAGGACCTCTCTTTTCCAGGCCTCATTATTTGGCAGTGAACCCTAATCTTCCTCCTTGGTGCCAAATACCAAAAGGGCATATTTCAGGAAGAATTAAAGAGAAGTTGGTGATGTTCTAAATAGATGGCCTGGAGCTAGCAAGAGATCACTTCTACCTTGTTTAATTGGTCAAAACAAGCCATAAAGCCAGCCTAGATTCAAGAGGAAGAGAAATAGGTGTCACCTTTTGAAAGATGCTGTGGCTATCACAGTTCACCATTTACACCTTCCCTCTGGATTGGGCCACTATCCCCTTCTTTAAATATCAGTTTCTGTATATCACATTCTTTCAGGACAAGCCCATAATACTTTCATGATTGACCTACGCTTACAAAGCAAAGATTACCAGGTCCGAAAATCAAAAAGCTATTAACATAATCTACCTGCCTCTTTCTAGATAAGGGAAACTACAGTTATGAACACAGGCATATGAGGAAAGAAAATAAAACTTTTTCTTTACTTTTGGAAATGAGAAAACAGTATCAAAAAGTGAGGAAATCCATCATTTCAATAACTTTCCTAGTTATGATTCCATTTGTATTTTTAATATAGTTAATGTCTGCTTTTCTATTGTAACTTGTGTAGAGTAGACACTTGCATAGATATAGGATGGACATAGATATAGAAAAACAAAATGTAATTATGTATATAAATTCTTGTTTTGATAGCTTCTACCTCATTAGTATTCAAACATAGTCGATCATACCCCTTAAAAGTAGCTGAAAAATAATTGAATTGGCTCTCACCTGTTTTTTCTTCTTACTGTTTGAGAAAAATATATGGGTAGTCATTAGTTCAGAAATTCGGCTCCAAGCAGCTTAAGCAAAGCGGGAATTTATTGGTTCCTAAGGCTGGGAAGTTAGAATTAGGTTTGACACTACGTGTAACTGGATATAAGTCCTTAAGTATTGTCATCCCAATATTTCCTTTCCTTTGGCTACGATTCACTTGGCTTCATTCCTTCATGACAGAGATGAACTTCCTCTATACAACTAAAAAGACAGTTTCCAGCAGCCATAATATCATTTTATTCAGGCTTAGTTAGTCTAAAACAATGCCAGGGGTGGTTTGGGTTTTCCTATTTAGGTCACATGTCCATCTTTGATTAAGTTAATTTTCCCAGAAGTCTGGTATAGTAGACAGAATAATGACTCACCACACATCCATATTATAATCTTTGTAGCCTGTGAATCTGTTAATATTCATAGCAAAGGGGACTGTAGATTGATTTAATTAAGGATTTTGAGATGGAGCAAGTATTCGGGATTCCCTACTCAAAATTACACAGATTATGGGCAGGCCCACTACAGCCACAAGCTCCGCCATAAGAGAGTATAAAAGTCAGATATGATGAGGGAAGCCAAGCCGAGATTCACCTTGAAGAAGGGAGGAGCTCCACGCCCAGGAGTACAGATGGTTTATAGAAGCCTGGAAAAGCCAAGGAGACAGATTCTTCCACAGCTCCAGATACCTACACTCCCGATACCTACTACAGTCTCCTCACTGATACCTACACTTCAGCGCAGTGAGACTGATTTTGGACTCTGGCCTTTAGAACTGTAAAAGAAGGCATTTGTATTTCCTCAAGCCCCTAATGTTGAACTGTTATAGCAGCATAGGAACTCATGAAGGGGGTTTCATGGTTTGGCTCAGTTTATTTTGAAAGCTTTTATCTTGCAAAATACCCCTTCTTTCAAGAAGGGGTAAACATTGCCTGGGATGGTGGTTGGGAAGCACACGCAATCGATGGTGTACCCAATACCACATAAAATCAGGCACAGAAAATCCCCCAAAGCAAATGCCTTTTGTTTTAAGAAGTGGCTGGAAAGAAAGCTAAAGAAATGAAATCAACATGCAAACATCAGCTCCACCAAGAATAATTACTATAGCCTTATACTACTCGAAAGTAAAAATGCTGAGTCAAACAGAAGTTAGCAAAGCAAGAACCCTGGGAGTTAGAGCCAGGCCTGGATGAGCAGGAGTCCAGAACAGCAACAGCAAGAGCTTCCCTGCTCCCGTGTCCTGAAAAGCAGTGCTACGAAGAGTAAGTGCAAGTCTTAAAGACCTAAGTCTTAAAGATTGTAAGACTAAGCTCAAGTTCACTACCAGAACTGACAAACTTCCTCCTTTCCAGCTTTCCTTCCCTCCTTCCTCCCTCCTTCCTTCCTCTCTTCCTTCCTTCTTTACTTTCATCCTTTCTCCCTCCATCCTTCCCTTTGCTCCTTTCTTTTCCTTTTTATTTTTCTAAAGAAAGCTAGTATTTTTAAAGCTTCCACAAAGCATCCCCCATGTCCTAGAAGAGGAAACTGAGCACACACACTGAGAATCTTGGAATCTCACAAAGGACCCCTTGCAAGTTAAAATTCCCTTTCATATTATTTTTATTCCTTAAATTTTTTGTGGCTCTGGGAATGGAACCCTGGGACATTAGACCTCTGAGCTATACCATCTGCCCTATTTTGTATTCTTCATTTTGAAACAGGGTCTCACTAAGTTGCAGAGAGTCTCACTAAGTAGCTGAGGCTGTCCACGAACTATGATCCTCCGGTCTCAGCCTCCCGAATGTTGTGATTACAAGAGTGCGCCACCACGCCTGGCTTTATTCCTTAAATTTTAAAGCATTTGCTTTCATAGAAATATGATACCATATAAGTCCCCTAAGGTAGATGACTTTGTTTTCTCATCTCAAATAATTGAATTAATTAATGCTTTGAGAGGGTTTACCATTTTTCTCTTTGACTTGAAATGTTCAGATTTCCATGATTTATGCAGCCTGTGTACCCCAGTTACGGGACTAGAATCAGATCTTTTTAGACCCTCAGTTCTAAGACAACCACCTTCACTCATGTCCCTTTAGGCCCAGTTCTGAGACAATTGCCATAACATTGGTCCAGGGTTTGGGTAGTGACCGCAGGAAGCACTGTCAGCAACAATGAGAACTGTTGTATGACAAAGAGTCTGCTGCCAGGGTCCCTACAGGAGACACTTCAGGGCAACAGAAAGGCAAGACTGAGGTCTTGGTGATTTTAAAACATGCCTGCCGGCAGGGTGTAATAACACACACTTGTAATTCCTGTGCTTGGGAGGCGGAGACAGTAGGATCACACAAGTTCGAAGCCAGCCGCTCTGGTTTAAGAGACCCTGTTTCCAAATAAAAAAGTATAAAATAGGTCTGGGAGTGTACTCTGGAGATAGAAGGGTTTCCAGGAACCCCAGTACGACACACACACACACACAAAAAAAAAAATGCCTGCCAATTCTTTTATACTTCTTTCATTACAAGGTAGATTCTTATGTTCCTTTAAAATGAGGTGGGCTTTATATGAAACCACAGAACTTCTGAGTCTGAACTAGAAAGGGCAATGCAGCCCTCAACTGGCATTCTCCATCCTGGGATGCTGCAGGTAGGACCAGCTGCTGCAGTGTGAGGGGGCCCAACCTACACCACAGGCAGCACGCAGGTGTTGTGGACAACAGGGGGATGCAGGTGTGGTGGCCAACTGCCTCCAGTGCAGTTCCTGCTAAAAGCCTGGCTTCGCTTGCCAGCATGCAGGTGACCTTGAAGGCAAGGGGACTCCAGACTCCATCACTGTCTGATTGCAACAGTGAGAAGGTGAGCAGCACTGGCCCAGCTTGGTCAAATCAGCTCCCAGAACCAAGAGAGGAATAATAAATTACTGTTGTCTTGCACCACTGGGTGTATGCAGCAATAGATATTTAAAAGGATGGTGGTATCTGTAGGACTGAATCCTATGTTGGGAAAAGCCAGAACACATAGGTCAAAGAGTTTGGTTTTACACATCCAAGGCTCAAGGTCCACCAGAGATTCTCTAAGTTCATGTTCCATATGTCATTATAAGGTGTCTTCCTCCACTCCCTGTCTGGACATTCATAGGTGCTTTATAACATGGGGAAAGGGAGTGTATGGGGGATAGAAGCTGGAAAATGACCTCAGATGATGGGAGTGATGGCTTCCACAGGTTGAGTTTGTAACTGCCTCTGGCAGCTAATGCAGCATGCAGGTGTAGGCGACACCCCAATTTCCATCACCTACAAGTGGAAGGACCATGTTACTTCCTGTTGTAGGATTCACCTCTCACACTGGGTTCTGTGAAACCAGAGAAGCCAAAGGATGGCTCCTCCAGAAGAAACAATTGCCCTTGAATAATTTATGAACACAGAGGTAAGTAACCCATAATAAAATTGTATATTAAAATAAACGCAAAGAGCTAAAGAAGAAGGCAAAATTAGCATACGTTTTTAAAGAACAAAAGGAGAGATACAAAAGAAGGTTGGCACTTGCTGTGCCATAATGCTCTGTTCCCAGAATCTCACAGACAGGTGCTCACTGTTCCCAGCTGTCAGTGGAGCAGAGTGTAAGACACGGCCATTTCTGCCATTATCAAAAGTGTTTCTATTGTAATATCACCCTGTGCCATAAGCCAAGTACTAGCAGCCCATGAACTGATTTACGACATCTGTGCATATGTCTTGGCTGAACATGTTTATTTCTCTGCATTTGATTTGTTTCTCTACATTTTCAGTGGCTAGTACTTTGGGGTTTAATTTATTAGTTTGATTTTTAGATTTTGCTGCAAAAACAAAAAGCTGCAAGAGCTAGTGGCCTTGAGTCCATGTCCTCAGGTGGGAATTTCCAGCTGCCACCGTGTCTCTACTTCCACTTCACATTGGAAAAGACCTTGTCTAACCATGTGCCACCACTCTCTGGACTCTCTGCCCACACTGCCACAGACTCAGGGCTTGCTGCTCCTGTTGATGGTGTCTGCCTGCCCCCACGAAGCAGTGAAATCTGCCTGACCTGCTCCAGAGCAAACGCAATCATTTGGGTCATTTTCTAGTATTTAATACTTGCTGCTCCAACTTCAATTTCTCTACAATTTTTAAGACACTAACTAGTCTCAACAGAAAGATCAGAAAATGAACCTTATCTCCCTACATCTCAAACCAGGGACTCAGAGAGCTGGAATTGAGCCCACTTTTCTGACCATGGCCACTGAATTCTGAAGGAACCACACAATTACAGGGGTCAGAAATATCCCCAGGTTTGCCTGACTTACACTGAAGGGAAGACTGAGACTCCAAGCATATACCTTCACCCAAATACAGAATCCTAGGAAAGTCTGGCAAGGAAAAAATGAAAGGAGGTAAACTCAGGTTATTTGAGAGCATTCCCTCTCAACTATGGGAAACACTTCCCACAGTTGGGAAACAGGAAATGGAATTCCCAAACATTTATGGATTCTGGCAAGGATGAGTGGGGTGGCATCCCAGGACCCAGACAGTTGAGTAACAGAGCCTGAGTTTCCACAACACCTTGTGTGCATGGTAGTTACCACGTCCACCTCGAGGACAGGGAATGTCACCATGAGTCATGGTTTTGTTTTCTGGAACAAGATCCTGTGGTCTGGCAGGAATCAAGGGCTGGGGTTTTGCAACAGCTGTTCACGTCACCTGGGAAGGCGATGAGCGTTCAGTGGGAGACAATTCATCAGCCTGCAAGTTCTGGCTTTGTGTGCCAAAAGGCCATGTTTCCCAGCTAGAAAAATAATATTCCTATCTGGAACTAGTGTGGAATCTTAAACGTATTGAATGCCAGGGCTAAGTTTTTGCCATATGTCAGAAAGTTTTAAATGGCCCTCCTAGTCTCAAGTTCTAATTTAAGGCATACTAACTCCTAAAGGGCGCAGCAACAACCTCATTTCAGATGTTCCCATAACTTGGAGGGGATCATTAGTAAACAGGATGGAGATGAAGGCTCATTCTGTCTCCTTTAAGCATTTTTGAATGACTTCCTCATGGTTTCAAAGAGCAGCCACTCAGTCCCTGTGCAGGGCTTCCTAGATAGACTTCCCTCTTTGATGTTCTGTTCTAGTCTCCTTCACGCCACCTGGTCTCTATAGATCACTCTTTTTGCCCATCTTCTAGAAAGTCCCTTAACCCCAGGATCTCATATTTGCCTGTCCCTGGACCCTTCCGAGCTTCTCTCTGGAGAGAGGCGGTGTCCTCCAGATTGTAGCCACGGAAAAAACACTGATTATGTGAGACCCACGGGCACTGCCTGTCCTTGGAAAATGACACCCAACAGTGAGGAAGGATGCCAGGGGACCACACACTCCCTCTTGCTGTGGAAGCCTGAACATGCTTCTGTAAGCCAAACATACTTAACTGAGCCATAATTAAGTCTGGGAGAAAGTTAAGAATCAGAAAAATTGTAACAGTTCTACCAGTGTCACTAAGTCATCAAAGCTTTCTCATCTGAATGCCCTCCAAATAACATGCTTATTATTTAGAAAGGAGTCAGATAATAATAAACAGAAATGGGAATGCTGGATTATAGAACAGTTCTGTTTTTTTAATTTTTTGAGAAGCCTCCATACTGTTTATCATAATGGCTACAGAATAACTAACATTATCACCAACAATGTGCAAGGTTCGCTTTTCTCCACATTCTTATCAGCATTTGTTATTTTATGACTTATTGATAACAGCCACTCTTACTGGAGTAAAGTAATATCTCATTGTGGTTTTAACTTGAATTTTGCTGATGATTAGTGATGTAAACATTTTTATATACTGTTGGCCACATGTATGTTTTTTCTTGAGAAATGTTTATTAATCTGGTTTTCTTTGTTTTTGCTATTGATTTTTTGGAGTTTCTTTTGTTTTCTGGGTATTGATCTTTCATCAGATACATAGTTTTCATCTGATTTCTCTCATTATTTAGATTGTCTTTGAATTCTGTTGATTGTTTCCTTTGCTATACAGAAGCTTTTTACTTTGATGTAATCCCACTTGTCTATTTTTTGGTTTTGTCTCCTATGCCTTTGAAGTCTTGTCCAAAAAACACTTTTCCATTCCAATGTTCCAAAGCATTTCCCCTTATGCTTTATTCCAATAGTTTCATAGTTTCAGATCTTAAATAGTTGAATCTTTATTATTTTGAGTTGACATTTTTAACTGGTGAGGGCTAGGGGTCTTGTTTCATCCTTCTGTATGTATATATACAATTTTCTGAACACCATTTTTTGAATGGTTCTGAGCCCCGTTTATTAAAGGTTCCTGCCATCTTTATTGACAATCATTGACTTTAGATGCATGGGACCTCTATTTTGTTCCATTGATCTATGTGTCTGTGTTTATGGCAATGTCATTCTGTTTTGATTACAATAGCTTTGTAGCGTGTTTTGAAGTCAGGTAGTACAATGCCTCCTGTTTTATTCTTTTTTCTCAAGATGGCTTTAGCTACCCAGGGTTTCTGTGGTTCTATATAAATTTAAGATTGTTTTTCCTAGTTGTGTGAAGAGTGCCATTAGTATTTTGGTCAGACTGCATTGTATCTGTAAACTACTTTGGGCATATGGACATTTTAATATGAGCATTTTAACAATATTAATTCTTTAGATTTGAGAACATGAAAAGCCCACTTTTTATGTTCTCTTGAATTTTTTATTGATGTTTTATAATTTTTGCTGAAGAGATACTTAATATCTGGCTAAAATTATTTCTAGGTATTTATAGTAGCTATCATAAATAACATTTCTTTCTTGATTTATATGTCAGGTAGCTCTATTGGCATATAGCAGTGTTATTAACTTTTGTATGTTGATTCTGTATTGTATAAATTCTCTGAATTTATTAATTCTAATAAAACTATTAGCAGGGCATGGTGATGCATGCCTGTAATCCCAGTACTTGGGAGGCTGAGACAGAAGGATCACAGGTTCAAGGAGAACTGCAGCCAGTAGTGAGACTCTCAGCAACCTAGCAAGACCCTGTTTCAAAAAATAAAATAAAATAACAAGAACTAGAGATAAAGCTTGGAGGTAGAAAGCCCTTGGGTTCAATTACCAGTACACACAAAATCACTTTTTTTTTTTTTTTGGTTTTTGTTATTACTGTAAAAGGGTGCAGCTTTAGGGGTCTTCTACATATAAGGTCATGTTATCTGTAAATAGTGATAATTAGACTTCTATTCCAATTTGAAAGCCCTTTATTTCTCTTTTCTGATTGCTCTGGCTAGTAATTTTAGCACTATAATGAATGAAAGGAGTAAAATCGAGCATCCTTGTCCTCATCATAGTATTTAAGCTATGGGATACGACAAGAGCAAATATCACTAGAGGATTTTCTGTACAACAACTATAAATCCACTGAAAAAGAAATCCAGCAAACACTTTCACTCAGTATTTCCCACCAAAAAAAAAAAAATACTTAGTAATAAACTTAACCAAGGAGGTAAAAGACCTCTATACAGAAAATTATAAAACATTGAAAAAAGAAATTGAAGAAGACCTTAGAAGATGGAAAGTTCTTCCATGTTCATGGATAGGCAAAATAAATATGATCAAAATGGCCATACTTCCAAAGTGATCTACAGATTCAATGCAATACTCATTAAATTACCAAGATCATTTCTCACAGACATAGAAAAATTAGTTCTTAAATTACTTTGGAACAACAAAACAACCAGACTAGCCAAAGTAGTTCTCAGCAACAAAAACCATGCAGGAAGAATTATAATACCTGACTTTACACTACAAAGCTATAGTAATTTAAAAAAAAAAAAAAAAACATGATACTGGCACCAAAACAGATACATAGAGCAATGGAGCAGAATAGAAGACTTTTCCACATCTTCTGGTGGGAAAAAAATATTAGTGGAACCCATAGGCATTCTACCTTCAAGATACACCCTCAGCCCTGTTTGTTATTCTTTATTTTGAAATGGGGTCTCATTAAGTTGCAGAGTATCACTAAGTAGCTCAGGCTGGCCATAAACCCGTGATCCTCCTGTCTCAGCCTCCCCCAAAAAATAGTGTATTTTAAGTCACACACAGGATAATAATGTCATACTTGTTGGAATTATGACTTAGCTCTTATCTTTATTTGGAGATTAAATGTGGTTTAAGAAGATGACCAGGGATGCCAAGTTGACAGGAGGTGGACTTGTGGTGGTTAATTTTAGGCACCAACTTGAAAAAGCTACACTATGCCCATTTTCCTGGTAAAATATAATTTCTGAGTACATCTGTGAGAATGTTTCCAGAAGAGGTTAGCATTTGAATCAGTGGACTGAGTAAAAGAGATCCACCCTTGCCATTGTGGATTGCCGTCATCCAATCATTGAGGATCTGGATAGAATTAAAGTGGAGAGAAATGAGTGAATTCACTGGGCGTAGTGGCGCATACTTGTAATCCCAGCGCTTGGGAGGCTGAGACAGGAGGATCACACAGGTTAGAAGCCAGAATCAGCTACTTAGTGAGGCTTTCAGCAACTTAATGAGACCCTGTTTCCAAATAAACTATAAAATAGATTTGAGTATATAGCCTGGAGGTATAAAGCCCTTAGGTTCCACCCCCAGTACCACAAAAAAAAAAAAAAAGAGCGCATTCTCTCTCTTTTTTGAGCTGGGCCATCTTCTCCTATTCTCAGACATCAGAGCTCCTGTTTCTGGAACCTTCAGACTCTGGGACTTATATTAAGGTGTCCTTTACCCTGAGCGCTCGGGCCTTACAGTCTCAGCCTGGGAATTATACCATCAAACAGCTTGATGCCAGGCTTTGGACTCTCACTGAATTATTCCTTCAGTTTGCAGATGGCATCTACAGGAATTCTCAACCTCTATGAACTCATAAACCAAATCCCCAAATAAATTTCCTCAGACAGATAGATGATAGATATATAGATAGATAGATAGATAGATAGATAGATAGATAGATAGACAGACAGATACCCCATTGGTTCTGTTTCTCTGGGGAACCCTAATAAACAGCCCCCTTCAGTTTAAAATATATTTGGCAGTCACTAGCTGATTTAATGATTTTAAATTCGAATCCAGGCAAGATTCTTCCTAAACTTCAGCTATTATCAATCTGTATTTGTGTTAGCTCCCCACAGTCCACTCCTCCTGAGATAGCCGCTAAATTAAATAGAAAGTATCTAGATAAACTCATGTAATTATAATTTTTTCTAATACTGCTAATTTGCAATCCATGGAATAATTTGAGAGGCAATTACATTTACATCTCCAATCAATGAACTGATGCTATGGCTCATTTTCTAATCAGCAATTCTTTTTCCTTTGCTTCTCTCCACCCTTGAACTAATATTTTTAGACTGAGGTAGAAAGGACTATTTTCTGTAATTTTGCCCTTATGTCTGCCTTTTTACATGTTCCCATGCACATAACTGGTGGTATGAGAATTAGCAAATGGATAATACGTTAGTTAATAAAGACCAATTTCTTTACAGCTCCATAGGAAATGTTCTGAGTTCCAAGGAATTTATATAACTTGAAGCAATGCCTTTGAGGAGTGGTTTCTCTCTATCTGCCCCGTAGAATGAATAGCTTAAATCAGCTGACTGCTGTTTAGACCTCATAAATTGGGAAACTGGCTTCCCTTTATCTTAGGTCTTCTAAGACTGCTTATAAGCCAAAAGGTCTGAACAGAACAGAAAGATGGTGAATGCTGCCAAGACCTGGTCCAAGTGAAGTTCTTCTATAATAACTTATTATTTTGAAACTAACAGATTAGAAATAAATCTCTGTAGAGCCATTAAGTTTAAGTATCTGGATAAATAATGAATACAAATTTGGTGATATCTTCATGGTGTCCTTCTGTAAGAAGGGCACATTATAGAAGTGCTGTCTTTTCTTAGAAATGAGAGAGGCATTTTATTTATTAGTTATGAGATGGTGTTCCTATCTTTTTAAATACCCAATATTCTTCCTACCATTATTCAGTATCTATTTTACAATTACATATTCATCTATAAAAAATCATCTCCCCAGTCAGAGCTATTCTGTTTCATGGTTACCAAGGCAGATAAAATCTACCCTTTTAAACCTTCTGTCTCATATCTCTCTTCTCTACAGTTTCTTTATGTTGAATAATGCTGGACTGTCTTTGTGCTTCTGATTTATCTGAACCCACTCTTTTTATCTGGGTATTAAATGCCACCTCTGTGTTGACGGCTCCCAAATTCACATCTCTAACTGAAACCTCTCTCTGAAATTTCCACATTTCTAGTTAAAAAATTAAAAAAAACACCTACTTGTATTTAAAAAAAAAAAAAACACCAACCACCTCACTGTAATGTATTCCTAAATTAAAGCTACTCTTCTGCATGGAATCTCCCTCCTCTCAGTTGATTTCAGCTATCACCTTTATTCTTTCAATTTTTCAGGTCAAGACTTTTTCTCACACTTTATATCCAATTTAAGTAGAAATGAAATTGGTTCTGTCATTGAAACAAATCCAGATATCCAAGTTCAGGCTGATTATATATACAACTCAATTAGGTACTTTGTTACTGAGATTGCTAGTGATACCTTCATGTATGGACTGAACATTATTTCTGTTTCCTTCATCAAATTTCCTTTTCCCCTCCCTACCTCCCTCTCCCAATCCTCTTTCACTGTTCTACCAGCATCTCTTCATTTATCTGGTCATTTTTGTTCCTCAAGTTCTTTCTAGCTTCCACATACAAAAAAAACATACAGCCCTTCACTTTCTGAGACTGGCTGATCTCACTTAGCATAATATTGTCTAGTTCCATCCATTTTCCTGCACATGACGTAATTTTGTTCTTCTTTATGGCTGAGTAAGATTCCGTTGTGTATATATACTACATTTTTATAACCATTTATCTTTTGATAGATACCTAGGTTGTTCCCATAATTTGGCTACTTCCAGTTTCCAGAAGCTAAAACGAATATACTCATTAAGCTAAAAAGACTAGATTTTTCCTTTTCAACGCGTTTATTTTTTGAGGAAAAGAAGAGAGGGGGATACATGCTAATCAGAAAGTCATTATCTTCCCTTGGAGGAGAAAAATACCTAGAAATGCTGTATTTTTTCTTAACCTTCATCAGATGAAAGGAAATCAGTAACATTTGCTTTTCTCATATTAGCTTTTTATCCCAAAACCCACGAGTCTTGCATAGTGGTGATCTTGGATCAGAAAAGTATATTTTACATTGGTGTCTCTGCCTCTCCTTTCTCTGATTTCTTTTCAAGTGGCAGCTGTTTTGGATTTGCTCTTGCATATATTTCTTAACTTAATGCTAAGTGAAGTCAGACAAGAAAATAAAGTCAAGCCATGGTAAGATCTCAGAGCCCACATAAGTCTTTAAACCTTGTCGCAAACCCTACCTAGTTTTTCTACAGTCTGACTCTAAGCAAGAAGTTCTACATACTTTATGTATTTTTGTTTTATTTTTTGTAAGAGGTTCTTATATATCTAGAAATATATGGTGCCAACAGTACTCAGAATTAAATAACATCACTATTTACAAATTCTTTTTCTGGAAAATAGACTTTAAGTAGATTGTCTTAGCCTGATTAAGTATAGTGTAAATTGAAAGTTATAGTCATATTTTATTTTGCCAGACAAAATTATCTTTACTATGAATTTCAGTGGGTAAAAGCAGAAAAGAACAGACCCTCGCTTATTCTCTATTTTCCTTTTCCTTTTTTTTTTTTTTTTTTGGTGGTCCTGGGGTTCCTGGAAGCCCTTCTACCTCCGGACTACACTCCCAGACCTATTTTTATATTTATTTTTAATTTGGAAACAGGGTCTCTTAAGCCAGCGCGGCTGGCTTCGAACCTGCGCGATCCTCCTGTCTCTGCCTCCCAAGCGCGGGGATTACAAGCGTGCGCCACCACGCCCAGCTTATTCTCTATTTTCTTATGTTGCTTATCCATCTCTCACTTGTTCCACATTGCTGGACCCAAAAACATGTGAGCTGTGACTTCTGAATCATCAATGGATGTTCTTTCTGCCTTGGTGTTCACTACACCTAAGTTAGAATCAGATTCAGAGAGTGAAAACTACTCTGTAATCTTTAAGTTAAAAAGATAGTCATGAAAATAAGTAAATAAAAAGATATTCAAGTATTAAAAAAAAAAAAGAATGTGTCAAGTGTTTTGCTGATGTGTGGCCAAACCGAGAGGATACTTTTGGAAAGGGTGGGCATCACTCAGAGATAATGGCTCTTAAATTTGAGCACCAGAAGCATTCGGGGCACCTGATGAAATAGATTGCTGGATCAACCAGTAATGTACAGGTCTGGAATCTAGCTGCTTTGCTTTTTATATGTTCCCATGTGGTGGTAGAGCTCCTCGGCCAGGAACCAAACTTTGAGAACCAGAAAAAAAAATTATATATATAATCACACCCCAGGGCCTTAAAAAAGTTATTTTTAAAAATAAAGAATTTAGCCAGGCATGGTGGTGCATGTTTGTAATCCCTGCGCTTGGGAGGCTGAGACAGGAGGATCGCATAGGTTCAAAGCCAGCCTCAGCTACTTAGTGAGGCTCTCAGCAACTTTAGTGAGACCCTGTTTCCAAATAAAATAGAAAATAGGTCTGGGAGTGTAGCCCAGAGGTAGAAAGCCTCTGGGTTCCACCCCCAGTACCACCCAAAAATTTTTAAATAAAATAAGGAATTTATTTGTTAAATTGATTTTTTGGACCCACAGGCATACCCTTATAGACTTCATTTTCTTTACTAAATAATTAAAAGTCTCTAAAACTTTATGGATAAAATGTCAGTAGTGGATTACTGGAAAGCTAAAATGTGACGTAGAGTGATATGGGAAAGGGCCAGGGAGGCTGTTTGAGCAGGTAGGCTTTACAAAAACAGCACATTGACTTTAGAGAAACTGGGGTCTACTAGACCACGCTGGATGACCATGTGGTTTTTGGACACATATTTACAAAGATGATTCTTGCTATAAGGATCTCTAGTCTCATTGGAGGGGGGTGGGATCAACTTGCTAGTGAAAAACAAGTACAAAAAAAAAAAAAACACTGCCTCCAGCCAGGTGTGGTGGCCCACGCTTGTAATCCCCGCACTTGGGAGGCTGAGACAAGGAGGATCGCGCAAGGTTCAAAGCCAGCCTCAGCTTCTTAGTGAGGCTCTCAGCAACTTAGTGAGACCCTGTTTCCAAATAAAGTATAAAATAGGTCTGGGAGTGTAGCCCGGAGGTAGAAAGGCCCCTGGGTTCCACCCCCAGTACCACAAAAAAAAAAAAGCTGCCTCTGATATGATCTTTTATCAAATGGTCAGTCCAATATGAAAGAGAAAATAAAAAAGGACAAGGACAATGCTTTTTGTCAAAATTCCATCTAAGGCTGGTGCTGGGGTCTGCGAGGCCAGTGCCAGAGCCTGCTGCACAGCAAAGGGCCAGTGGGTAAAAAAAATGAAAAAGGGCCAGTGGCCCAAAAGAATAAAAACCAAACTACCAAACCAATGCACGAGTATCTATGTTCATAGCTGCACAATTCATCATTCCCAAACTATGGGACCAGCCAAGATGTCCATCAACAGATGAGTGGATTACAAAACTATGGGATATGTACACGATGGAATTGTACCCAGCCATAAAGGAGAACAAAATTATGGCATTTACAGGGAAATGTCACAAAAAATAAGGAATCATATATTTCCCCTAATATATGGAAACTAGGGAGAAATGGGTAATAGGAGGAAATCTAGATGAAGGGACCCTCTAGAGGTACAATTAAGGTGACCTATCTGAGGTGATGGGAGGGGGGAAGATGGAAACTCTCTAAAGCACATGATGTACTTAAGCAAACATATCAAAGTCAATCACTAAATCAAGCATGGGAAGAAGGCAGGGGGAGGGAATGGGATGGAGATTGGATAAGGGCTAGTTGGGTGATGTGTGCATGTATATCTCCATAAGTTTTTTTATTCCATTAAGATGTATGACTACAATACACCAATAAAAATATAATTAAAAAATAAAGAATAAAAAAATTTGAAACTCCATCTAATTAAGTGCAACCCATTTGAGAAGCACTGAGCCTCCATGTCTCATAAGTCTCCAGACTTCTTCTACATGAAGTTTTCAGCTCTAATGCCATCGATCCCCAAGGCAGAGGAATTCTGCAGTTTTTTCAGATCTGGACACTGAGTTGGACTTTAGTGTTGTCTTGGACTGAGACAATCGGAAGGGCACTACTGATGTCTTCACGAGCTAAGGTATGGCCTTCTCTCAAAAAGAAATTCCAGTTGATCCCCCAGTAAACAAAATTATTTTAGTTGATGAGTTTCAAATGTTCCTCGGTAGCCAAATTTCTTAATGTGACATCAAAGCAAACACGATGTGAAAGTACACCACCAATCTTCACCCCACGCTCGACCCAGCTTTCTTCTCCTTGGGGTAACACCTCGCAGAGTGAGCTTTCTTACTCCCTTGATTCCAACCTCACTGCCATTTCCTGGAGTGTTTACATTACTTTCCTTCTCAAAATTTCTTTTTGTCACTATCTGTGGTGATAAAGTGATCATGGTCAGTGTGCTAGTGCTGCTATTATTGCAGTCTTTTAAAAATATAATTTTCTAGATGCATGCCCCAGACAATCCCAAAGATTGTTCAAATTCAATATAAAATATTAGCACTATGCACATATGCAACACCATATCGCATATTGATAGCCCAAGAAAAGATCAAAATTCAAAGTATGATTTCTACTGTATCCCTATCACTTCTGCATGATTGTGAAGTCTTAAAAATTTTTTAAACACTGTAACCCAGAAATGGCCTATATATGAAACATTTTTTTTGTGAGTCTGGGGATAGAACCCAGGGGCATTCGACCTCTGATCTACACCCCCTGTCCTTTTTTTTATTCTTTATTTTGAAACAGGGTCTCACTAAGTGTGGAGGACCTCCCTAAGCAGCTGAGGCTGTCCACAAACTGCAATCCTCCGGTCTCAGCCTCCTGAATGCTGGGATTACAAGCATGTGCCACCACGCCCGGCTTACCAAAACATTTTTACAATAGAGACACACAAAATATCTTGTGAATACACTGAAATCCTTTTGGATCGATATGCACTACACTGATAGTAATGATTACCTCTGAATAAGAGAATTGAAGATAGGTGAAGGAAATTTGAGCTCTTTCCTCCCTTCTGTGTGGTCTGAAATGTCCCCGGTGAAGAGGCCTATTTGTTACACACATGTCTTTGAATGACAGAGTCCTCTTCCTTGTCACTGTTATTTGTAAGAACTCTGAAAGAGTCTAAAAGCCTCGAACACTGGAGATTATAGTTTTACTGCCATGCACCTATGCAAGTATCTTTGTACAAAAATCCCTAGCTCACTGTCCATGTCTGTAGATAGAGGAAAAGGTTTAAAGTTCCTTGTTTTTTTGCTTCTGGACACAGCTCACATCGAGCTGGTACTTAAAAGCTGAAAGTAGATTGGAATATAGGTTTTCCAAATAGTTTCTGATGAACCTCTAGAATTCTGCGCTGTCTGTGATGATAGCTCTTTTTTTGGTGTTGTCGTTCTTGAGTAGAATAAATGAGAATGTCCATCAAACATAATGGGGAACATGGTGGCAATGATAAGGCTGATGATAATATTTTACACCAGTTGGAATTTAACAAGTGCTGAACAATGTGCTAAAGAGCCTCGTACACTTGATATATCTCATGAAGCTGTTTTGTTAAAGGTAGTTTTCAAGTATTTGACGCATATCTACTGGGCATCTTCCTATCATGCATACTGAATCCCACATTGTCACACAACCTATATTTATTTATTTATTTATTTATTTATTTATTTATTTATTTTTATTAATTTAATTTTTAAATTGGTGCATTGTAGTCATATATCAATCACATTGGAGTACAAGACTTGAGAGGATATACAAGCACACATCATCCAATTAGCCCTCCTCCAGCCCCCATCCCATTCCCTCCCCCTCCCTCCATCCCATGCTTCTTTGGTGATTTACTTTGATACATTTGTTTATGTACCTCCTGCATTTTAAAGAGGCTCCGTCCTCCAGTATTACATACCCTCTGATTGGTCACATTAGTTGCTTCACTATAGGGCCCTTTCTATAGCTCAACCTCTTCCTATTGCCCTTTTCCTCCTAGTTATTGCTGATTAAGAGAAGCGTCTGATTTATATTTTCTGTGATATTTCTCTGTGCATGCTGCGTTGCAAGTACTGATCCCACTCTTGATGGTCCCAGTAGTGGCCTGGCTACTCAGTGGACTGATCCAGACCTCGCTGGCTCAAGCAGCGGCCTTGCCTCATGGGAGGCCCCAGTTCTGGTCTTGCTGGCCCCTGCACAGGTCTAACCGCTAAGCTGGCTTTGGTCCCGGCCTTGGAGGCCACAGGAGTGAACTTGCCTCACGCCAGGCTCCGATGCTGGCCATTGGCCCCTGCACCGGTCTAACCCCTTGGCAGGATTTCAATCCTGGCCTCGGAGGCCCCAGCACTGACCTAGCCTCACAGCTGGCTCCAATGCCGGCCTCGTTGGCCCCAGCACCGGCCTAACCCCTCAGCAGGTTCCGTTCCCGGGTTAGGAGGCCCCAGCACTGGCCATGTCTCACGGCAGGCTCCGATGCTGGCCTCGCCTCACGGCAGGCTCCGATGCCAGCCTTGCTGGCCCCAGCACTGGTCTAGCCCTTCGGCAGGTTGTTATCCTGGCCTCGGAAGCCCCAGTACCGGCCTTGCCTCATGGCAGGCTCCGATGCCGGCCTCGCTGGCCCCAGCACTGGCCTAACCCCTCGACAGGCTCTTATCCTGGCCTCAGATGTCCCAGTACCGGCCTTGCCTCACGGCAGGCTCCAATGCCGGCCTCACTGGCCCCAGCACCGGCCTAACCCCTCGGCAGGCTCTTATCCTGACCTCGGAGGCCCCAGTACCGGCCTTGCCTCAAGGCAGGCTCCAATCCCGGCCTCGGAGGCCTCAGCACCGGCCTTGCCTCACGGCAGGCTCCAATGCCAGCCTTGCTGGCCCCAGCATCGGCCTCACCCCTTGGCAGGCTCCAATCCCGGGCTCGGAGGCCCCAGTACCGGCCTTGCCTCATGGCAGGCTCCAGTGCCGGCCTTGCTGGCCCCAGCACCGGCCTAACCCCTCGGCCGGCTCCAATACTGGCCTCGGAGGTCCAAGCACCAGCCATGCCTCACGACAGGCTGCGATGCCGGCCTCACTGGCTCCAGCACCGGCCTAACCCCTCAGCAGGCTCTTATCCTGGCCTAGGAGGCCCCAGTATCGGCCTTACTTCACAGCAGGCTCTGATGCCGGCCTCGCTGGCCCCAGCACCTTCCTAACCCCTCGGCAGGCTCTTATCCTGGCCTCGGAGGCCCCAGTACCGGCCTTGCCTCAAGGCAGTCTCTGATGCCGGCCTCACTGGCCCCAGCACCGGCCTAACCCCTCGGCAGGCTCCGATCCAGGCCTCGGAGGCCCCAGCACCAGCCTTGCCTTACGGCAGGCTCCGATGCCGGCCTCGCTGGTCCCAGCACCTTCCTAACCCCTCGGCAGGCTCTTATCCTGGCCTCGGAGGCCCCAGTACCGGCCTTGCCTCAAGGCAGTCTCCGATGCCGGCCTCGCTGGCCCCAACACCGGCCTAACCCCTCGGCAGGCTCTTATCCTGGCCTCGGAGGCCCCAGTACCAGCCTTGCCTCAGGGCAGGCTCCAATCCCGGCCTTGGAGGCCGCAGTACCGGCCTTGCCTCAAGGCAGGCTCCGATCCCGGCCTCGGAGGCCCCAGAACCGGCCTTGCCTCACGGCAGGCTCCGATGCCGGCAACACTGGCCCCAGCACCGGCCTAACCCCTGGGCAGGCTCTTATCCTGACCTCGGAGGCCCCAGTACCGGCCTTGCCTCATGGCAGGCTCTGATGCCAGCCTCGCTGGCCCCAGCACCGGCCTAACCCCTCAGCAGGCTCCGGCCCCGTCCTCGGGGGCCCCAGCACTGGCCTTGCCTCACAGCAGGCTCCGATGCCAGCCTCGCTGACCCCAGCACCGGCCTAACCCCTCAGCAAGTTCCGGACCCGACCTTGGAGGCCCTAGCACAAGCCTTGCCTCATGGCAGGCTCCAATGCCAGCCTCGCTGGCCCCAGCATCGGTCTAAGCCCTCTGCAGGTTCCAATCCCGGCCACGGAGGCCTCAGTAGTGGCCTTGCCTCACAGCAAGCTCCGATGTCGGCCACTGGCCCCGGCGCCCGCCTAACCCCTTAGCAGGTTCCGATTACTGTCTCTGTGGTTATTATTTCAAAGGTTCCAGGTATAATGTATCAGATCTCTGCCTCCCCTGAGTATTGGCCACTGGCATTGCCACTGCCTCCACCGTTTCAAATCCTTCCCAGGCTCTTTTTCCACTCTGAATGTTGTCCAGTGTTCCTAAGCATGCGTGATGGTAGCATTCGACATTTGGTGTAATTTCTCCAAAAAATATAAAGTTGGTAAGATCCGGTTTCTGCTTCTCCTGAATACAAGTCTCCACCACCATCGCGGAGAACTCTTTCAACACCGCATTTCTCCTTGGTCTCCGCTAAACTCTCTCCTTATATGTGATGTCTGAGATTCTTAATATAGAGAAATAGCAGTCCTCTTTCACGGCGAATTTTTCCATAAGTTCCAGTGCATTTAGATAAGTTTTGTCTGCATCTCCAGTGTCCTGGCATCCATAACGGCTTTCTTACCTCCTCTCCGATATTTTTCTTTATCTTTTTCTGTTCTGGGCCCGGTTTCTCCAGGAGTCTGGCTTGCTACTCGCAGTTCGGCCCGGGGCCCAGAGTCCCGCGACCCGGGCCCCGGCTGGCGTGCCCCGCGCAACCCCCGCCCAGAACCCAGCATCTTACTGGGCCTGGTTTCTCCAGGGGTCTGGCGTGCTACGTGCAGTTCGTCCTGGGGCCCAGAGTCCTGCAACCCGGGCCCCATCTGGAATGCCCTGCACGCGACCCCTGCCCAGAACCCAGCTTCTTACTGGGCCTGGTTTCTCCAGGGGTCTGGCGTGCTACTCGCAGTTCGGCCTGGGGCCCAGAGTCCTGCGACCCGGGCCCCATCTGGCGTGCCCCGTGGGCGACCCCCGCCCAGAACCCAGCGTCTTACTGGGCCCAGTTTCTCCAGGGGTCTGGCGTGCTACTCGCAGTTCGGCCCGGGGCCCAGGGTCCCGCGACCCGGGCCCTGGCTTTTGTGAGCCGCAGGCGACCCCCGCCCAGAACCCAGCGTCTTACTGGGCCCAGTTTCTCCAGGCGTCTGGCGTGCTAAGCGCAGTTCGGCCTGGGGCCCAGAGTCCTGCGACCCGGGCCCCATCTGGCGTGCCCCGCGCGCGACCCCTGTCCAGAACCCAGCGTCTTCCACAACCTATATTTAAAAACTTACAAATAATGGAGTGGTCTGAGGGCCAAGAATCATAGAACCCTAACAGTGAGCACACGGAGGTGCGGGTGGTAAGAACAGGGCTTCCCAAGATGGTGCTATCTAAAGAGAATAAGACTAGAGCAGTGCTCTTCAAACTCTTTGTCAGCCCACTGGTTCTGACATCAGCTGGGTGGACTAATGCCAGCATTATTTTGTTTTAAACGATCACCGACTACATTTATTTGCCTCAGAGGATTTTCAGAATCTAGGTATATTGTTTGGGTGGATGAGGCCAATAAACTCAAACATACTTACAAAACCCAGAAGAAACTCTAGGGAGAACTCATTTTCATCAGTGAAGCATCAGGCCTGTGCACTTAATACTATGCTTCTGCCTTTAATGGGGCAGGCGCCTATGGAGCCTGTATGGATCTGCCTGGAGGCATGTCTATCTCAGGAGAGGGTAGGCTGAGAGTAAAAATTAAAAGAATACATTGTGGCCCAGGAAACACTGCAGTAGAATCCACAGACCACCACCCAGGTCTACTGTGCGCCTCAGTGGGGGAGTTGAGAACCCTTCGTAGTGCTGGAGAGAAACTGTTAGGTCCTGTAGAGGACCAGAGGTGACTAGGTGACTAGAAGGAGTAGATCAATGTGTGTGTGTGTGTGTGTGTGTGTGTGTGTGAGAGAGAGAGAGAGAGAGAGAGAGAGAGAGCGCGCCTACGTGGGACCTTCTGCTATAGTTTGAATGCCCCCTTTAAAACTCATGTTGAATTTGTGTGTGTGTGTGTGTGTGTGTGTGTGTGTGTGTGTGTATGTGTGTGTGTGGTACTGGGAATGAAACCCAGGGGCATTCTACCTCTGAGCTACACCCCCAGCCCTAATTTTTTTATTCTTTATTTTGAAACAGGGTCTCACTGAGTTGCAAAGGGCTTCACTAAGTAGCTGAGGCTGTCGGTGAACTGCGATCCTCCTGTCTCAGCCTCCCAAATACGTGCGCCACCACGCCCAGCTCATGTTGAAATTTAATTGTCAGCACGATGGTTTTGGGAAAGTGAGACCTTTAGGCAGTGATAAAGTCATGAGCTCCACCTTCATGAGTGGGTTAATGCCATCATCACAAGAGTGGGCTGGTTATCTCAAGAATAGCTCCTTATAAAAGTGAAGTCCCTCTCATGCAGGTTCTCTTGCTCCCATCCCTCTGATCCTGTGACCCCTTCTGCCACATTATGATGTGGCAGGAGAAAGGCCTCCTTATTTTGTATTTCTCAGTCTTTAGGATCACGAGCCAAATAAACTTCTATTGTTTATAATTCGCTTAGTCTGTGATATTCTGTTATCTCAGAAGGAAGCAGACTAAGATGGGGCTCTCTTGGGTTCTTTGGAAGAGGAAGAAAGAGCCCAGAAAACTTGGAATTACTAGTATCAGAAAGATACCATGACTTGCCACTGGCTACTGAGACCAGAAAGTGTTGGTTCCATATAACATAAGATCAGGAAGAGAAGTGAAAGAAAACAATAAAAAGATAAGAGCAGGAAGAAAAAAGGAAAGAAACCCTGCAGGCATGAATCTGGCCACACACTTTAGGAGCGGTTGTGTTCAACTGCAACACGGTCCATCCGTCAGATGGCTGACATCGTTGTCAACAGGTTCAAAAGCAAGTCTTTACCTTTAGCAAGATAAATGAAGACTCCATATCTTCAACATCCTGGTAAGATCACTATGTTTATTAGATTAAAACACTGTGTTTTCTAGTCAAAATGCATCCTACCCTGAGGACATCCCACATGGCAGAGATGAAAGAAAATGCATGGAGGTACCAGTTTAGGGACTTGGAACACATTACTATGCAAACCACTAACATCCCATTTCCATTCACTCTATTTCGGGACCAATTTTACACAGCAAGTAACCTATAACAACTCAAAATGGTTTCTTCATAGCCCTGTTTTATTCAGCATCAGGATTCAAATCAATATCCTATTTCCTCTAATATTCATAGGCGCCAAGAAAGAACTGTGTCAGATGCATATCTGTGTCGTGTGGCATTTTGAACTTATAAGGGCCTGCTGCCCAGCTCAAGGAAATGACTGAAAATTGACTTAAATCTAGGATAATGGCCAAAGCTCTAAGCCCTGGAATATTTTTGTCCTTCCATAAAAACCACAGGTCTGTGCCCACTCATGATTTGTTCATATGGCTTATAAGAAATTACATACCTACCTCACTTTTGCAAACCAAGAATCACTTTAAAAAAAAAAAGAGTGGAATAAAAATAAAGCATTCATCCTTCTCATTCTGTGGGAAATTACCAACTCAAAATATTATTCTTCTGCTTTTGGTGTTCTTTTCTTTCTTCTAAGAGAGTCTGAGGCTAATGTATATTTATGTTTTAAGTCAAACTGCCTGTCTCAAGTAGAGAAGAAAAGAGAAGCGGCAATGTTTGAAAAACTGCAATAAGCAAAAAATAAGTGTTTTGAGTATGTATAAATAGAAAATAATTTCCTTGCAAAATAAGAAAGAAACTAAGAAATATTTTATTATAAGATCTCTCCATATATTTTACTTAAGGTTATTTCTTCTGTTTGTGCATTAGGATTTTTCTTCTAGGATTCTATCCTCTAGGGAATTTTCTCAGCTCTACCAGGCTTGGTAGCTCATGAGGAGTTTCATTAAACACTTCAAAATTCATTGAAACTTATCTCTTTCCCCAGGCACAGTGTGGCGTAAAAAGCTTCATTAAAGAGGTTCTGAAACTTTATGCCCTAACACAGGATATGGAGCAGGTAATGTTTAGGCTCTAAATCCAGTATACATTTTTGAGGTGGGGAGAAGCAAGGTGGGGTGTTTTGACCTTCTTATGGGTGTCATTGCAATGAAAAATTTTAAGAAATAGCTAACTCTTCATAATCATCTTCTCAAACAATTGCATCTTTTCTGCATTCAGATAGAATGTAAGCTAAGTATTTTGGAAATTTAAAAAAATAAAATGCTTATGCCTTGTGAAATATATGCCCAATCGCCTGCCTGAATCTATTGTTCCAAAGTCACCAATCACTTCCCTAAAAATTCCAATCCATCTGAAATGAACCCCAATGACATCTTTAACATTTAAAGTTAGAACTTTTACATTGTGTATTCATGAATATTGTAGGGAGAAAACAGCATTAATCACCCATCTGATACATAGTTATTACTTGCCTATTGTGTGCTATATTCTGTGAGTCAGGAAGACAAGAAGTGGATTCCACCCATAAAGAGCTTAAAACTTAGTAGAAAAAAATCTAACTCACATTTATGAAAATATTAGCACTAAAATAATATTATGTGTGATCACCATACTTGATAATTATAAAATAAAATGTAAGATCGCACATCATAATAAAGTGATAATTTTTTCTTGCAGCAATAGACAGAAAATGGAGAGGCTTACCCATGTAACCTGTCCCAGATGAGTATGTACCAGACAGTAAAGCCTACAACACACACACACACACACACACACACACACACACACACACACACACTTTAAATATGTTTCCCAAACTTTCATGAAAAAAAAAATTTCCTTGAGAGCTGTTTCAAGAGACCCTCTACGACCTATTGAAATTAAATCCCCAAAGAACAAACTTGAGATTCTGCATTTTTTGCGGTACTGAGGATGGAACCCAGGGGCTTTCTACTTCCAAGTTATACCCCCATCCCCATTTTTTTTTTGTCTTTTTATTTTTTGAAACCAGATCTCACTGAGTTGCAAAGGACCTCACTAAGTAGATGAGACTGTCAGTGAACCGCGATCCTCCTGTCTCAGCCTCCCAAATGCTGGCATTACAAGCACACGCTACCATGCCTGGCAAGACTCTGCATTTTAACAAGTGACTCTGTTGATCCAGATCAGGCAGGTTTAGAGAACACTGCAGGCCTCTCAGCCATCACATGAAAACATAATGGGAGGTTAACTAACCACCCCAAGGACTCCAGGGCTAGGATAAAACAAGGACAAAACTCCCAAAACGTGTGTTCTTGTCACTGTACTAAGCTGCCTTTGTTCACTGAGAAAATGATCAGTTTGGATGTGGAAACATGGAATTAAAATACTTATTATAGAAAAATTCATTTCTCTTGCTGCTTAAAAACAATGTGACAGTATGTTTTAAAGTCCTGAAGAAAAGAACATAGAGCTCTTGAATTATGAAAGTCGCCGGTAGAATGTAAAGATTTTTGGAGAAGCTGGAGCCTTTTGCATTTCAGAGGAAGTTGGACCCACATTTGGACAAGAAATAAAGTATCCTATATCTTCAGAAAACTAAAGAAAAGGAGCAAGGCATGTGGAGAAAATTTCTTACAAACATATAGCATAGCATTACCACAATCTTTTTATTTTCTCACCCTGCCTACACAACAACAGCAACAACAACAACAAAAATGTTTCAGGACGTTGAGGTATAAGAAAGCAGGAAAGAGCCGGGTGTGCTGGAGCACACTTGTAATCCCAGTACTTGGGAGGCTGAGACAGGAAGATTGCAGGTTGGTGGCCAGCCTCGGCCCCACTCGGGAACTCGGAATGAGGCTCAGCCCAAGCAATCTGACCTTTAGGTTCTCCTTGTAATGGTGATAGGCTCTGGAGCCTGAGAACTTCTCTTACCAAGTGCTGTGTGCATGTATGTCCCTATCACTCTGGACTTGTGAAGTCCAGAATGTGATTAAATGCACTATGATGTGTGATTAAATGCACCAATAAAAAATATTAAATACACAGCCGGGCGTGGTGGCGCATGCTTGTAATCCTAGCACTTGGAAGGACGAGACAGGAGGATCGCACAGGTTCAAAGCCAGCCTCAGCTAATTAGGCTCTCAACAACTTAGTGAGACCCTGTTTCCAAACAAAGTATAAAAAAGTTCTGGGAGTATAGCCAGGAGGTAGAAAAGCCCCTGGGTTCCACCCCCAGTACCATATTCACACACAAAATAAATAAATAAAATAAATAAAAAGACTTAAAAATAGAAAATAAATAAATTAATTAATTAAATACACAAACAGAAATAAATAAATAAAGCAATGGCTCTCCAATTTCATCATGCCCAAGAATCCCTGGAGGAATTTGCTGACATGGAGGCTCCTGGCTCATCTGGATTCTGCACTTGGTTTTATTTCATGCTGTTTTATTCTTGTTTATTTACTTACATCAGTTATAGTTTGTTGTAACACAGAGCCATTGGAAGGAAAAAAAACAAATGTCAAATCATAAAAAGGTTTAAATATGCACATTTTATTTTTCTAATGGAGTTTAATAAATCCTCATGGAATCATCACCCAGCTTAGAAATTCCTACCACCTCAGTAGCAGATAATTTAGTTTGTATCTATAGCAAATACGAGCCCTTTCTTTTCTGATGTCAATTGCCACTATTATAATGAACAAAATATTTAATAATGCCTTAATAGTTTTATCACAAAAAAAAACCAAAATGTGTCTTTTGGAGTTATTTCATACTTTGCATTTATTGGCTATCCTTATACTCTAGAATAGTTTCCCCTTCCCTGCCTTACTTCTTAATACTAGCTATTTATTGAAAAAACGGGTCATGTGTTCAGTCATGTATATAGTTTTTCACACTCTCCACTTGGGTGAACATGCTCCCGGGATTTCGTTTTGAATAGCTTGGTACATTGATTCAGAAACTTGTTTCACTTTGGGTGCAGATGTTTTGGCAAGAATATTTGATAGGTGGTTCTATGTACTTTCTACTGCAGCCTATCAGGAGGCAGGCAATATCTCGCTGTAATATTTTCAGTGCTGTTATGTTGCTCAGTGGATACAGGTGTCATCTGACTGGTTATCACACTGCGCGTTTTCTGCCCCAGGCTGGGGTAGGGACAACTGGCTCTTTTGAGTAGAAACAGAAACTTTGAGACACAGCAAAAGTGGGGATGCTCATTTTTAGTGGGCAGAGCTACAGGAGGTATTTATTTTTTATAAGAAGGAAAATAAGTAGTGAGTTCATACTAATATTTGATATTCAGTTTTTAGATCACCAGACATTTACTTGACATTTATGCTGATGGTCTGACTTTCAAACCAACAATATCAATATTGCTACTAACAAAAAGACTACCGAATGTGATTTTTTTAGCTTTCTCTCCCTAAAAGACATAGCCAAAAAAATGTGTTTTGAAGTCAATTGAAAGATTTCTTTTCTCTTTGTGGTTATGCCACCAACTTGATATGCTATTAAATTTATTTTTGTTTGTTTTAAATTTGGGGGAATTGTTTTTTCTTCCCAAATTATAAAATATTTTTGTAATGTCAAAAATGAAAACTATAAAACAATGTACATCCAGAGGTATCTAGCCTCCATGTACATCTTCCATTTCAATATTTTTTTATTTTTATTTTTTGGTGGTACTGGGGATGGAACCCTTCTACCTCCGGGTTACACTCCCAGACCTATTTTATATTTTGTTTGGAAACAGGGTATCTTAAGCCAGCACGGCTGGCTTCGAACCTGTGCAATCCTCCTGTCTCCGCCTCCCCAAGCGCGGGGATTATAAGCATGCGCCACTACACCCGGCTTCATTTCAGTATTTTAAGATAAACAAATATATTGGCATATTAGTATACCCTCTTCCTTCCTTACACAAAGTGTAACACATTGTTCTATATGTGATTTTTTCACTTAACCTTTTGTCCTGCAGACCACATCATATCATAGAAACCCTCTTCGTTATTATGTAGATATGACGCAGTTTATTCAGTCAATCATAGATCAATTTACAGGATGCTTTTTTCCAAGTTTTTACCATAACGAATTATGTCAGAATGAGTAGCCTTGTGTATGCGCCGTTTTGTGTTTGTGCTACTGTATCTGGTCTCAGTGGACATGGCCATATTCTTAGAAGATGATTAACTGGGACAAAAGTTAAATAAATATGTAATTTGGGCAGGTTCTGACTGCCAAATGTCCTACAGTGGGAGGCACTTTTAGTCCCAGCTATTCAGGAAGCCAGAGCAAGAGGATCCCTTGAGCTCAGGAGTTGAAAAACAACTTGGGAATTATAGTGAAACTTCATCTCAAAACAAGATGAAAAAGAAGGAGGAGGAGGAGGAGGAGAAAGAGGAAGAGGAAGAAGAAATACATTGTGCATTGTGCCATTTTCAATTGGCACAGTGTGTGAGAGGTAATTTCCCCAAAGCCTTGCCAGCTCATTAACTGTTGGAAATCTGATTTTTTTCCATCTGATAAATAAATGATGATTCCCCAATGTAGTTTAATTACGTTTCCCTTGTTATCAATTAGAGATTAAGAGAGAAGTTGACATTGACATTTTGCTTTCTATTGCTTTCTATTCTTCCCGCTAGCCCATTTTTCTATAGTATTTTAGGGAAGGGGCAAAATATTATCTAATGCAATTAAATTTATCATAATTTCCCTATTGCTTGTGCATTTTTAGTTGGTTCTTTATAATCCCAGCACTTGGGAGGCAGAGACAGGAGGATTGCAGGTTCTCAGCCAGCCTCAGCAATTTAGCAAGTTCCTCATCAACATAGTGAGATGCTGTCTCAAAATAAAAAATAAATAAATAAAATAGGTTTAGGGATATAGCTCACAGGTAGAATGCTCCTAGGTTCAATACTCATTACCAACATATACACACAAAAAAAGAACAAGAGATTTAAAAAATCACCCATATTTTCTTACAGTTCTTTTTATTCTCATGATTTTAAAAAAGTTTCTGAGGAGATTCCTATACACATCAAAGCTCCAGCTTACAATCCAAACTGAGAAAATGATGCCAATCGTTGCAATTATTTGACACAAGACACATTTAATTATCAGTCCTGTTCGTGTTTTCTTAATTCTTCTAAACAATGTCAATCTGAAGTCTTCTCGCCTGAATGACAAAATGTTCTATTAGTAAGACAGAAAAGATTTTTTCCGGAGCAATTTATGTCTGAGTAAACATATTCAATTATTAAATCCCTTACCTTTCTAAGAGAAGACGACATAAATCATTATGATACAGCCCACAATCCAAGCAATCAGAAGAAGAAGAGGGACCAGAAGGCGTGATGAGGTTGACTCTGCTTAAAAATAAACAAAGGAAAACAGTTTAAGTAGGTCATTTTGCTATTAAATCTTCCGAATCAAGAACGTAAGGGGAATATGGTAATATTCAGTAAAAGCATACCCCAGCCATAGCCCACATGTGATTATTCTTTCTTTTTTACAAAGGATACCTGCAACTCAGTTCTACACCCTAGCTATTTGGCATAGAAGACCGAGGTCATAGTCTTTCCACAGTTATATGACCTTGGGCAGTTCTAATCTTGAACTTCCCTGTTTGTGAAATACAGTCATGAAATGTGTGATATCAGCCTCTTGGAGTCGTTGTGACGGTCAAATGGTACAACATGTGTAAAGCTTTTACAGAGTGCTAAACGTGAACCACCACTGTGTGAGTGTTTAGTGTATACAGAACACATTTACACATGTGTGTAATAACATAGAGCAGCTGTTTACGTAACAGCAATCCAGTGTAACTGGGAGGTAATTCCTGCCAAATGAAAAAAAAAAAAATGACATAGGGATGTTTTGAGAATTATTCTTGGCCTCAATAGCTAGCTTAAGAAAGTTTCATACCTTATATAATCATTCTCAACTAGACAAAAGAGACTCTATTTCTTTAAACTGTTCATTTTAACAGTCAGCACAGAACTTCAATCTATGGGCAATAATAGTCCAAGACATACATGAAAGGTATTTGAATATATGATTCCTCCACCACCTCCTGTCTGTGCCCTTACCAGTAAAAAGCAATTTATAAAAGTATCTTTTTAAAATATTCACTACATCTCACACACACAGCAAAATACACAGCACACAAAAGCATTCAGAAACAGCACAGAAAGACTTGCTTTAGAATCAGTGTATCAGTGTTAAGAACTCAGATATATTCTTAGTTGAAAAGCACAATTAAATCTCATGCTATTAGCTTACTAAGAGAGAGCACATTCTTAGCAACTACTCTCCCATTACAATTTCCATCACTTTAAGATGTGAAGGTTTTTGTAATGCTATTTAAAAAGAAGTCATCAGGAGACGAGACATTGCTAAAATTAGAAGATACCCTCATGAAAGCAAACTTTCTGAAGTTAAAATGAATTTTAATACTTTCCATCTATTTTTATGAAAATGTTGGAGTCTCTCAACTCACAAATACAATGGATGTTCCTGTCTTCTAGATCTCACTGTGACCTTGAACAAGGCTCTAATCACTTGATTTAAAAAAAAAAAAAAACTCTTTACCAACCCTGTGCCTTTGCTGTAAGGGCAAATCAAACATTATGAGGTGCCCTTTACTCTCATTGGTCAAAAGCCTTCTTTTATGAATAAAGGTGCATCACAGTGAAACTATAAAACAGCAATTTTCTTTGAACTGTTCATGTAAGTGACAATATTTTTGTCAGCTTCAAAGAACTTGGAAATTAATATTATATAAGATTATAGTGATAGATGATAAAATTAATTGAACATATGTAAATATTTTATGCGAGCATATTTCTAAAAAATTTAATCACGTGTATTTTGATGAAATTTGCATGTAATAAACCTCTAAAAGTAAGTATGCCATCATTTACTATTCTTTGAAAACAGAAAAACTGACTGTGCATTAAACACTTAAAGTGTAACCACATTAGTGTTTTTTAACACTATTATTTTCAGTTTCACCCCAATCTGTAGTATTGTTTAGAAATAGGAGTACCTAAGACCCCTCACCTACTTTAATTGCATCACTTACATTAACAGCACAAGTAAGAACAAGTGTCTCTTTAGTCCTATAGAGCTCTGGCATCTCTGCTACATCTCTGCTTCTCTCTCTGTGTCTAGTTCTGAGCTTACTGAAGTAGCTTCCCCTGGAAGTGTTCTCAAGTGTACTGTGTTATGGAAGCAGACTGCCCAGGACCCAAACCTAGATGCTAGACTTCACCAAGTCTCAGTTCTCTTATCCATACGATGGGTACGATGGTAACAGGAATATCTCACAAGGCTGGTATCGGGACTTCCCAGAGGTATTTACAGACCATGTCTTAGACACAGATACATTTAGCCTATTTCGTCATAATAGAGTCAATTATTGTATATAAACATATAAATATGAAAAAAAATTTTAAAACCAGAAAAATAAATTTCGATGTGGAGCATATGAAAGATGACGGAAACCAGTATTCTCATTTTACAACCAGAAAACAGAGTCTGGGAAGTAGAAGAACTTCTCCAAACTCACATGACCGTTTGGTAGATCTGACCCATAACTCAGCTACCCTGGATTCTGGTCCAGTTACCTGAAGTGCCTCAAACCTGAAAATAACTGATTTGTAACTCAGCTCTCCAAATGAGCACCAAAGAAAATTAGGCTCTTTTGCTTGTTTGATCCTTTCCAAATTATTTATAACTTAAAGGCATGGCCTATAAGTTGCATCTCTGTCTTTCTTGCAGCCACATTAAAATATATAATGAATGACCCTGTAGCAGAGATGCCATACTATGCAGAACAAAAATTCCAAGAAACCCAAATAAACCAAAGCCCAGAAGCCAGCTTTGTTCAGAGAATCTGTCCCCTTAATCCTCACCTTTCTCAGCCATTCCTCCTGTTGTTGTTGCTGCTGTGTGGCTTGGTCAGGACCAGGCTCCCTCTTCCTCATTGTTACCCAGAGTCTCTTTGAACTTTAAATAGAGAGGAGATATCTGAAGAGGGTAGCAGCTGCCCCTCTCCTGCCTGCCAGTTGTCTGCAGGGTGATGTCGGTCATTGCAAAACAGGGCTCCTGTTTCTTCTTTTTCATTTTATAATACAGGAAACAAGGGGCTATGTGCCTAAACAACTAAGTATTCTCAGACTTACTAATGCATAAATATGCAGATATTTTAATCCACTTAATGCCTTCAGACAACAAGAAAATGTTCAGTGAAGGGGATATGTGGAGGAAAAAATGACTTGGAAACTTTAAGACCGTATGACTTATTAGAAAAAGGGGTCTTTGGAGTTGGACAGATTGGGTTCAAATTCCAACTCTGCTATTTCTATAATGAAGGCCTAATTCCTAAACCTGGGCATCGGCTTCTTTAATTTTAAAATAAGAATAATAGCATTTACCCAGGGGAATTGTTTAAAGTTGACGTGCAAAGCTATATGAAATATAAAAAGCTCTTTATTATGTTACAGATGCAAAAGATAAAATAAATTAAGTGGTGCTCCTTCCTCTGAACCTTTCTAAAATCAGAAAATGTTAATATAAATGTGTTAGAAACTAAAACAATAAAGACAATGTGGCATTGCCTAGAATATTCAGAGAGTAGTCATAAGATTGTCATTTTTATTAACAATGTTTAAAAATAGGGCATTTCATTTTTCAAAGTCCAGCCTGTTTTATATAACATGGCCTAGTCTGTTTTCTAGATTCTATTGTACAGCTTTATAGTCGGGGTAGAAAAGTTTGGCAAAGTGACCCTGTGACTGACCTCCAAAAGTCCACATGGGGTGAAGGATGTCTTCCCGTAAGAGATAGGCCTTGCCTGATGGAACCGTCTCCACAGAGCTCCAAGAGTCATATTTCCCTGCCTGCAAGTGACCATGTCCACCAACTGCCCAACACCCTCAATGGCTCGTCATCTTCTAGAGCATGCAAGCCTGGACTCCTTGCTTAGACACCTCGAAAGCCTCCCGTGTCTACTCTTATGTGTGCAACAGTGTTCCAGCCACACTCAACTTCTGCCTCTGCCATGAGTTCGGAGTCCTCTCACCCACAGAGGCAAGGAGGTGTTTGATTTTCTACCTCTAGTAGTATACCTATAGATTAGAGCATGGAGCCAACAACCTGGCACGTTTGTGTCATTTAAACCAAAATTGGATCCTCTTATACAATGTTGAAAAACAATTCCTGGCTGTACCAGGTAAGCAGAGAAATTATGTATTGTCTCTATATAGCACATCCCCTTTTTACCTAGTAAAACTAAACATTTTTCTCAATACTAAATAATGATAATATACTAAAAAAGGTTAAATAAAAGACATATACAGAGACAAGTTTATTCGCTTTTAATTGATAGATAATTTTACATTTTTTGAAATGCAGTATGTTGTTTTTGTACATTAAAAATACACATAACTGTTTTTATAATCAACTCAGGATATTTAGGTTATCCATCATCTCAGACATTTAGAGTTTTAAATGAACACTCACATTATCTGAAGGGGAAGAAAACGTTCAAAAAATAGTGAAGTGCTACCAAACAGCACAAACAAATACGCATAGCAGGCTAAAATCATTTGCTTACAATGGACAAAAATAGAATGTATTAAAAGGCTTCTACATTTTGAACACTCATTTCCATTTCAATTATCTTAAGCTTTCTTCTTTGCTATAAAATAGACTATCATTAACATTATTGCCATCAATTTGGGGCTTGGGAAAGATTTACTTTATAGCTCATCATTTATTTTTTTTACCTTTCTTTCTGTAGAGAGAGAGAGAAGGGGGAAAACTAATTCAATGAATAATAATTGCTCAGACCTCAGAAAGGGGTTTGGTCTAGAATTTCATTTCCTTGGTATCTCATAAGTCAATTTTTTAAGTTTTATTATATTTATTCAGGAATAATGTCTTATTTACTAATAGGCTGATTTTACTCTGAATGCATAAGCCCAGAGGCCTAAAATTTGACCATTTCATGATCTTTCTGTTAGGACATACTATTTAGGAATATTTTCTATTTCTACTTTACATACTCTCTTAAAAGTTTAGCTCTTAAGTCCCTTATTCCTAAAGTGACATTAAATTCTTCTAGAGTATTTGAGCTTAAAAAAAATAAACTATGTAATTCTTTATTCAAGAAAAATTATGCTATATCCCAGGATTATATGTATCTTTGTGTCCAGTGATTATGTATATGATACATAACATGCTGTATCCAGTATTCATACATTCATATATTCATGACATGCTATATCCAGAAACATTGATTACATATAATATATGACATCTTGTGTCCAGTGTTTATAAGATATTTGATAATCCGGGGCCAGGGATTTTGATTACATAGTACATGATATTGCTGTGCCCAGTATTTATACACAAGACACTTTCTTCTGGAGCCTTGTTTAGAGACTTTTATTAGTCTACCAATTTAAAGCATAAAGTAATTGAGAAAGGTGTAATCCCAATACTTGGGAGGCTGAGACAGGAGGATCACAGGTTCACAGCCAGCCTCAGCAACTTAGTGAGAACCTCTGCAATTTAGTGAGACACTGTCTCAAAAGAAAAACAAAATAGGGCTGAGGGTGTGGCTCAGAAAGAATGCCCTTGGATTCAATCTCTAGCACCAAAAAAAAAAAAAAAGAAAGCTGAGAAAGGATAGCAGAGGGATGCCCAAATATAAACATTAATCTACTAATTCAAATAAATATTTTCTAAACCAAAACCACTGCTATCAATATTCTTATGTTGCAATACAGTTAATAGAATAGGATTTTAGTGTAAAACTGTTTCCCTGATATATTTTGTGTGTGTGTGTGTGTGTGTGTGTGTGTGTGTGTGTGTGTGTGTGGTACTGGGGTTCCTGGAAGCCCTTTTACCTCCGGGCTACACTCCCAGACCTATTTTTACATTTTTATTTGGAAACAGGGTCTCCTAAGCCAGTGCGCGCGGCTGGCTTCGAACCTGCGCGATCCTCCTGTCTCTGCCTTCCTGTCTCTACCTTCCTGTCTCTGCCTCCCAAGCGCGGGGATTACAAGCGTTCGCCACCACGCCTGCAATATTTTAACATAGATAAAGACAGGTTAGAATGAAGTGTTGTTTCTATGCTGTTTTTTTGTTTGTTTGTTTGTTTGTTTGAGGGTCTGGGGGTGGAACCCAGAGGCATTGGACTTCTGAGCTACACCCCCTGCCAAATTTTTTATTCTTTACTTTGAAACAGGGCCTCACTGAATTGCGGAGGGCCTCATTTAGTAGCTGAGGCTATCTGCGAACCGCTATCCTCCAGTCTCAGCCTCCCAAATGCTAGAATTACAAGCGTGCGCCACCATGCCCGGCTCCATGCTATTCTTAAGGTAGTGCTCATGTTTTAGAATCTGCAGCCTCAGCGATCTCTCTAAAGCAGAAATAAAAGATGTGACTACTTCAGACTGATGTTTTATTGACCAAGTTGGATAGCTTTGCTATCCAGAGAATGCTGTGCTTCAGAGATGTTTTGGCTAGGAGACAGAATTGTGTGAACAGACCTGATAGATTCCAAAATCTTTGATAATAAAAGAGAGACTAACTCATTGTCAAGTCATAACAAGGGCTGTGTGGTTTCAGTGACTGAGATATGTAAAGTCTTCCAAGTTAGAAAGAAAGCAAAGAGATAGGGGAGATCGTACCAATGCCATATAGGAGAAAGACCATCCAAGGATTGTCCAGACCTGTACTTTGTATTTATTACAGGCCTATTCTTAGGGAGTTTTCTTATCAAATTATAGATTTTTGTTCAGTAGAGATGCATCTGTTATCCCCAAATATTGATGGCCTGCTAGATGGCTAGATGTTAACCTTGTCTTATATCTAGCTCAGCTATCTTATTTTAACATTTCTTCAGTCGCTGCTAATTACCCTTGCTTCGTAAATGCTCTTTGAACCGATCATAACATTTTACTTGTTTCATCATTAGTTAATGAGTTCAGTAAAATATTTGACACATATCCTTTTAGTATTTACCTCGGTCATGATATTATCCTTTTGAAACGTGTGCATTAGCATGACTTAACTCACTTTGCTTCAGTCTGTTTCTGCAAAATGAAGATGGAAATGCCTACTTTATAGAAACAGCATCTACAACGCTCTGAATACAAAATTTTTCCTGAGTAAATGCCCACAAGAGCCTGAGCTTTCAAAGTGAGTTTCAATTGTGGGATTTTTTGTGGAGGAGATATTGTTTGTTTGTTTGTTTGTTTGTTTGTTTGTTTGTTTTTTGTGATACTGCAGATTGAACCTAGGGACTCATTCGTGCTAGGCAAGAGCTGTACCACCAGGCCACAGCCTCAGCCCTGAAAGCGAGTTTCTAAAGTGGGTGTCAGGGAAGCTGGAACCAGGGGTGGTCCACATCATGACTCTTGGTGTCCCCTCCTTTCCTAAACACTCACCTACACCAGGTCTCACAAACTTGCCTGAAGTGATTTTTCTGCTTCTATTATTGCATTCTTTAAAATCTCCTTATCTGACCTGCTTCTAATTATATACCTCGCACCTCATGGAAACTATGTGCAGCACTGATTACATGCAAGTGGTAGAGCATGGTGACCTTCCTCGCTGGACGCTGGCCAGGGCCCGTTTCAATTTTGACTCGGGCAGGCACAGTTTACAGCGCCTTTAATACTGTCCTCTAAGTAAACCTAAGCCAAAGATAAAGAAGGTTTCTCTCAGAAACCATGCAAGAGCATCTCCAATTTTAAAATGGTAAATTTTTCAAGATGTAAAAGGGTGACATCAAAGATGACATTTTCAAAGAAGAGTGTGCTAAAGAAATATATTCAGATATAAATTATTTTGTAAGCTGTTTTCTTCTCTCTCTCTCTCTCTCTCTCTCTCTCTCTCTCTCTCTCTCTCTCTCTCTCTCTCTCTCCCAGGAAACACTCACATATTTCTAGTATTTCTCTTTTGCTCCTTCACATACATTCTCACCCTAAATAAAAGGAGCTCCTAGTGTCTCTGACTTCTCAAAGGTTGTGCAAGCCTGGCTAGCTCTCTACACATGGGCAGAGTTACTGCTGCGGAGAGTTCAGCCAGTCCCAAGTGCTTGAAACTGCACACAGAGAGGGAAGCCACACTCTGCTCAACACCCATCCCATGCCATCTTTGAGAAACTGAGCAGTATAGGGTTCTGTAAGAAAAAACTACAGAAGACAAACAACAGCGCTTTATGAATTAATCAGAACTCTTGGATAAACTATTTTAAAAACTAAAGTTGTTGGCTGGGGCAGAGCAACTCAACAGAATACTTGGGGGAGTGTGTAATGGCCATGCTTGAAGGGCAGGGCCACCTTGGCCAGGCAGCGTGTGCTTTGGAACAACGGCATCTTCTTTCTTGCAGCCTTTGGACAGGTGTGCAGTTCTGAGCACCTGTCCTCCCCTTGCTGGCTGATAGGGAAGCACAAGTCCAGCCCAGCGCACTCGCACTCCTGGGAAGGGCGCCGTGTCTCATTAAGACCAGAACAACACACTACAGAATCAGGAGAGGTGCTCGGATGGAAAACTCTGTCCCCTACGCCCAAGCCTTCTCATCTGCAGTCTGGACCCCGAAGCTTGTAGAAGGAGAACACCCTCTTTCGTTCTTTATCTAAAACTATAGACTACAGATTTGCAGTTACAATTTTGTTGCTGTTGTTGTTATTGTTGTTGTTGTTGTTGTTGTTGTTATTGTTGTTGTTTGGGCGGTACCAGGGAAGGAACCCAGGGGCATTCTACCTCCGAACCACACCCCCAGCCCTATTTTTTAGTTTTTATTTTGAAACAGGGTCTCACTGAGTTGCAAAGGGCCTCACTAAGTAGCTGAGGCTGTCCGCGAACTGCGATCCTCCTGTCTCAGCCTCCCGAATGCTGGGATTACAAGCATGTGCCACCACGCCCAGCTTGCAGTTACATTTTGATTCCATACTAAATCTCCCAATATATTTGAACCTGTTTTCTTAATGTTATATTTCTAAATTTTCAAGCATATAGCAATGTTGAATAACTTTACATAATTATATAATGTTCGTATATGCAGCACTCTAGCCATCATCATCGGTTCATCTTATGTTCTGACTTTTTTCTGATTTGCTTCAAAATAAATTGCAGATATCAACATATTTCCCTTCACATATTTTAGTATATATATGATTAAAGTCCTAAAATTTTTGTGAATTTTTCTAATAACTATATACAGTGAAATATATAAATCTAACTGTACATTCACTGAGTTTCAATAATGCAAATAGTTTCATAACCCAAAATCCTATCAAGATATAAAAATGAACATATTTCTTTGGCTTGCTAGCTCTTAACCAAAGATATGTCTCTTCATGACCAATAACAATGTATTTTAGATATCCCAGCTTTATAATATGCTTTTTTCCCTCCATGATACTAGCTAGGGATTGAACCCAGAGGCATTGTACCTTTGAGCTCTACTCTCCACCCTTTTTAATTTTTTGTTTTGAAGCAAGGTCTCCCTAGGCTGCTGAGGCTGGCATCACACCTGTGATCCTCCAGTCTCAGCCTCCCAAATACTGTAACTACAGGCATATACCACCACACTAGGCTTATAATATGCCTTAAAATCTGCATGGCTTATTTTTTTCATTTCTGTTTCTTCTCATGATTATTTTAATATATAGATTGATGTAGGTATGGATGCAAGGCAGTCTATTCTCCAAGAACAGGAGATGCCTTCCATTTAGACAAGACGTCATTTACATTTATCAGCCTTGTGCTAGCCTTTTCCTTCTAAAACATTTATGCATATCTTAAGTTTATTCCCTTTTAATTATGTTTTCATTTGTTATTTTAGATATGTTTTTCTTGTGCTTTTTGTATGATTGTGTGTGCAGGCAAATTACAACATCTGCTGATGGTCAGTGGGAATTTTTCAGCTGATGTTCTTGTGTTTTAGTATATACAATCATTATCTACGAACAGTAATTTTACCTTTTTTTTTTCCAACTTCCCCTATACTTACAATTACATCACTTGGCACTCCTAGGATACTGTCATTAGGAAACCATTGGTCCTTTTATCTCTGTCTTTTATAGTCAATGGTCTTGGAATACAATAAATGGCCTTTTTCTTCTGGGGATGATTTTAGCAATTTGTCTTTGCCTAAAAATTATTCCACTTCATATCAGGATTGAATTGAAGAAGAATCAATCATTTTCATGACTTCTGTATCTGTGGTCACTTCCGCATTCTCATTTTTTTTTAATGTAACCATGCTTTTTTCTCTTTTTAATTCGTTTTTTGAAGAACCAGCTCTTAAATTTGTTTGATTTTAGTTTTATTTTTTTTTCTGTTTGCATTCATCGATTTTTACTTATATTTTATTAGTTACTTCTCTCAACTGTTCTTAATTTATCTTGTTTTTTGTTTAATTTTTTTTAATTGATGCTTCAGCCAGGTACAGCTGCATACACCTGTAATCCCAGTACTTGGAAGTGAGACAAGAAGAGTGCAGGTTCAAAGCCAGCCTCAGTAACTTAGTGAAACCTGTTTCAAAATAACAAATAGAGCTGGGGGTATAGCGCAAAGGTAGAATGCTCCTAGTAACACACACACACACACACACACACACACGCACGCACGCACGCACGCACACACACACACATACACACACGATGCTTAATTTATGTTTATTTTTCATGTGTATTTGTGAAAACGTTTAAGGTTATACATTTTTCCTCTAAACACGTTATTAGCCATACCCCATTGGTTCACACATATAATGTCATAGCTAATAATACCTTCTAGATATTTTGATATTCTAATTTTGATTTTTTTACTAAGTCACTGAGCAAATTTTTAAATTCCCATTTTCCATATGTTGGGATATATCTTAAAAAGTATCCTTATTTAATTCTGCACATGTTCATATGCATATACATACATATATATTTTTAAGTACATGTTAGCTGGGTGTGGTGGCACATGCCTGTAATCCCAGTACTTGGGAAGCTGAGATAGGAGGATGGCAGGTTCAAGAACAGCATTAGCAACTTAGCAAGGCCCTCAGCAACTTAGTGAAACCCTGTTTCAAAATAAAAAATAAAAATGCCTGGAGGTATAACTCAGAGGTGGAACACCCCTAGATTCAATACTTAGTACTAAAAAACCAATCATTTTTAAAGTAATTTTATTTTTTGCAGTACTGGGGATAGAACGCAGAGGATTCTACCTCTGAGTGACACCCCCAGCCCTATTTTTTTATTGTTTATTTTGAAACAGGGTCTCACTGAGTTGCAAAGGGCCCTCACTACGTAGCTGAAGCTGTTTAGGAGCCACAACCCTCCTGTCTCAGCCTCCCAAATGCTAGGATTAAAAGCGTGCTCCACCACACCCGGCTTAAATTACATTTTAACTCATGTGTACGTATTAGCTATAATGTGCTTGCATTTCATTTGTGACATTGTGTGTGTGACTGGCTTTTTCCATAATTACCTCCTCTTATAACAGAAGACCAAGTCTCAGAGAAAATTTACACAAGAGATCTTGGAATCAAAACAGTAGAACCAGGAGAATGGCTGTCCTGGTAGGGCCAACTCCAGTCTCCACCTCCCCAGACAGCACGACTACAAGTATGAGAAAAAACAAAGTGTAAATTGTATACAATCATCCCTTTATATCTGTGGGGCATTGGTTCCAGGACCCCCAAGGACCTCAAATCTGTAGACACTCAAGTCACTTATAAAATGGTACATAGTATTTGCATATAACCTGAGTGTCCCCCAGTATATTTTAAATTGCGTCTAGACTACCTGTAATACCTAATACAATGCAAAGGGTGTGTAAATAGTTGCTATATTATTTAGGGAAGAATGACAAAGAAAATATCTGGGCCTTTTCAGTACATGCACAATTTTTCAAAATATTTCTAATCCACAGTTGATTTAATCCTGTAGATACAGAGGGCCGACTGTATAGAGAATAAATACAAAATACACTCCCATAAACACGCATTAACTTAGGATGTCTGAGATGCATAATGAGGAACGTCAATGTGTTATTTCACATTTCACAAAAACACAAAGCTTTTATAGATTTTCAGTGTAGAGAATGTACCAGGAGGGTGGTCGTACTGCTTTGGGAAACCTCCTCCAAGAGGTTCCCTTCAATGTTTTACTTTTCCCGTCAGGAAATTCCTCCTTGTACCCAACCTAATTACTTCACACTGGGTTTTAGTCCAATCTTGGATTCACTAAAGATGAAAAGCAGCTGGTCCCTATTTGCTGTATAATAGCCCCTCACACACTTGAAGCCTTCCATAGTAATCTTATCTCTAATAATAATCTGAGTCCCTCTGTACTACCAGTTTTTCAAATATTTTCTTAAAGTGTGGTTACTTTTATGCCTAGGGAGAAGGGCAGTATATATGTTACCTATATTACTCTTAACGTTGTGACTGTGAGAGGCTGTTGCATATCAAGATGGTGAAGGTCATGGTCAGATCATTTCATGGCGTCTGGGAGTCTATGATTGATTTAAGGCTTTGAAACCAAGTAATAATATTCTGGGAATTTGATATTTTTAAATGAAACCAAAACTATGCATGTCCAAGGAAAATATGAAGAAAGCATATAAATAGTGGAAGAATGAACACCTAAAGTCTATAATAATAGAGCATATTTTTTATAAAGAAAAGACAGCTAGACCATCACAAGCTCTTCCTCCTTCGAAACTTTAGACTTTTTTTTTTTTTAGTACTAGGGGTAAAATCCAGAGGCCTTCTACCTCAGGGCTATACCCCCAGCCCTATTTTTTAATTTTTTATTTGGAAACAGGGTCTCATTTCTGAGACATGAGCATCACTAAACATCATATGATAATGACAAAATTTAACAACACAATAAAGACAGAACAGAAAGATGAAGGGATTTATTGGGACAGAGTTACTTGACAAAAGAAAGTACCAAAATTATGAAAGCAAGTTATATAAAGGATTAAAATCATCAATGCCTATAGTATACTGCATAAAAAGTAAATTGATTCTATATAAGTCACCACAAATAAATTTTAATAAGAGAGAACTCTATCAAGAGCTTTGTTAGAAGTCATGCATTCTTCTAGGTGCATGACATGTATTAACTCATTTAATTTTCATAACTTCTCATCAAGTAGGAATTCTTAACCCAATTTTACAAATAAGGAAACTGAGTCAAAGGAGGTCAAATTATGTGCCAAGAGTCACACTGAAGGAACATGGCAGACTTGGAGTCCTAAAACAGATATCTGAGCCCAAGGTCTTTGATATTTAATCACTTGTTTTACTAATATGGAGTGATTTCACCAAGTACTGAACTATTGAATCCACCAATTCATCAAAACCAACTATTCCTATGGGTTCTGAGAAATTAATTTTAATTGCAACATCCTCTTGTGCTCCAGTCACAGGTACAATTGGGACAGACCATGCCCGTAGGTGGATTTTTAAAGAGGATGCTCCATCAGATACGCACTGCTGGCTCAGATCAGAATGTTCTCTGAACCATCTTTACTGGAATGCTCTTGGATTTAATACACTCCAACCACAGTGCTGCTACTATTAACTTATGGACTCTCTACTGCCTCCTTCCTTTCATAAAATTCTTTTATTATCTTTGTTGGCTTCTGCCTTCACCACTGGATTACAAACTCCTAAAAGACCAAGGACTCTGCTTTCTTTATCTCCATACTACCAAGCATCCAACTCTGTGTAATGTTCTTTTTTACCAAAAAGGAGCCACCAGAGAGTCTCCACAGTGAGTGTTCTTCTGGGGCCCAGGGAGAGTGCGAGGTGCCTTAAGGAGGGCCAGGTGCAGAGATCTGGGGATGCTGACCTCAAAGCCAAATACATAGTCCAAGAACATGCCGCCTAGTCCAGAGGTTGAAATGGCAACCACGTGGGAAAGAATAGAACAAAAGGCCAACTAGAAGAAGGAAAAGTGGATTGAAACCTCAGTGTCAAAGTAAGACAAAACATTTATAAACAACAAACAAACACATATCTCCTACAATCCCCGTAAGAAAGCCTTTTAAATGTCACTGATTTCATTTCAGTTCTATTACCATCTTGTCTATGTACAAGTATTTATTGAATTATTTCCATATATTTTCCTGTTTCATAAAAATGGGCAAAAAAAATGGAAAACTGCAACATACCTTATTGCAGAAACAACAAACACGGGTATTTTAAAATTGTTCCACTGGACTTGAGCTGCTCAAGCGTGGGTTCAATTTTGAAGGGAAAATACAAAGTCTGAAACCATGTAAACATTGTTACTACAACATCCTCAAAATGCACTACTAAACACAAGGGTAATTTAAAAATTTAATCTTTGTTGTTCTCTCGCATAACCCAGCTTCTCACAACACGTAACTGTCTTCAACTTTAAGACATTTCGATTTCAAATATTTTTCAGAAGCTTATAGAAAAAAGTAGCGAACTTTCCGTGTAAAACTTTTTAAAAATAAGAACTATTACTGCATTAAGCCAGTGGTCCTTAACCAGGGGGACCTTTTCTCCCAAATGGACAGTAGGGTGTTTGAAGACAGTTTTTACTGTGACAGCTGGCATGCAGGGTGCTGTTGGCATCTACTGAGTAGGCAGGGATGATACTCGACATCCTGCAATGCACACAGACCAGTCCTTCATCACAAAGCCGCATCTAGTCATCGAGCTGAGGTCGAAAACTTTTGACTTGGGCAAGATGATAGCTGTAAAACAAGCCACCCTGCTATCTCTGTGACTTAAAACACAGAAGATGTATGGTTCCCGTCCTAATCCAGTGCAGGCTGGCCATGGTGGCCAGTCTTACACACGTGATCCTTACACGCACGCAGAAACCAAAGTTCATCCATCCAGTGGCCCACAAACCCCTGGACCCCTTTCTTTTCCTCACAGGAAAAGAGTCTTTGAGCAGTGCATGGTGGCGCACGCTTGTAATCCAAGCATTTGGGAGGCTGAGACCAGAGGATCAAGGTTCGTGGACAGCCTCAGCTACTTAGTGAGGCCCTTTGCAACTCAGGGAGACCTTGTTTTAAAATAAAGAATAAAAATTAGGGTTTAGGGTATAACTTGGAGGTAGAAATGCCCCTGGGTTCCATCCCTATACCAAAAAAAAGGAAAAGAAAAAATAAAAAGTCTCTGAAGAAGCGTGTGCATGACCTCTTGGACCTTGCCGGAAGTTGGTGCGCATCTCTCTACCCACATCATCAGCCAGAGGCACCCAGATGTCTGTATCTAAAGCCAAGAAGGACCAGGAAATGTCGTCCAGCTGTTTCCAAAGTGAAAACACATTGGATGACTATCTTATCCAGTCTATGTCACCATGTCTGAGTTATCTCTGTGTCTAACAAAACTCTTTGCTCATTGGTGCTTAATAACAATAAATTAATAATATTAATTAACACCAAAAATTGATATTAATATGGGTTATATTTTCTTTTTAAAGGAAACAAAAACTAGAGGAACTCAAAATTAACATTTAATATGAGGAATCTGAGGACACCTACAAATTTTATTTAGGTGCATCTCACTAAAATGAAACATAATAGTAGTTTTATTGAAAGCCAGATGTGGTGGCCCATACTTTTAATCCTAGGAGTTGGGAGACTGAAACAGGAAGATCACAGATTTGTGGCCAGCCTCAGCAATCTTGTGAGGTCCCCTATAGCTTAGTGAGACCTTGTTTCCAAATAAAAAATAAAATAGGGCTGGGGATATAGCTTGGTGGTAGATTTCCTCTGGGTTCAATCCCCACTAACACCCCCCCAAAAAAAAATTATAGCTTCATTGATTTTTAAGCACTATTTCTAAAACAAAAGTTTAAATATTACTTGATGTCTATTTTATAGTTTTGGTTTTTCAAACTCATCGCATCTTACTTAACAAATAAGCTTTCTTTTCTAGTTCAATCTTTACATTCATAGTGAATTTTTGAATTGCTTGAATGTTAAATAAAAACATACAGCATTTTTGCACAAACAAAATAATCATTATTCTTATAAAGCTAATGTGAAATCAAACAGTAACTCTCTATATAGCTTTTTTATAAGGAACAAATACAAAAACAACAACCATGATGAACAGCATGCCAGTATTTTGACCTTTTGGTAGCTTTGAAGAGCTATTTTTAAAACCTTTACTTCCACATACTTACTTCTTCTAAAAAAAAAAAAGGTAGAAGGAGGAGATAACTTAAAAGTGATAAAAATCCAAACTTTTTTCAGGCCTGAGTATTTACTTCTAAAAGGGAGAGATATAAATCTGTAACACCATTCAGAAGGTATATGAAATTACTGGGCAACCATCTTGCCAAGCCACCATGCTAACATTGTTCTGAAATTCACAGATGGATTTAGTTTAGCAATGAACAGCATATTGTTCAAATATAACCAGTTTTTTACAACATCAATTCTATATTTTCCTCTTTATTCTTTTCAGAGTGCCACATTTCCTCTCACTAATGGTTTGCTTATGATACACTAAGGAGTCCATCAACAATATAGAGTAAGGGAAGAGGTAGAATATGTTCATGATGAAATTGCTGCATTCCATTGCAGAGAAGATAAAAATGCCCCATAAATATTATCGACCCATTTACTTAGGGGATGGAAGAACTTATGGTTTGAAAATCTCTGACTGTGTGTGTGTGTGTGTGTGTGTGTGTGTGTGTGTGTGTGTGAGAGAGAGAGAGAGAGAGAGAGAGAGAGAGAGAGAGAGAGAGAGAGAGCATTCCAGTTTATTCCATGCTATCAAGTAGCCTTTTGTTAAGAAAAGTTTTATGGGTAAGTTACTACTGGGAAACTTGCCTTTAGAGCATTAGTAACACCTAAATGCCATCCAACTCCTCTAGGTTATTTTGGGCAGAACTATGTCTAAATGAGCTAACTATATTTCACCAAAGACACTATGTTCCATTTGGAGATTGATATATTATCTTGGTCTTCCTCTTTTGGGGATGAATAATGACACTAATGGTTATGATATGAGCTACCTTTATTTCAATAATTTCTGTAAGATGATGACATAAAAAATTCTCTAAATAAAAATTTGCAATTTGATCAAGGAACTGAACCAATGTTAACTGACTAGAAAATCACATGGTAGGTGATGGAAAGAACCTGTGAACCCCACAAAGATATTTTCCTATCTTGAATACACTTGATGGGAAGTTTGTAATATCGTCTTTTTAAATTATCTGGGCACTGTGAAACTTATAGCTATAACATCAAACAAGTCTGGTTCGCTTCCAAATTAGGCTAAAATCTCACTGGTAGAGAGCTAGCAGTGCAGCTCTGGAACCAGTTATCATGGGCTTCAGTAATGGCTCTGCCCTTCATTAGTCTTGTGGCCTTAGGTAAATCACCTAGCAATCGTGTATCATTCTCTTACTTTGTAAAAAGAGGAAACATCTACTCTGTGGAGATTAAGTATTGTGAATAATGTTCTGCAAACATGTTGGTGCAGAGAGAGCTCCTAGGAAGTGTTTGCTCCTGTTACTATTATTCTCCTTCTATACGTTCCCACACAGCATTCTGCAAAACAGGAGGTGCTCATCATATACTTCTAGATAAATTCCTCACAATATATCTTATGTGGTCATAGAGACATGTAGAAGTAGCCTCATATGGGCAGGGAGAGGAATTGGGACTCAGAAAGATATGACAATCCAGCTCATTAAATATAACCTTTGCTGAGTAATTGATTCTTGGTTTCCTCTTCTGGAAATGGTTCCAAGAATAATCTTAAAAGATCATTGCATGTTTACAGTCTTCCAAGTATCCTATACTTCATAAAGCATAATGGCAACTGGGTGAAACCTTTTTCCTTAATGATTTATAACCAAAAGCAGTAAAGGCAAGAGCAATTTCAGGTATTAATATCACAGGTAACCATGGGATGAGCCATACAAGTGGCTTTTAGGGAGAGAGCCACTAATGGAGAGAGAGATTCCCCAGAGCAGCTTATTTTTAATCTCACTTGTCAATTTAAAAAAAAATCATGAAACTTTTTTTTAAGATCATTGCAAGCATAAGGAACAAGGTATGACAAGCATTGGCAAAAATGTCTAGCACTCAGTAAATTAAAGGTTTCACTAATTTTTACAGGTTGATGCTTCAACGGGGGACCGCTGTTTTAAGATCCAGTGCAGGGCACCAGCCAGGAACTGGGGCTGGAATGGAAAGGCATGACTTTCTCTTGCTCATGTTTTAAAGTAGGATTCTTAAAAAATGATGAATTTGAAACAAAACACGAGTTTTCAAAAGTGACCACTACGAAGTAGAAAAGCAGAAATAGATATCAGGTACACTAGTGTAGTAGACCATACCTAGGCTAATTCATTAAAACCTTGAGTAGATGCAAGAACACAGTGAAATATAAAGCAAGGTTGCATGGCAAGTTGCTTTATATGTATCAGGTACCTCAAGGGTGCAAAGAAGCACTCAAAATTTTTAAAATGAAGTCGGGAATGGTGGCACATGCTTGTGATCCCAGTACTTGGGAGACTGAGTCAGGAGGATCGCAGATTTGAAGCAGCCTCAGAAACTTGGTGAGACTTTGTTTCTGAATAAAAATAAAATAAAATAGGGCTGGGAGTTTTTTTCAGAGGTAGAATGTCCTTGGGTTCAATGCCCAGTACAATTACTACTAATAATTATTATTATATCCAGTATGGGTAACATGACTTGAATAAAATAGAAGTTTGCATCTTTTTTTAATACAGGCCCCCCCCGGGCTCTGTGTTTCCACCTGCCCCATCCCAGACTGGGGGTGAAATTAGGCAGTCAGCCACTAGGGTAGTGCCTCCAGCCTCCTCCTGTTAAATGGGTTATTGAGCCCATCAAAGGGCAGTAGCCTCCATGAGGAATGAGGGTGACATCAGTAAGCCCCGTTGGCTCTCACTGCCACCGACCCTGGAATCCTTAAGTCCTTGAAAAAGAATCTGTAGATCCATAAGTCCCCAAATCCTCCAAATTGCTTGTTTGCTAGTTAGGAAGTCAAGCACAGAAGAAAACAACAATAAATAGCTATTTTGCTTAAGACAGTTGCATGGCTCAAGAAATTTTTCTCTTCAGTCCTCAAACACAGGAAAGCTTCTGTTGTCTAGCTTTTCTTACCATAAAAGAAACTGAAAAAAATACAAATTATTTACACATTATAGCAACTTCCAAAGCATTGGAAATAAAATCTAGCCTGCAATTCAGTAGACAACACTTGAAATGCTTTTAAAACTGTGAAGTCAAAATCAAAACTATAGGTAAGAATTTCTAAAACTCTTGACACATAGATACCTGTTTCTAACGAATGGATATTAATGGTTCACACAAAGAAAGATTTTGTGATCAAGTGATTTAAATTAATGCTACACTTGATATCCCTTTCTTGAACACTCTTAATACATTTTCAAATGAAAGGCTTTGAGAAACCCTGATGTAACAGAATCGATTTAACCAAAAATTCCCAAACTTGTTTGACCATAAACTCTCATTCCCTTTTTTGCGGCCCATAAACATTTCTAAAACAAAGACAAAAGACAATGAAACAATATGGCCTACTTGATTTATAAACATCGTAGATTCCATCAAGACCACAGATTTAGACCACATTTCCTGCCCACAAATATGAGTAATGAATTGGTAACACCTCATAATAAATCAGATACATGATTCTACATATATACATTGATTGAATGATCATTTAGCTCTTCCAAAGGGTTATATATTATTCCCTTAAATATCAGCATTAGTACAAGTTGTATTAACATTTGGTTTGGTTGGTTGGTTGGTTGGTTTTCCCATTGGCTCCAAGAAAAATTTGGAAGACCTGGAACCTGACCCAGAGAAAAAGGTTCATAAATCTAGGGAGAAAGGGTGAGAAACAGAAATTAATTTCTAAAACTTCTAATCAGAGTTCCCCCCTATCTTTGACATATGAATCACAACCATCAGAAATAAATAACACAAGAAAAAAATGCAGTCCATATTAACGTTCAGCCACATTTAACTATTTCTTATGGACCCAAAATTAAGCATTTTTTTTATTCTATTGAAGATGAAAAAAAACTGGCAAGCTAACTTCTATATAGATATTCTTTTTTTTAGTTTTTCTTTAATTATTTACTTATTTATTTATAATTAATTAATTTATTTTTTAAATTGGTGCATTGTAGTCATATATCAATCACATTGGAGTACAAGACTTGAGAGGATATACAAGCACACATCATCCAATTAGCCCTCCTCCAGCCCCCATCCCATTCCCTCCCCCTCCCTCCATCCCATGCTTCTTTAGTGATTTACTTTGATACATTTGTTTATGTACCTCCTGCATTTTAAAGAGGCTCCGTCCTCCAGTATTACATACCCTCTGATTGGTCACATTAGTTGCTTCACTATAGGGCCCTTTCTATAGCTCAACCTCTTCCTATTGCCCCTTTCCTCCTAGTTATTGCTGATTAAGAGAAGCATCTGATTTATATTTTCTGCGATATTTCTCTGTGCATGCTGCGTTGCAAGTACCGATCCCACTCTTGATGGCCCCAGTAGTGGCCTGGCTACTCAGTGGACTGATCCAGACCTCGCTGGCTCAAGCAGCAGCCTTGCCTCATGGGAGGCCCCAGTTCCATTCTCGCTGGCTCCTGCACAGGTCTATCCCCTAAGCTGGCTTTGGTCCCGGCCTTGGAGGCTGCAGGAGTGGCCTTGCCTCACGCCAGGCTCCGATGCTGGCCATTGGCCCCTGCACCGGCCTAACCCCTTGGCAGGATTCCAATCCCGGCCTTGGAGGCCCCAGCACCGGCCTAGCCTCACGGAAGGCTCCAATGCCGGCCTCGTTGGCCCCAGCACTGGCCTAACCCCTCAGCAGGTTCTGTTCCCGGCCTAGGAGGCCCCAGCACTGGCCATGCCTCACAGCAGGCTCCGATGCTGGCCTTGCTGGCCCCAGCACCGGCCTAACCCCTCGGCAGGCTCTTATCTCGGCCTCGGAGGTCCCAGAACCGGCCTTGCCTCAAGGCAGGCTCCGATGCCGGCCTCGCTGGCCCCAGCACCAGCCTAACCCCTCTCAGCAGGTTCCGTTACCGGCCTAGGAGGCCCCAGCACTGGCCATGCCTCATGACAGGCTCCGATGCAGGCCTCACTGGCCCCAGCACAGGCCTAACCCCTCGGCAGGCTCTTATCCCGGCCAGGGAGGCCCCAGCACCGGCCTTGCCTCAAGGCAGGCTCCAATCCTAGCCTCAGAGGCCCCAGCACCGGCCTTGCCTCAAGGCAGGCTCCGATCCCGGCCTCGGAGGCCCCAGCACCGACCTTGCCTCATGGCAGGCTCCGATGCCAGCCTCGCTGGCCCCAGCACTGGCCTAACCCCTCGGCAGGCTCTTATCCCGGCCGGGGAGGCCCCAGCACCGGCCTTGCCTCAAGGCAGGCTCCGATCCTGGCCTCAGAGGCCCCAGTATCGGCCCTGCCTCATGGCAGGCTCCGATGCCGGCCTCGCTGGCCCCAGCACTGGCCTAACCCCTTGGCAGGCTCTTATCCTGACCTCGGAGGCCCCAGTATTGGCCCTGCCTCACAGCAGGCTCCGATGCCGGCCTCACTGGCCCCAGCACCGGCCTAACCCCTCAGCAGGCTCTTATCCTGGCCTCGGAGGACCCAGTACCGGCCTTGCCTCAAGGCAGGCTCCAATCCCGGCCTCGGAGGCCCCAGCACCAGCCTTGCCTCACGGCAGGCTCCGATGCTGGCCTCACTGGCCCCAGCACCGGCCTAACCCCTCGGCAGGCTCTTATCCTGGCCTCGGAGGCCCCAGTACCGGCCTTGCCTCAAGGCAGGCTCTGATCCCAGTCTAGGAGGCCCCAGTACCGGCCTTGCCTCACGGCAGGCTCTGATCCCAGTCTAGGAGGCCCCAGTACCGGCCTTGCCTCAAGGCAGGCTCCGATGCCAGCCTTACTGGCTCCAGCTCTGGTCTAACCCTTTGGCAGGCTCTACTCCTGGCCTCGGAGGCCCCAGCACCGTTCTTGCCTCAAGGCAGGCTCCGGTGCCGGCCTCGCTGGCCCCTGCACCGGCCTAACCCCTCGGCAGGCTCCGGTCCCGTCCTCGGAGGCCCCAGCACTGGCCTTGCCTCACGGCAGGCTCCGATGCCGGCCTCGCTGACCCCAGCACCGGCCTAACGCCTCGGCAGGCTCTTATCCTGGCCTCGGAGGCCCCAGTACCGGCCTTGCCTCATGGCAGGCTTCGATGCCAGCCTCGCTGGCCCCAGCACCGGCCTAACCCATCAGCATGTTCCGGACCCGACTTCGGAGGCCCCAGGACCAGCCTTGCCTCATGGCAGGCTCCAATGCCGGCCTCGCTGGCCCCAGCATCGGTCTAAGCCCTCGGCAGGATCCAATCCCGGCCACGGAGGCCTCAGTAGTGGCCTTGCCTCACAGCAAGCTCCGATGTCGGCCACTGGCCCTGGCGCCCGCCTAACCCCTCAGCAGGTTCCGATCACTGTCTCTGTGATTATTATTTCAAAGGTTCCAGGTGTAATGTATCAGATCTCTGCCTCCCCTGAGTACTGGCCACTGGCATTGCCACTGCCTCCACCATTTCAAATCCTTCCCAGGCTTTTTCCATTCTGAATGTTGTCCAGTGTTCGTAAGCATGCGTGATGGTAGCATTCGACATTTGGTGTAATTTCTCCAAAAAAATAAAGTTGGTAGGATCCGGTATCTGCTTCTCCTGAATACAAGTCTCCACCACCATCGCGGAGAACTCTTTCAACACTGCCTTTCTCCTTGGTCTCCGCTAAACTCTCTCCTTACAGGTGATGTCCGAGATTCTTAACAATATAGAGAAATAGCAGTCCTCTTTCACGGGGAATTTTTCCATAAGTTCCAGTGCATTTAGATAAGTTTTATCTGCATCTCCAGTGTCCTGGCATCCATAACGGCTTTCTTACCTCCTCTCCGATATTTTTCTTTTTCTTTTTCTGTTCCTTTTTTTTTTTTTTTAATAAGAGAAGACAGTATATGTGGTTTGAGGAGGTAGTGGGATCAGGCGCTCAGTAGCACTGTAACCCTGTCGGTTTCCCCATGGGTCCAGAGTGATCCGCCCTACTCCGCCTGGGGCCCAGGGTCCCACGACCGGGCCCCAGCTGGCGTGCTCCTTGTGACCCCTGCCCGGAACCCAAGGTACTGAGCCCGGTTTCTCCAGGAGTCTGGCGTGTTACGCGCATTTCGGCCCGGGGCCCAGAGTCTCACGACCCGGGCCCTGGCTGGCGTGCCCTGCCTGACCCCCGCCCGGGTCCCACGGTACTGGGCCCGGTTTCTCCAGGGGTCTGGCGTGCTACACGCAGTTCGGCCGGGGCCCAGAGTCCCGCGACCCGGGCCCCGGCTGGTGTGCGCCGTGCGTGACCCCCACCCAGAACCCAGCATCTTACTGGGCCCGGTTTCTCCAGGGGTCTGGCGTGCTACGCGCAGTTTGGCCTGGGGCCCAGAGTCCCGCGACCCGGGCCCGGCTGGTGTGCGCCATGCACTATATATAGATATTCTTAAAAGAGGCAATAACTATCATACTGAGCAGTATCTTGTAATTTTTTAAAAGATGCTTCAATATATCAAAAGAGAAACTAAAGTTTTAAGGACATTTGTAACAAGTAAAAGCAGTCATTTGTACCCAAGAATAATAAAATCAGATCTATTTATTTATTTTTATTGGTGCATTGTAATCATACATCACATTGGAATACAAGACTTGAGAGGATATACAAGCACACATCATCCAATTAGCCCTCATCCAGTCCCCATCCCATTCCCTCCCCCTCCCTTGATCCCATGCTTGTTTGGTGATTAACTTTGATACATATGCTTATGAACCTCCTGCTTTTTAAAGAGGCTCCATCCTCCCCTATTTCATACCCTCTGATTGGTCACCTTAATTGCTTCTCTATAGGGCCCTTTCTATAGCTCGACCACTTCCTGTTGCCCCTTTCCTCCTAGTTATTGCTGACTAGGGGAAGCATCTGGTTTTAATTTTCTGCGATATTTCTCTGTGCATACCACATTGCAAATACCGATCCCACTCTTGATGGCTCCAGTAGTGGCCTGGCTACCCGGTGGACTAATCCAGACCTCGCTGGCTCAAGCAGCAGCCTTGCCTCGTGGGAGGCCCCAACTCTGGTCTCGCTGGCCCCGACACTGGCCTAACCCCTCAGCTGGCTCCGATCCCAGCCTCAGAGGCCCCAGCACCGGCCTTCCTCACAGCAGGCTCCGATCCCAGCCTCGGAGGCCTCAATAGCGGCCTTGTCTCACGGAAGGCTCCAATGCCGGCCGCTGGCCCCGGCATCGGCCTAACCCCTCAGCAGGCTCCAATCCCTGCCTCGGAGGCCTCAATAACGGCCTTGCCTCACAGAAGGTTCCGATACCAGCCACTGGTCCCGGCACAGGCCTAACCCCTTGGCAGACTCCAATCCCGGCCTTGGAGGTCCTGGCAACGGCCTTGCCTCACGGCAGACTCCAATGCAAGCCACTGGTCCCGGCACCGGCCTAACCCCTCGGCAGGCTCCAATCCCGGCCTCGGAGGCCCCAGCAGCAGCCTTGTCTCACGGCAGGCTCCGATGCCGGCCTCACTAGCTCCAGCACTGGCCTAACCCCTCAGCAGGCCCTGATCCTGTCTTCGGAGGCCCCAGCACTGGCCTTGCCTCACGGCAGGCTCCGATCCCGGCCTCAGAGGCCTCAATAGCGGCTTTGCCTCATGGAAGGCTCCAATGCCAGCCACTGGCCCCGGCACCGGCCTAACCCCTCAGCAGGCTCCAATCCCAGCCTCACTGGCCCCAGCACCAGCCTAACACCTCGGCAGGATCCAATCCCGGCCTCGGAGACCTCAATAGCGGCCTTGCCTCACGGAAGGCTCCAACGCCGGCCATTGGCCCCAGCACCAGCCTAACCCCTTGGCAGGCTCTGATCCTGTCCTCCAAGGCCCGAGTAGCGGCCTTGCCTCACAGCTGGCTCCGATGCCGGCCATTGGCCCTGGTACCGGCCTAACCCCTTGGCAGGCTCCGATCCCAGCCTCGGAGGCCCCAGCACTGGCCTTGCCTCACGGCAGGCTCCGATCCCAGTCTCGCTGGCCCCGTCACCGGCCTAACCCCTCAGCAGGCTCCGATCCTGGCCTCAGAGGCTCCAGTACTGGCCTTGTCTCACGGCAGGCTCCAATCCCGGCCTTGTTGGCCCCAGCACCGGCCTAACCCCTCGGCAGGCTCTGATCCCGGCCTCGAAGGCCCCAATACCGGCCTTGCCTCACAGCATGATCCAATCCCGGCTTCACTGGCCCCAGCACCAGCCTAACCACTCGGCAGGCTCCAATCCCAGCCTCGGAGGCTCCAGCACTGGCCTTGCCTCATGACAGGCTCCAATCCCAGCTTTTCTGTGTCCATCGCCAGCCTCACCCCTCGGCAGGCTCTAATACGAGCACCCTCTTCGCCCAACCATTTGTCTCACGTTCTTGAGGGTGCATGGTAGTAGCATTCTGCCTCTGGGGTCATTACTTCAAAGGTTCCAGGTGTAATGCATTAGATCTCTGCCTCCCCTGAGTACTGGCCACTGCCACTGCCACTGTCTCCACCATTTCAAATCTTTCCCAAGCTCTTTTTCCACTCTGAACATTGTCCAGTCTTCCTAAGCATGCGCGACGGTAGCATTCGACCTTTGGTGTAATTAAAAATAATAATAATAATAATAAGGTTGGTAGGATCCGATTTCTGCTTCTCTTGGATGCAATTCTCCACCACCAATGCAGAGACTGCTTTCAGCACCGCCTTTCTCTTTAGTCTCTGCTAAAGTCTCTCTCTTTACAGGTGATGTCCAAGATTCTTAAGAATGTAGAGAAAAAGCAGTCCTCCTTAGCTGGGAATTTTTCCAATAATTCCAGTGCATTTAGATAAGTTTTGTCTGCATCTCCAGTATCCTGGCATCCGCCACGGCCTCCTTGACCCCTCTCTGATATTTTCCTTTTTTCTTTTTCTTTTCCTTTTTTACAGGGTCCTTATGGGTGGAAAGGGGGTCGCCTAGGGGTGCCCCACCAGTGCCTGCCCACCTGCCCAGGGTCAGGGCCAGAGGCCTGTACCACAGGGTCTTTCCGGGTGGAGAGGGGATCGCCTAAGGGTGCACCACCAGCACCTGCCCACCCGCCCAGGGTTGGGGCCAGAGGCCCGGACCACAGGTTCCTTCCGGGTGGAGAGGGGGTCGCCGAAAGGTGCCCCGCCAGCACCTGCCCACCCACCCAGGGTTGGGGCCAGAGGCCCAGACCACAGGGTCCTTCCAGGTGGAAAGGGGATCGCCGAAGGTTGCCCCACCAGCACCTGCCCACCCACCCAGGGTCAGGGCCAGAGGCCTGGACCATAGGGTCCTTCCAGGTGGGGAGGGGGTCGCCTAGGGGTGCCCTGCCAGCGCCTGCCCACCCGCCCAGGGTCGGGCCCAGAGGCCCGGACCACAGGGTCCTTCCGGGTGGGGAGCAGATCTATTTATTTAAAAATTAAATAAAAAGCCGGGCATGGTGAACGCCTGTAATCCCTGCACTTGGGAGGCTGAGACAGGAGGATCACACAGGTTCGAAGCCAGCCTCAGCTACTTGGTGGGGCTTTCAACAACTTAGTGAAACCCTGTTTCCAAATAAAATACAAAAATAGGTCTGGGGGTGTAGCCCGGAGGTAGAAGGCCCCTGGGTTTCGCCCTCAGTATCACAAAAAAAAAGAAAAAAATTAAATTAAAGCTAGTAGACACTAGAGAAAAACACACAAACACTAAATTTAGTAAATTAATATTTCAGGCAGGCAATATTCTTTTTTTCCTAATGAGTTCATTCTACTAGGGACTTAGTGTATACATGGGAGAATCTCACACCATTCCATGGAAAATGGTCCTTTCTTTTTTCTCTTCCAGGGAAATAGACTCTGAGGCTCAGGTGAGCACACAGGAGGCTTATTGGGAGGGCTCTGATGATTAGCAGCAGTGAGGCAGGAGGGAAGGCTGGACTGGGAAGAGGAGGAGGTTAGCTGTGATGTGGCTATGCCAAGTTCTGTGAATTCTACAGGACCACACAGGTGAGCTGCCCTGCAGAGTGCTTCAGATTTGAGTCAAGGGAACCAGGCCTCTCTACCCCTACAATGACCTGTCACTGGATGTGGACTCCCTAATGGCAGGGATGGAATCTGTGCCAAGACTACCCCTTTTGGACAAGCTCAGTGCCTGGGGAGGTACCCAGCTGTGAGCTGTCAGCATGCTGATGGAATGAAGGTCGTGGGTTGTGTAGGGAGCACCCGTACCACCAGTCCCTGGAGTAGGACTGCTGCTAATCTGTGATATTGAGCTGCATGCATTCCTGACATTAGCAAAATGTGGTGAGAAATTCATTTCATGCTTGTCTACCCAGGTAAATCCAAAGAAGAAATATCATCATGACAAAAAATAAAAGAGCACACATTTGGGAAAAACAGAAATGAATGCAATGTGATTCTGAGATAATTAACATCTGCAGAAGTCTTACATGAGGTATGTATTTAGATTCTCTCCTCCAACACACACACACACACACACACACACACACACACACACACACACGATCCTTGAGTAAAAAAATTTAGTCTACCAAAATCTCTGGTCAGAGAAAAGTGGCATCACTCTGATGAACAGACATCAAATGAAAAACTCTCCATGCTATCTCTTGCTCAGACTAAAATTAAAACCACCCACTTCTAGAAAAGAAATACAAACGCATAGATGTCCGTTTAGCAATAGTATTTTATTCTTTTTGTATTATAGTCTGTTGGCTATTGAGAAGGTCCTGCTTGTAAGCATTTAAGCCAAATAAAATGTAAAATGATCACTCCTTTTTTTTTTCTTATTACTCACTCTCTTCATTGCATCTCAACTAGTATCTTCTGCCATAACTCCTGCCAAGTCTGGAGTGGTGTTGCATGCCTGAAATCCTAGTACTTGGGAGGCCGAGACAGGACAGTGCAGATTTGAGGCCAGCCTCAGCCACTTAGAAAGACCCTGTTTCAAAATAAAAAATAAAAAGCTTGGGGTATATCTGGGAGGTAGAATGTTTCTGGGTTCAATTCCCAGCACCAAAAATAAGTAAAATAAAATAAAATGACTCCTACTACAGCCTCCTCACCAGATTCACCTGGAGACTTTTTTTTTCAAGTTATTAAGCAAGATAGACAAGATTGACACATGATGTTCTCTGTTGCCTCCCTTAACACCAACCTGAAAAGCAGGAAGTCAGTAGTGATTTTTAAGTCAGAAGTATGAAATGATAGAAGTCTGAATGATTTTCCCCCAATGCTTTTGAGGTGTACTTGACAAATACCAATGCATATATTTAAGGTGGGCCCCGTGATGTCTTGATGTCTGTGTACACAAGTGCATTAAGAAATGAAGACAGCCGTAGAGCACTTTACCCATCTCCTCACACGGTCACCTTTGTTGCGTGTGATGAGAACATCTAAGCTCTGTCCTCTAGGACCTCTGCACCTCTGTCCTCAAGCACCGTGCTCAGCTTCAGAACCTGTGCACCCTTTGCTCCATGTGTCCCTAGATCCTTGTACCCCCATTCCTGGCAGCCACCATTCTACTCTTTGGTTTTAATGACTTTGACTCTATTAGACTCCACATAGAAAGATTATGCAGTACTTGTCTTTCTGTGCCTGGCTTATTTCACTCAGCACAATGCCCTCTACATTCATCCCTGAGGTCACAAATGGCAGGATTCTGTTCTTAAAATGTCTCAATATATGGAATGGGTGGATGGATAAATAAATATCACATTTCCTTTACCCATTCTTCCCTTGCAGACCACTTAGATTGACTCCATGCCTCGGCTATGATGAATAATACTGCAACCAACGTGAGAGTTCAGATGTCTCTTCAAGTTACCAATTTTACTTCCTTTGAATATATACCCCAGAGTGGGGTTGTTGGAGCATATGGAATATCCATGTTTAAATTTTTAAGGACTCATTATATCATTTTCCATAATGGCCGTATCAATTTATATTTTTTACCAACTGTGCCCAATGGCTTCCTTTTCTCTACTTCTTCACTTGCACCTGTTTGGCTTTTTGGTGTGAGTCTTCACTTCACAATGATCGCTCACTGGGGTCCTGATTTGCATTTCCCTGATGATAAATGACATTGACCACCTTTTCATATGCCTGTGGACCATTTGCATATCTTTTTTTGAGAAGTCTCTATATTCAGCTACTTGGCCCATTTTTAATCAGGCCATTCGGGGGAGAAATTTTTTGTTTTGTTTTGTCTTGGTCTTTTTTTTATGTTTTTGCTATTGACTTTCAGCTCCTGCAATATTTTGGATATTAACAGTTTATAAGAAATATTGTTTGCAGACATGTTCTCCCATTATGTCAGTTGTGTTTTCTTTTTTAGTTGGGTGCATTGTCACTGTAGATCATACTGGGATACAGAGTGTTAGAAAAATGTATGCTCAGAACTCTGTTTTCCTCACCACCAGGTCCCATCTTCCCCGTCCCCTTGCAAGTTTCTGAGATTGGAATTGGCAGTTTTGTATATGTTCATAGCATTATTTTTACTATTGTGTTCTTTATGACTCTGTCTCCCTCTCTCTTCCCTAGTCGCCCTCAGTCATTCCCCTGGAGTCTCTTCTATCTGATATTGCCTTTATTTCCAAATATCTCTCTAGGTTCCACACGTATGACCAGTGACAGTACTCATGGGCATCTTTCAGAAGGAAATGAAACCAAAATATTATAATGATACTTGCATATCCATGTTTATAGAAGCACAATTTACAATAGCCAAATTGTGGAACCAGCCTAGATGTCCTTCAACAGATGAATGGATTGCAAAACCTTGGTATATACACACCATGAAATTTGTTCCATTCCAAGGAGCATTCTACCTCCAAGCTTCACCCCAACACTATTTTTTATTCTGTATTTTGAAAGAGGGTCTCACTAAGTTGTAGAGTGTCTCATTAAGTAGCTGAGACTGGCCACTAACCACGATCCTCCTATCTCAGCCTCCCAAGTACTGGGATTGCAAGTGCGTGCCACCATGCCCAGATCACACAATGGAATTTTACTCAGCCATAACGAAGAATAAGCTGGGTGTGGTCGCTCACGCTTGTAATCCCAGCATTTGGGAGGCTGAGACAGGAGGATCGCGGTTCGCAGACAGCCTCAGCTACAGTGAGGCCCTTTGCAACTCGGTGAAAACCTGTTTCAAAATAAAGAATAAAAAATAAGGTTGGGGGTGTAGCTCAAAGGTAGAATGCCCCTGGGTTCCATCCCAGTACCACAAAAAAAGAACAAAATTACACCACTTTCAGGAAAATGGATGGAATTCAAAAATATTTTACTAAGTGAGTACACCCAACCCCAAAGAACAAGTAGATGTATGTTCTCTCTTATATGTGGAAGCTACAGAGATAATCAGTTGTCTTTTGAGTGGATTTGAGTGGCATAATTTGGGGGTAGAACTGTAGGTGAAATAGAAATTCTGCATTTTTCCTGAGAAACTTACTTGCTTTTTAAGGCTAATATATACAGTTTTAGAATGATTCACATGCCTAAAATATATTGGAGAAAGCTCTTAGTGTCCGAGCGAAAAAAGATCGTTGGTCACCCTGTTCAGTCTGCCCATTTTATAGATTAAAAGAGAATATTTGAAGCCAAAAATGGAGCCCAGCTCTCAAACCAGTGTTTCTTAGGAGACAATAAAGTCCACCAACATTTTGGAAAGTTTCAGTGTTTTCTTGGTTTCTACCTTCACTCTAATTAATTAATGTTTAATCCAATTGGAGAGTGTGGTTTCTAACATTCTGATCAACACCAATACTAAATGATTCTATTGCTGTTCTTTTTTTTGTGTGTGTGTGTGCACAAAACGGGGAACTGCAGCCAGATTTTGTAAGTTGCACAAACCTGGTTATATATATTCTATATAACCTATAAAGCTGAAAAACGTGCTTACCTGGTCACAAAATTTAACTACATGGAATATAAATTCTTTACCTAGGCCCCAGGCCCCTGGGAAGAGCTGGCTCCAGGAGACCCACCAGTCCAAATGGGGATCTGGCTGCTCCGCCTGGAAAGAGATTTCTAACTTAAGAGGATGCCTGGCCTACAGCCAACGTGGATCATATACCATGAAAAAATTAAAACCAGAGCATAGTTTCCAAATCTGTAAAGCATTTTAAATGCCTACAGACCCTGCGCTGTAATTTTCATTGTAGTTTTTTCATTTTATTCAGAACAGTATTTTGTGTTAGGCTTTTTAAAGAAAACAGAGGGGGAAAATTCCTAACCACATGTCTTCCCAAACCCTAATGGCTCTCTTTACTTGTTGCTCTTTGGCTTTTATCTGGATCTTACAAAAAGTGTGTGTGTGTGTGTGTGTGTGTGTGTGTGTGTGTGTCCTCGTATTTTACACAAGAGCCTCATATTTTACACAAGAGCCACACCTGGCTCCTTATCCTCAATTCCAGGCATGATACTCTGTCCCTGAGCATGTTTTATATATTATCTATGGCAGATTAGCTCATTCCCTGTACATGAAGCTGAGGTTAAAAGTTCATTTGCAGCAAGAGTCAATTCACTTTTCGTTCTCAACTGTACACTATTCTTATATGGTAATTCCAGACTCTAATTAATCTTCTTATTAAAGATAATTTTAAAAAATACAAGAGTGAAAGGTCTCCTCACACTACTGAAAAGTATGTCTCTCTTTCAGAGGCAAGTAGCACCTTCCTTACATTTCGTGTGTGTGTGTGTGTGTGTGTGTGTGTGTGTGTGTGTGTGTGTGTTGCTAGGGATTGAACCCAGGGGGCATTCAGCTCTTGGCTACATCTATAGCCCTATTTTATTTCTTTTATTTTGAAACAGGGTCTCACTAAGTTGCTGAAACTTGCCACAAACATAATGTCCTCCTTTCTCAGCCTCTCACACCCAGACCACTGACATTTCTTGGAAACCAACTATATCCCAGGCCTCCCTTGAGCCCCAGAGATGCATCATAAGAAAGTTAGGCTTGACCCCTGCTGTCCATCTCACATCTGCATTCTAAATTCTGATTCTCCTATGAAACCTGTTGAAAATTTCAACTAATCAGGATCCTTCCTTCTCTGAGCTTCCACAGCACTTAGAAACTATAACTGGACATTAGACCACTGTCCACTGCGATGGCCTCTTGGTCTCTTTTTCCCAACAAGATGACAAACATCTTGAAATCAAGACATTTTGTTTATTCTCTGTAGCACATAAAGCTTGACACAAAGTGCTCACTCCAACTTTGTGTTGCTTTCTTTTTAATTGTTCTAAAGTAGCTAGAATACATTATGTGTAAAGAAGACAATGATTCCAAACCTTCTTTTGGAGGTACTGAGGATTAAACCCGGGAGAGTGCTACCTGTGAGCTACATCCCCGGTTTTATTTTTATTTTTATTTTTTTATTTTCATACTGCATTTGGCTAAGTTGCCAAACTTGTGATATTTCTGCCTCAGCCTCCCAAGTAGCCGGGATTACAGGTGTGTACCACAACATGTAGCCCAAATAAAAATTTGACTGAGGATTTTGACTGACACATAAAATAGTAAGGAATATTGTTCCCAAACCAGGCTCGTTTTGTCCAATGCACCTTATCTCAAAATCACTGAAACCATGAGTACTTTTTGAGTTTATTCATAAAGCAGCGAATTATGTGCAGACAGGAGAACAAGTCTCAAATCTACCTTCCTGAGGATAGAATCTGGGGGCTGAGGCGTGGGAAAATGTGATTGAGTCAAACTTCAATTGTTACCATCATGACCCACACATCAGTAACACTTCTATTCCCACACATCTATAGCCAGCCAAAATCAAGTAATTAAGAGCAGGTGAATTCTAGAGAGTTTCTTCAGAAAATAAAAGCACGTGTTTGTCCAGCGTTTCCCTTAGCTACAATAAATTCTTACATAAATACTTAATTCAAAATATCTGTATAGCATGGAACTCACCACATTTGCATAGGGAAAAACTAGATACTAAAATATTAAGTTCAACCGTATGAAATTATTTCTTTTGTTCAAGAGTGTACAACACCCAGCAAGTTTATACGGCTAAACTTAATATTAATCAGGTTTGGCTATAGATGTGGACATTATATTTGGATGAAACTATTCTTCATAATTTAGGCCATTTGTTATTTTTAATGCAATATTTTAATGAATATTTTTAAATCATTCTGATTTGTTAAGTGTAGTAATAAGAAATTCCTTTTTAAAATCTGTGGAAAGATGGCTCAGCCACAGGAAATCTGACATCCAGCCTCCCCAAGCCTTAGTCAGATCTGTTGCATTAGATCCTGCTTGGCCATCCTTGGAAAGACTCTTTAGTGTCTAACCCCCTCTAGTGAGCAGAAGAAAAACACTCATTCTTGTGATCACACTTGAAAGCAAAGGACCCGTGGGGTTGAGGCCAGCATTCTTCCTAATCGTTTTTAATTGTCGAAAATTGCAAGTGCGATTTCCTAAAGAAGCTGTTGTGTTGTTTTTTTTTTAGTCCAGTGTTTCTGTTATTAATAGGTGCCCTTAGATTTCATTCAATTTGAATCACAAAGACTCAAAGAATAGAATCACTGTGTTTAAGGATATCAGGGTTAATTGGGCCTTCTACCACCTTTATAACTTCAGTGCACCCAGTCTCTGTTATCTATTGACATGCTACATGATTGACAGGAAGAACCAGCGATCCAGAGGTCGAATGCAGGAGGACTGGCGTGACTATTCAGCACTTCACAATGGAGCCGAGGCCTGTGCAAACAGCCTTCCACGCTGATATTTATTTGGAAATTGAATAAAGGTCAGTCGTTTACAGAATTACAGAATTTCAGTATAGCCAGTTGGTCCTTTGCATTTTAATGAAATGTTACTCTTCTGTTGAACTTGGGCTATAGGTTTAGATTTGTTGAGCAGATTTCAGCTTGATGAATCAAATAAATAAATGAACGTGAAATTATATGTCCATTTATAATTCACACCCTACTCACTTTCTAAATTTATTGTTTGCTATTTTCAGTTTTGTTTTGTTTTGTGGTACTAGGGTTCCTGGAAAACCCTTCTGCCTTCATGCTACACTTCCAGACCTATTTCATATATTTTTTATTTGGAAACAGGGTCGCTTAAGCCAGCGAGCTGGCTTCGGACCTGCGCGATCCTCCTGTCTCCGCCTCCCAAGCGCGGGGATTACAAGCGTGCGCCACCACGCCCAGCTATTTTCAGTTTTAATTACAATTGTTGAAGACTTTGTTGGCACATCCCATTTGCTTCGGACAGTCTGATTGGCGGGTCCACACATCCCTGTGTCCCTGACATGGAAGAGAGAGAGCACTGTGAAATTCAAGCCTCAGGTTAAAATCCTTCTCACCTTTACTACTTTGGGTGGTCCAACAAACATTGCTATGATCCTAGAGATGGAACTCATTATGTTTTGTTCTGTGTCTGATATAAAGAGGAATTTAAAAAATTAATAGAAAGTTATCCCAGGATAGCTCATAATCTAAGAAGAAGAAGGAGAAGGAGAAGGAGAAGGAGAAGGAGAGGAAGGAGAAGGAGAGGAAGGAGAAGGAGAAGAAGAAGAAAGAAACTCCTGTCTGTGTATAAGTAGCTATAAACTAGGGCAGGATGTGCTAAGAGCTACAGATAGAGGCCGGGGAGCCATGAGGCGGGAGCTGTGTGATCATTCCCAGAGGGCTTTTGGGAGGAGGCGACATTTAATCTAGGTCTTAAACCACCGCCCAGTTCAAAATCTGTTCTCTGCCACTCACACTTTCTTCTGCCCTGGTCTTCTCTCCCTTTCCAAATGCCTTCCTTCCTTCTTACTTAATCACCTAGCAAAGTGAGGTGGGGGCCACAGACATGGGCAGGGATCACATCCTTTTGACATGTGGTTTGATGCAGGCCCTGGGGCAAGGGTGTCAGCTGGTTAAAATATACCTACACCAAATGACTTATATGCTTAAGGCTCAAATTAAGTGTGGCCTGTGGCCCTTCTCGCCGCCAGCATGAAAGAAGAGCTTCCTCTGCCTTGCACTACCAGGTACCTTGGGGCCTCCAGCCCAAGGAGGGTCTTCCTCCCAGGTTCTTGCAAAGGCAAGAGCTCAGGTTCACCTGATTTGCATAATAAAGCTCCACACCTGTTGAGAGATCAGGAGGGGACCCACCCTTCTAGAAACAGGGAATAGGATAGAATTTTTCTTCAATATCTCTAATCATTTCTTGTTCAGTTAGATTAAAAATGTAGTGCAGGTTTGAGAAAATGGTCCCTCAAGAACAGCCTCACTTTAATCCTTATAGAACCACAAGAAACAAACCCAAAAGAATCAAAATATATGGGAACAAACCAGGACCATCCATCTCCTTGTTGACATAGCTCTTCTTCCCTGACCCCTGCCTTGAAAGGCACTGACCCAGTGGCTCCTCCACATTCCAAACTCTCAAACTCTGCCCTCTTGCTTTTTATTACTATTCAGGAGTCATTTATTCTTGGTTCCTCAGTTTCCCTATCTAGAATGAAAATAATTCTGCACTCATGCACCACTTAGTGATATTCTGAGCAATACTTCCTTAGGCAACTTGACCATCGTCTGAACATCATAGAATGCACTTACACCATCCTAGATGGGAGAGGTCAATCCCAGCACCTGGACTTGTGATGCAAGTCAAGAGCTGCAGTAAGCACAATGTATTAGAGGATACTGTCCATGCGACTCAGGGCGCCTTTCACAACATATTTTTGTAAGTAGAAGGATAACACTCTAAGATAGCAAAAAAAAAAAAAAAGATAACAAATTATGATGTATACAGCAAACCATTAACATAGTGGTTTATTATTATTATTATTATTATTATTATTATTATTATTGAGTGTTATGTGCTATATGCAATTTCTGAGCTATACTTCTCTATGGCTGGCATTGTACAGATTTACCTCTGCATCACCACAGACTTGAATAATGTGTTGTGTGATGACATTCAAGCCACTAGGTGACATCCTTAACTATTAGAATAGGAAATTTTTAAGGTCATTATAATCTCTTGAGACCACCAAATGTCACTACATAACACATGAATGTAACTGACTTCATAGAAATTTTGGGAGGATTACATTAGATAATGTTTATAAACCCATCAAGAGGCTATGTGCCTGTAATTTTAAGTGAGATGACCTGTTTGCATCTAAAAATGTTGCTGTAATTTATTCTATAGTGTAAGCTAAAGATTATTATGAAAGTGATTTATAACCTGTAAAACCCCATGCAAATATGATCCTGCTATTGATTTACTTACTTCAAGGTGTAACCCCTCCTGAGTGACATTTGTACATTATTTAGAGACAAAGTCTTAAGTGAAAGTTGGTGGTATAAGGATGGCAATTCATACATCAATCCAATGGGTTGGGAAGAGAATATAGAGAAGGTGAACCGTCCCCTCAATGCCCCCCAAAGATATACTAAATTGGAAGAAATCGACTTTGTGCTCTCAACACTTGCAGGAAACGGAGCCATTAGTGGAGAGATAAATGGGTCCACACAATTCCTCATAAAAATAAGATGCAATTCTTGATCTTAGGGAAAAGGCCAAGAAATGAGCCTGCAGGTTCATCCGTTTTAACAAATGGAATGCTCTAATGTGTGGGAGGTTATAATGGAGAGAGCTATGCATGCTGGGGTACAAGGCACATAAGAAATCTAAACTTTCTGCTCAAGATTTTTGTGAGCCTAAAACTTTTTCCAAAAAAACCCACAAAGAACTTTTTTTAAGGATCCATTAGTCTTTGAGCATCTCGCTCCTCTCCCATGTCTACCATCACACTCACGGTCACAAGTGTGAAGTAAACTTACAGCTTCAGTCATGGGATGTGAGGTTCTCACCCCACCCTGAGCTCTGCTTTCCCTCCAGACAACAGTTTAAGTCAGAATCATTCACCTCCAAATGCCCACGTTTTATACCCATTGGTGGAAGAGGGAGAGGAGTTGCAACTACGTGCAAGTGGCTGAGGAAGGGGCAGGCACTGCCGGAATCTAGCTCCTTATTCTCACCACCACGCTCCACCCTACTTTACGGTGGCATCTGGTGTGTAGGATGAATACAAGTTTCAGAATCTCTATCAATTGTTTGAAGATGAGAAGCTTCTATAAATTACACCTGTTTGGATTTACTGTAACCCTGACTCCAGCAGATGGCGGTGAAGAGCTTTCCATACATGGGCGAGGAGCCCAGATTCATGCTCTTAAATGATTACAATAGTTTTTGTTCAGATACATTTTTTTTAAGATACAATGCTAAGGTTCAAGAAGATAAATAAGGCCCTAGTTCTTTTCTTTTGAATGACTTTTTTTTTTTTTTGCAGAACCCAGGGGCATTCTACGTCCAAGGTACACCCCCAGCCCTATTTTTATTCTTAATTTTGAAACAGGGTCTCACTAAATTGCAGAGGGCCTCACTAAGTTATTTGAGGCTGGCCACAAACCTGCCATCCTCCTGTCTCAGCTCACAAGTACTGGGATTACAAGTGTGCACCACCACAGCAGCCTAAATGACATTTATTTTTATTTTCTTTGTCTGAAAACAAATTCTATAAAATTCAAATTTTTAACTCATTTGACCCAAAATGTGTTCTGCTTCCTTCTCAGCAGAACACAGTGAAATAAGCTGAGAAAAGATATCAAAAGCAACAGGACAGGATGCCTCATCATATGGAAGCCGTGGACCTCCAACAGATAGGTAGCCCAGACATATAACTGGCAAAAACACTTCAGACTTAAGAAATGCTATAAACAAAATGGACCTAACATATATTGAAATAATATTTCATTCAGCAACAGAGTACACTTTCTTCTCATCTGCTCAGGAAACTTTCTCTAAAATTATCCATATTTTAGGCCACAAAGGAAGTCCTACCAAATTTTCCAAAAAATATATAATTCCTTCGATCTTATCAGATCATAATGGAATAAAATTAGAAATTAACAGTAAGAAATAAACTACAAAAACTATTAAAGAGGTAGAGATTGAACAGTATACTTTTTAACAATGAATAGTCATCGGAGAAATAAGGGAGGAAAGTTGAAACTTCTCAGGATTCAGTTAGAATAGAGAAATACAATATCATAATCTTGGGGATATAATCACTCCAAAAGTGATTCTAAGAGAATCACTTTTTCCTACATTAAAAAAAATCAGAGAGATCTCAAATAAACAACTGAATGCTGAATACAAATGTCCTAGAAAAACAAGCAATTTCAAAACCAATAGAAGCAACAAAATAATTAGAATCAGAGCTAAAAGTAAGAAAATATAGAATAAAAAATGATACAAAGGATAAATAGAAGAGTTGGTTTTATAAAAGATAAATGATGTTGCTAAACCGTTAGCCAAAACAACCAAAAGAAAGAGAAAGAAGGCCCAAATTAATAAAATTTGGCACAAAAAGTGAGATATCACCCCAGGCATCACTGAAATCCAGAGGATCATTAAGAACTATTTTGAATACTTACATTTCAATAAATTGAAAAATCTAGAATAAATGGATAAATTCCTAAACACATACAACCACTAAACTAAACCAAGAGGGCACAGCAAAACCTAAAGAGGACAATAAAAAGGAATATGTTTGACATAGTAATAAAACTTCTTCCAACAAAGAAAAATCCAGGGTCAGATGGATTTTTAGATGAATTCTACCAAATCTTTTATAAAGTACTAATGGCAATGACCCCCAATTATCCCATGAAATAGAAAGGAGGAAAACACTTCCAAATTCATTCTACAAAACCAGCATCACCCTGATATAAGAAACAGGACAAATCAAGAAGAAAAAAAACTACAGACCAATATCCTTGATGAAAGTAGATGCAAAAATCCTTAGTAAAATATCAGCAAACCATATTCAACAGCACATTAGGAAGACTGTATGTTGTGATCAAATTGGTTCCATCCAGAGATGCAAGAATGGCTTAACATATACAAATCAATAAATAAAATTTATCACATAAATATAATTAGGGACAAAAATCAAATGATTATAAGTGTAGTGTGGTCACACATGCTTGTAATCCCAGTGTTTGGGAGGCTGAGACAGGAGAATTTCAGGTTCAGGACAGCCTCAGCAACATAACAAGACTCTCAGCAACCTAGCAGACAGACCCTGTTTCAAAACAAAAAGTATAAAAGGTCTGGAAGTATAGTTCAGAAGTGGAATGTCCCTGGATTCAATCTCCAGTACCACAAAAAAAAAAGAAAAAAAAAATCACATGTTCATTTCAATAGATGCAGAAAAGGCCTTCAACAAGATTCAGCACCCACGCATGGCAAAAAAAACACTGAGAAAAATGGGGATAGAAGGAACCTTATCCAAGCCCAAAGCCAACGTCATAGTAAATGAGGAAAAACTGAAAGCATTCCCTCTAAAATCAGAAACAAGATAAAGATATACACTCTCACCAGTCCTATTTAACATACTACTTGAAATTTTAGCCAGAGTAATTAGGCAAGAGGAAGAAATAAAAAAGGTACAATAGGAAAGAAAGAAGTCAAATTATCACTGTTTGCAGATAATATGATCCTATATTTAGAAGATCCAAAAAGCTCCACCAGAAAACTTCTAGAGCTGATAAACAAAAGTAGTAGGATACGAAATCAATAGCTTTTATATATACCAGTAATGAATCCACTGAAAAAGATATCAAGGAAACTATCCCACTCACAATAGCCTCAAAAAATATTATCAAATCATATTAAAATAAAATACCGTTCCATGAAGATGGCGACCGAGAAAAGCGGGGCTTAAGAGCCCCGCTAACAACCAATCTCCATTACCACAAAACCAGCGCCTTTCATAGCCAGAAAACACCATCACCAGAAAAACAAAAAAACCACCAAGCTCCAGACAGAAAGCGGACTGAGAACAGAGCTCAGGGCCACAGAGGAGACACACGTACCCGAGGACGCGGCAGCAGCGCCATACTGCCGGCGGCAGCGGCGAACTCAACGGACAGCTACAGCAAGCCGAGGTGAGCCGCTGCGGAACAGCCAGGCGGGATCTTTCAGCGCAGAGAGCATTTAAAGCTCCCAGTGGCCAAGCTCAGCACACGCTGCAGGGATTCAGAGTGGAAATCAAAACCAGAGAAGAAAAAATACGCCAGCCTCACGGCCGAGGGCGTGGCAGAGGCGCCATATTGCCACCAGCGGCGGCAGCAGCAGTGAATTCACTGAGTCCAGTACAGCTACATCTGCGTACTCAAGAACAGTGAGTCAAATTGTGGGCCACAGAGGAGAAACCCCAGTACTGTGCTCCCTGGGACTTGACCCAGCGGGGGAGGGGCGGTGGCAGAGATATCACATCATAGGAGAACGTGCAACCTGGCAACCCCCACAGTCTAAAGCAGCCTCTATCGACTCTCTGGGTCGGAGACTCTGTGATACAACCCAGTAAAGGAGTAGTGGGGTCTGAGATACTACTGACTCGAGATCCAGAACACCTTAAGTGAAGTCATAGTGACCCAAGGGAAGAACCCAGAGAAGGCACAAACCTCCGAAATCATGGGAAAGAGGAATAATACTGGAGCAACGAATGCTCACAACCCCACCACATCAGAACCCGATAAAACAGAAAATCAGAGATTTCTAGAAGATCAAATCAGGAAAATAACTGTAGAAATAATAGAGGTGCTTCGAAAAGAACTCAGAGAGAGCCAAAAAGAGATAAAGGATGCAATTAATGAAGTAAAGGCCTCAATTCAAAGCACAAACAACCGATTAGAACACATGGAGAACAGAATCTCGCTCTTAGAAGATGATCATTCCAAAAATGAACGCATAGTTTCTAATCTAGGAAAAAATATCCGACAGCAGGAATCTGATATCGAAGAAATATGGGCCCATTTTAAGAGAGCTAACCTAAGAATAATTGGAATAGAGGAGGGAAAAGAAAGTGAAACCAAAGGGATCAACAATCTCTTCAAGGAAGTAATAGCAGAAAATTTTCCAGACATAAAGCAAGAGGTCAATATGCAGGTCCAGGAAACTTATAGAACTCCCTTTAGATAGGATCGGAGAAGAGGATCCCCACGCCACATAATTGTCAAAATGACCAATGTGGAAGCCAAGCAGAGAATCTTAAAGGCAACAAAAGCAAAGGGCCAAGTGACATTCAGAGGCAAACCAATTAGAATCACTCCAGACTTCCCAAACCAAGTTATGAGAGCCAGAAGGGCTTGGAGTAACATATTCCCAATTTTGAAAGAAAACAACTTCCAGCCAAAAATTTCCTACCCAGCAAAACTTTCTTTCAAATTAGATGGAGAAATAAGAAGCTTCCATGACAAACAGAAACTGAAGGAATTTATGTCTTCAAAACCAGCACTAGAGAAAATACTCAAAGAGATTAACTACAAAGAAGAAATAGGTAACACACACCAGAACCAGAGAAACAAGATTTTCCATCCAACAGACAACTAAGATTGGTTATCTGTGGAGATTCATTATTTATGTTAGTCTGTTACCTATCTCTAAAGGGTATTGTTTGCCTTTATTGTTGTTAATTTTTAGGATCTCTAGTTGGAATATTAATATACCTTCAGATATAGCATTTGGAAATATTTTATCCCATTCTATTAGTAACTGTTAACTCTGTTTACATTGTCTTTGGATATACAATATGTTTTTTATTTTTTAGGGAGTTTGTATACTCTTCTGTTGCCTGTGCCATTGAAATCATAACCAAGAAATCACTGCCAATTTCAATGTTGTGAGGTTTTATGACCCAGATTTTCTCCTAAAAGTTTATAGTCTTAAGATTTATATTTAGGTCTTTTATCTACTTTGAGTTAATATTTGTATATGGGATTAGGTAAGGGTCCAATTTTATTCTTTTCCATGTAATTATTATTTTTCAACAATATTTAGTTAAAAGATTATTATTTCTACCACCAAATGTTCGTGGAAACCTTGTCAAAAATAACTTGACAATATAGGGAAAAATTTAGGCCTAGGCTTTTATTTAACTACAATGGTTTATATATCTGCCTTTAGAATAGTACTACACTGTTTCAATTATTGTAGCTTTATATGGTTTGAAATCAGAAAATATATATCTTCTAGCTTTGTTCTTTTTCAAGATCGTTGTGGGTACCTAGAGTCCATATTCCATATTAGGATAGATTTTTTTTCTGAAAAATAAATATATAAATATATGATAGTTTCACCTAAAAATAGAAAAAAATAGATTCTCTGGTAAGAAAGAAAGCAAAAAGAAATATTGAAATGTTATCTTTAAGTCATCAAAAGCTTGGTATCAGACAAATGAAACTGTTATGTGATATTATCATTTTTAATTTTGGATAAATTGCTATAATACTAGATGTCAACTACTAAGCCAAGCATAGAAGGGGGGGATAGGGAGAGAACGGGGTGGGGATTGAGTGGTGGGAGAGAACGGGGTGGGGATTGAGTGGGGGCTGACTGGGCAATGTGTGCATGTATGTCTACAAAAGTATATATCCCACTATGATGTATGAATACAGAGCACCTATTAAAAATAAAAAAAAAATTAAAATAAAAAATAAAAATAAAAAAAATAACTTGACAATATAGGGAAGAATTTAGCTCTAGGCTTGTATTTAACTCCAATGGTTTATATATCTGCCTTTAGAACAGTATTACACTGTTTCAATTATTGTAGCTTTATATGGTTTGAAATCAGAAAATATATATCTGCTAGCTTTGTTCTTTTTCAAGAGCATTTTGGGTATCTAGAATTCATATTCCATATTAGGATAGATTTTTTTCTGAAAAATAAATATATGAATATATGATAGTTTCACCTAAAAAAACAGAAAAAAATATGCTCTGGTAAGAAAGAAAGCAAAAAGAAATATTGAAATGTTATCTTTAAGTCATCAAAAGCTTGGTATCAGACAAATGAAACTGTTATGTGAGATTAACATTTTTAATTTTGGATAAATTGCTATAATACTAGATGTCAACCACTAAGCCAAGCATGGGAAGGAGGGATGGGGAGGGAATGGGGTGGGGATTGGGTGGGGGCTGACTGGGCGATGTGTGCATGTATGTCTACAAAAGTTTGTATCCCACTATGATGTATGAATACAGTGCACCAATAAAATAAAATTAAAAAAATTAAAAAAAATAAAATAAAAATAAAATAAAATACCTAGAAACAAATTAAACCAAGGAGGTGAAGGACCTCTATAATGAAAAAATATAAAATAATAAAGAAGGAAATTGAAGAAGACAATAGAAGATGAAAAAATTCCATGTTCATAGGTGGGGAAAATATATTGTTAAGATAATTCAATGCAACCCTCATCAAAATACCAATGACATTCTTCACAAAACTAGGGGGAAAAAATCAGTCCTAAAATTCATATGGAAGAATGAAAAATTCCAGAATAGCCAAAGTCAGCATATTATAGTGATACATGTTTATAGTAGCACGATTCATGACTGCAAAGTTACGGAGAAAGCCTAGCTGTCCATCAGATAAATGGGTAAAGAAAATGTGGAATACGTACACAATGGGGTTTTATTCAGTCATAAAAAAGAACCAAAGTATGTCATTTCAGGAAAATGGGTAAAACTGAAGAGTGTTATGTCAAGCGAAATAAGTCAGACTCGCAAAGTCAAGGGTACCATGTTTTTTCGTGTGTGTGGAAACTAGAAAGAAAAATAAAGTAAGAAGGTGTGAAGCTTATAAGAACAGAAGGGAGTATAGGAAGGGGATGGAGGAGGGAGATGGGAAGGGAAAGAAGAGGTGCTGGGGAATAACACTGACCAAATTATGCCATGTGTATATACATATATGTCAGATGGATAGCACTATTGTGTATAATTGTAATGCCCCAAAACAAAACCCTATAGGGGTTTAGAAATCTATGCAGCACGTGCACGGATAGCTCAATAGCCAGATGCTAAAGAGAGTGTGTTTTAACAAGACCTTTTAACTCTGGTCTGAAGAAAATTGCAAAGATGATTGAACCACATCAGTGATTTTCAGATCTTGCTGGTTTTCAAGCCCCTCTTCCAGACATCTGGTTTGCAAGCCCTGTTTGAAAGTTGTCTGTTTGGAAATAGACATGGGCCTTTCGTTCTGAATATGGACCTTAAGATGTATATTGTACACATTTATGTATCTAGATAAAAGTTGTACACATTTATCACAGGTTATCAATATGAGAATCCGAATTTTATTTAAGAAAAGAATCAATCCTAAAATTCATATGGAAGAATGAAAATCCCAGACAAGCCAAAGTTAGCACACTACAGTGACACAGGCATACCTGTGTTTATAGCCACGCAATTCACAACAGCTCGCCCTCCTCCAAGTGTTCAACAACCCAGAAGCTCTCAGAACCCTGTCCTTTTGAAATCTTACAGATACTTCATAGTGCAAGTATAACCGATTAAATCACTGATCATTGGTGAAAACCTCAGTCTGGGGCAGGGGGGAGCATTCAACCCTTTAATCTCAGGGCTGATTCCCCTGGCAACCTGTCCCATGATGATGCTATCCAGGGCCCCCCTGCTACCAGTCATCTTACCATGTAAAAAGACACTTATTACTCCAGAGATTCCAAGGGTTTTAGGAGCTGTGTGGTAGGAAACAGGACAGAGACCAAATCTATATTTTTATTAAAATCCATAATTTCACATGGCAACTGAATGCCTTGTTATGCTAAATGAAGATCATTTGATTGTGTTCATTAAAGCCAGTCCCTTAAGGATGTGTATTAGGCAAAACTTTGTAGCTTGGTTCTAATTATTGCGTGGGATTAAAGTCATAAAAAATCACTTCTTCAAAACTATTCTGTAAAGTTTAAAGCTCACTCAGATTTGACTTTTTCTCTATCCCAACTTGTTTAAACGAGTAAGGTTCCTGTTAAGAGCAATAAATCAAAACCATTATAGTCATATCGAGTTGTTCAGCACCATTCATCACAGACATATGATGATATGACCCGTAATAGGTTATGGTCATGGCTTCAGGTTTTATTAATAATGTGTTTGCCACTGTTTATTGAGTTGATTATGTATCAAGCTATTAAATTCTCATTTAATCATCACAACTAATCTCTGAGGCCAGTATCATTGTTCTTATTTTAGAAATGAAGTAGTTCTGAAAATTGTTATAACTAACATATTCACAGAGGGGATTTTAGGGTCTAGTCTATGATTTAGAATAGTCATCTCTGCCCTTTGCTCTATAAAAGATAAAATGGAATTATATTTAAAATAATTAATCCAAAGAAACACATAGCAATAAAAGCTATTGAAATGGCACAAAAGGAGCATTTTTATTGTGGTTGTTGTAGTGTCTGTGTCTGTGTCTGCCACTTTTTATCATCTCAGTAGCTTCTGCATCTTTTTCTATTGGCTAATTTCTAACTTGGTTATAGGTTTTATTTTCTTGTTTGTCTGCAGACCTGCTGTTATAGGTCAAATCTTGTCCCCTGAAAAGATATATTGAAACCCAGACCCCTGGCACTTCAGAATATGACTTTATTTTGAAATAGAGATGCTGCAGGTATAATTAGTTAAGATGAACCCATACTTGAGTGAGGTGGGCAACTTGATCCAATATGACTGGCATCCTTGTAAGAAGGGAAAAGAAGACAGAGACAGACAAGAAGAGCTTCAGGTGCTGATGAGGCAGGCACCAGAGGGGTCCACGTGCAAACTGAGAACCCTAAGGAGCCAGAAGCCAGGAAGTGGAAGAGAAAGATTCTACCAGCATCTCAAAGGGAGCAGAGCCCTGCTGGCACCTCCATTTTCTTTCTCCAGCCTCTATAAATGTGAGAGAATAAATGCTATGGTTTTCAGGCACCTGGTTTGTAGTGCTTTTTTATAACAATAACAGCCCCTTGAAACTAATAGACCTGGTAATTTGGACTGGATATTGGATGCTCTGAATATGATGCTTTTCAGAGCTGGATTTTGTCCTATTCCATTAAGGAATATTGGACTCTGTTCCAGAACAGTTAAGTTACTTAGAAACAGTTTTGTCCCTTCCAAAACTTGCTTTTAAATTCCATCGGAGGATGTGTCAAGAGAAATATTAATTTAAGGCTACCTTAGCTTACTTCTAAAACACCCTTCTTTGAACTCTCCTCAATGCCAGGTCTTACAGGTTTCCCCTGCTCTGGCTCATGGGACTATAATCACAGCCCAGTGTGACCTCCAGAAACCATTTGACCTACAGCTCTCCAACGGTCTTCCCCTGGCTCCAAAAGCTTCTTCTCATGCAAGTACAGATCGGTCCTCCACCAAGGGCTGAGGAGAACTCATGGGCGCATCATGGGAGCTCAGCTTATGGCTCCTCTCCTCTGGGATTCTGTCTCACCAATTCCAGGCACCTATTTTCCCAACCTGCCAATTTCTGTCTCCTCAACTCAACCAGACTTCTGGGCCCTGTGTGGGCACTGCAAGGAAAATGACTTTAAACTGTAAGCCAGGTCTGTTGGTGAGACTCATCTTATTGTCTCTTCTTAGGGAACCAGGACCCTCTACTGCTCTTGTCCAAAGCCTGGAGAGCTTCACTGCGTACCTTTTATCTGTCTCTCTTCTTATATTTATCTATTTATTTACTTGAATAATAAATGAATCTGGTCCATTACATGATTACAGCTGGAAAGAAAATATGTTATTCATCTTGTAAGCAAACAAGAATATGGTGTTTTGAGGAATTACATTTCTTTTCCTTCCTAGTGCCTGAGGGGCACATCGCACCTCCCTCCTTTACACCAATATGCAGCATTTCATGCATTTTCTTGGCATCCTTTTTGCTGTGAAGTCTCCAAGGAAAAGAAACTTACAAGTTAAAGCAGAGCCTGGCAGATCAGACCCAAGGAGCCATCTAAATGAACAGCTTGTGTTTCTGACATCTGCTAGATGCTACATAGTGGCAGAAGCCACATTCTGCTCTTTAAGTCAGTTCCTCAGCCAAAGCAGAAGAGCAGGTTTCCAAAAGAGCTAACAAGTACAAATATGTGACTCTAGTCGTTTTTTTTTTTTTCTTTCCTTCTTTTTTTTTTTTTTTGTGGTACTGGGGATGGAACCCAGGGGCATTTTACTTCTGAACCACACCCCAGTCCTATTTTTCTTCTTTATTTTGAAACAGGGTCTCATTGAGTTGCAAAGGGCCTCACTAATTAGCTGAGGCTGGCCGTGAGCCGCAATCCTCCAATCTCAGCCTCCCAACTGCTGTGGTTACAAGCATACACCACCACACCCGGCTGACTCTAGTCGTTTAGATATTACCACATTTACTTATTTCCGTCAACCCTGCTCCTGAACAGGCTTCCCATTACTATTTTCAACCCAGCCATCAGAATGATTCTTTGACAAACCAGATTATGATGTTCTCTACCTCCAAACTCTGTGGTGGCTCCCTATTTTCTTAAAGTAAAAAATGGAACTCTCAACAATACCCTCCAAGATCCAACTACTCTACCCAATACCTGATTCTCCCTATGCAACTCTATTCTCTTTTCCCATGACACTTATTTACTCTATTATACTATATAACTTTATGGTGCCAAATTATAACCCCATTACAGACCAACAGTGTTGGCAGATAAAATACTTATACTCTCTCAACTAATGCAATTGGCAAGAACCAGTTTACTCATGGAGCTAATCGGGTTTACCTCATAGGCTCACATACAACTCTTCCTTTTGGTAGCTAGCAGTAGCCTTTGGAGTGGTTTGAGGTAGATACGGGTGAACTACTGCCTCATACTCTTGTTATTCTGGCTGTAACAAAAGCAAAGCTGACAAGCATAGAGATATGCGTTGGCCAGACATCCACAGTAACACAAAACAGCTGTTTTAGGTTTATATAAGCTCAAAGAAGCTCCAGCACCCTGGATCTAAAAGTTCACTTAATACAGACTCAGTGACATTGCAGACACACTATTAGCCTTTCACGCAGTGAACCAACCAGACTCCTCTTAAACCAATGGGACAAAGACCAGTTAGAGACTGAGCTGGAGGGAGAGGGAGCCTTCCCTCAGGATAGATCGATGACAGGCTTCCCAGGTTTTTACCTTGATCATGCAAGGAGTATAGCCAACCCTCATGACAATAATTCTTTTAAGTTTTTCAAAGGAGAACTTGTTTCTGCATTCATTACATAGTAACAGATCCGAGTTTCATCAATAATAAAACAATTCTGATCCCGTTCCCCAGTTTTATAACCTCAATTTGATCAAGAAACAGTAGTAAAGCTGATGATAGCCAAGTACGGTATGGACTACTGTATTCTGGTAGCCAGTAGACCTCTGGTGTTGCTTCTCTGTTAGGGCAAATCTCTTTCCTTAGATTTGAAACTTAAAGCCACTACAACATCCTAGTTTCATATCGTCTGAAGCGGTATGTTCAGGTAGATAGATCAGTTAACTGGCACCTTTATGGACAAAAAGTATAGTATCTCTAATTTCCACTCTAACAAGCACCAAGACAGAGTCATGCCTTGGAAGAATTTTCTTTTCCTTTTTTGTATTCACAGTTACATTGTTGATCAGTTCTTGATATTGTGTAATGAATGTGGCAGACACTAAAAATCCAATCATAAAGAGTTCCAAGGACAGACACTATGGCTTGGATCAATGTGTCCCAGTAACCCATGTGCTGAGGACTTGGTCCTCAGCCTGTGGTGCTACTGGGAGGAGGTGAAACATTTAAGAGGTTGGGGCTGGAATCTTTAACAGGTGAGAGGAAATTAGGTCACTAGGGCATGTCTTTGAAGAGGGTATTGGGACCCCAGGCCTTTCCTCTCCACAGTTTCCTGGCCATGATAATGTGAGCAGGTTTCACTGTCAGGGGTTCCCACCATGATATGCTTTCTTGCCGCAGACCCTAAAGCAAAAGGCCAGTCCACAATGGACTGGAACCTCCAAAGCTGAGCCAGAATAAACCTTTTTTAATTCTAAGTGGATTATCTCAGGTATTTGTTACAGCAAAAGAAAACTGACAACCTAACAGGAATATCCCATCAAAATTTCATATATATATATATATGAGTAACTGCCCTTCTCTATATCAAAAACTTACTTCTAAAGGGAAGAAGTAATTTATTTTTTAAATTTTATTATTTTTTATTGGTGCACTGTATTCATACATAAAAATGGGATAAAACAAACTTTTGTAGGCATACATGCACACATTGCCCATTAGCCCCTACCCGATCCCCACCCCGTTCCCTCCCCACCCCTCCTTCCCATGCTTGGCTTAGTGGTTGACATCTAGTATTATAGCAATTTATCCAAAATTAACAAAGATAATCTAGTATAACAGTTTCATTTGTCTGATACCAAGCTTTTGATGACTTAAAGATAATATTTCAATATTTCTTTTTGCTTTCTTTCTTACCAGAGAATATTTTTTTCTTTTTTTATGTGAAACTATCTTACATTTATTTATTTATTTTTCAGGAAAAAAAATCTATCCTATTATGGAATATAGACTCTAGATACCCAAAACGATCTCGAAAAAGAACAAAGCTGGAAGATGTATATTTTCTGATTTCAAACCATATAAAGCTACAATAATTGAAACAGTGTAGTACTATTATAAAGGCAGATATATAAACCATTGGAGTTAAATAAAAGCCTAGAGATACATTCTTCCATATATTGTCAAGTTATTTTTGACAAGGTTTCCATGAACATTTGGTGGAAGAAATAATAATCTTTTAACTATATATTGTTGAAAAATAATAATTACATGAAAAAGAACAAATTTGGACCCTTACCTAGGACCATATACCAATATTAACTCAAAATAGATAAAAGACCTATATATAAATCTTAAGACTATAAACTTTTAGAAGAAAATCTGGGTCATAAAACCTCACAACATTGAAATTAGCAGTGATTTCTTGGATATGATTTCAATGGCACAGGCAACAGAAGGGTAAACAAACTCCACTGTATATCCAAAGACAATGTAAACAGAGTTAAAAGTTACTGATAGAATGAGATAAAATATTTCCAAATGCTATATCCGAAGGTATATTAATATTCCAAATAGAAATCCTAAAAATTAGTAACAATAAAAGCAAACAATACAATTTAGAGATAGGTAAAAGACTAACATAAATAATGAATCTCCAAAGATAACCAATCTTAGTTGTCTGTTGAATGGAAAATCTTGTTTCTCTGGTTCTGGTGTGTGTTACCTATTTCTTCTTTGTAGTTAATCTCTTTGAGTATTTTCTCTAGTGCTGGTTTTGAAGACATAAATTCCTTCAGTTTCTGTTTGTCATGGAAGCTTCTTATTTTTCCATCTAATTTGATAGAAAGTTTTGCTGGGTAGGAAATTTTTGGCTGGAAGTTGTTTTCTTTCAGAGTTTGGAATATGTTACTCCAAGCCCTTCTGGCTCTCATGACTTGGTTTGGGAAGTCTGGAGTGATTCTAATTGGTTTGCCTCTGAATGTCACTTGGCCCTTTGCTTTTGTTGCCTTTAAGATTCTCTGCTTGGCTTCCACATTGGTCATTTTGATAATTATGTGGCGTGGGGATCCTCTTCTCCGATCCTGTCTAAAGGGAGTTCTATAAGTTTCCTGGACCTGTGTATCAACCTCTTACTCTATGTTTGGAAAATTTTCTGCTATTACTTCCTTGAAGAGATTGTTGATCCCTTTGGTTTCACTTTCTTTTCCCTCCTCTATTCCAATTATTCTTAGGTTAGCTCTCTTAAAATGGGCCCATATTTCTTCAATGTCAGATTCCTGCTGTCGGATTTTTTTTTCTAAATTAGAAACTATGCGTTCATTTTTGGAGTGCTCATCTTCTAAGAGCGAGATTCTATTCTCCATGTGGTCTAATCAATTATTTGTACTTTGAATTGAGGCCTTTACTTCATTAATTGCATCCTTTATCTCTTTTTGGCTCTCTCTGAATTCTTTTCAAACCACCTCTATTATTTCTGCAGTTATTTCCTGATTAGATCTTCTAGAAATCTCTGAATTTCTGTTTTATCGGGTTCTGATGTTGTGGGGTTGTGGGCATTCATTCCTCCATTGTTATTCCTCTTTCCCATGATTTCGGAAGTTTTTGTCTTCTCTGGATTCTTCCCATGGGTTACTACTACTTCACTTAAGGTGCTCTGGATCTCGAGTCTGTGGTATCTCAGTAACCCCTACTCCTTTACTGGGTTGTATCGCAGAGTCTCAGACCCAGGGAGTCAATCGAGGCTGCTTTAGTCCATGGGGGGGGGGGGTGTCCCAGGTTGGGTGTTCTCCTGCGGAAGGTTGTGACTATGGTGTGATATCTCTGCCACCGCCACTCCCCCACTGGGTCAAGTCCCTGGGAGTGCCATACTGGGATTTCTCCTCTAGGGGCTGCAATTTGACTCACTGTTGTTGAGTGCACTGATGGAGCTGTAGTGGACGAGGTGAATTCACTACTGCTGCTGCCGGTGGCAATATGGCACCACTGCCATGCCCTCAGCCATGAGGCTGGCCTGTTTGTTCTCTGTTTTTGAGCTCCACTCTGAGTCCCTGCAGGGTGTGCTGAGCCCAGCCCCTGAGAGCTTTAGACGCTCCCAGCGCCAAATAATCTGCTGAATTTCGCCAGGCTGATCCACTGCGGCTCACCTCAGCTCGCTGTCCGCTGCTCCTCTCTGGAGCCTGGTGGGCTATTGAGTGCGTTGGTCTGGAGCCATCCAGTGAACTCGCTGCTGCTGCTGCTGGTAGTAAGGTGCTGCTGCCATGTCCTCGGCCATGAGGCCGGCGTATCTCCTCTCTGGTTTTGAGGTCCTCTCTGAGTCCCTGCAGGGTGTACTCAGCTCGCTGTCTGCCCCTCCTCTCTGGAGCCTGGTGAGTTGTTGAGTGCATTGGTCTGGAGCGGTCCGGTGAACTCGCCGCTGCAGCCGGCAATAAGGAGCTGCTGCCGCGTCCTCGGCTGTGAGGCCAGTGTATCTCCGGGAAGAAGTAATTTAAAAAATAACCTTTCTATAACATCAGAAAATTCGTAGCCAGAAATTATAGAATAAGGTTAGTCAAAGACACAATATCAATCACTTTTACTTTTTTAATGTTTTTGAGACATAATTTGTAATATGAGTGATTCTGTTGCGAATATAGAATAATTGGTTTTCTGTTTTTAAAAGCAACAATGTGATCCTTGTAAAAATGCTACAATACAAACTGTTCTTTTTGTCCTGTGCCAACATCTTTCATTTTTGTTTGCTAAAGCATCTGAGCTAATAGATACCTCAGATAACTTAGACATGGATTTCAGTGTAAAAATTATTTATTGTACATGAGTCAACAATACTCCCTACAGAAACTTCTACCAAATACTATCAATCTAAAAGATCTTTCTTGATTTTTTATTGGCTTTTGCCAAACAATATTTCCAGTGTTTATATCCTTAGGATAGCCAGGTCTCTAAAATGAACTGTTTAAAAAGATTCCAAATGGTGTTAGAGAAAAGCTACCTGGTTTTTCCAAATGTTCAGTGATCAGTGACTATAAACAAAACACATATTGATTCTGGCAAGGCCAGAGTGGAGTAAAAGAAAATGTTGGTATTTTGGAAGGAGAAGGGATATCAGCGGGGCCTGATATCCCTTCTCCTGGGAAGCATGTGGCTCCTGGGACAGGCTGGAGTTATGTCAGGGGGAGTCAAGGCCGAGGGTCATGGAGACAGGAAGATCATTGTCGGGGTGAGAGAGAGGCTGCGGAGGGAGGTGTACTACTCACAGTGCCGCTGGGAAAATGGGCTTGGCTACTCTGAGCTGGAGCATCTAAGAAGCAAATTAAGTTCTTGTTTAGGGCACAAGCAAAGCCAAGGTCCTAAATCTGCTGAATTAATCTAAAATTCTATGAGTGAAAATTCTCAAGAGGGACCCTTTTCATATGAATACAGAGATATAATGTGTATCTTTCACAAATGGGCTAAGCGTTGATTTTTAATTGTATAAGGCAAGAGGTGAAGAGTCTGTTACACCATTATTTTCTTAGCTCCTTAGGGTCATCAAAGGTATTATCTCAGCCCCATGTGAGGCTCTAGAAAAAATTATGGAAAGGTGAGTGGCAACATATACCCACACACCCACATGACCGGAGAGAGAACGAGGTGTATGGCAGAGATGAAGCAGTGTCTTGCATAAAGGTGGAGGGAAGGAGCAAGTAAGAATTGTAGCTGGGCCAGACCCCTGGAGAAGCCGGGCACAGTAAGACGCTGGGACCTGGGCGGGGGTCACGCGGGGCACGGAAGCCGGGGCCCGGGTCGCGAGACTCTGGGCTCCAGGCCAGAACGCGCATAGCATGCCACACCCCTGGAGAAACCAGGCCCAGTACACTGGGTCCCAGGTGGGTCACACGGGACATGCCCTCTGGGGCCCGGATCGCAGGACTCTGGGCCCCGGGCCGGAACGCGCATAGCACGCCAGACCCCTGGAGAAACCGGGCCCAGTACCCTGGGTCCCGGGCGGGGGTCACGTGAGGCATGCCAGCTGGGGCCCGGATCGCGGGACCCTGGGCCCCAGGCAGAGTAGTGCAGAGCACTCTGGACCCATGGGGAAACTGACCGGGTCACAGTGCTACTGAGTGCCTGATCCCACTACCTCCTCAAACCACATATACTGTCTTCTCTTATTAAAAAAAAAAAAAAAAAGGGAAAAGAAAAATATCGGAGAGGAGTTAAGAAAGCCGTTGCGGATGCCAGGACACTAGAGAGGCAGACAAAACTTATCTAAATGCACTGGAACTTATAGAAAAATTCCCCGTGAAGGAGGACTGCTGTTTCTCTATATTGTTAAGAATCTTGGACATCACCTGTAAGGAGAGAGTTTAGCGAAGACCAAGGAGAAAGGAGGTGTTGAAAGCGATCTCCGTGATGGCGGTGGAGACTTGTATTCAGGAGAAGCAGAAACCGGATCCTACCAACCTTATTTTTTTGGAGAAATTACACCAAATGTTGAATGCTACCATCACGCATGCTTAGGAACACTGGACAACATTCAGAGTGGAAAAAGAGCCCGGGAAGGATTTGAAATGGTGGAGACAGTGGTAATGACAGTGGCCAGTACTCAGGGGAGGCAGAGATCTGATACATTACACCTGGAACCTTTGAAATAATAACCCCAGAGACAGTGATTGGAGCCTGCTGAGGGGTTAGGCCGGTGCCGGGGCCAATGGCCGACATCGGAGCCTGCAGTGAGGCAAGGCCACTACTGGGGCCTCCAAGACCAAGATCAGAGCCTGCCAAGGGGTTAGGCCAATGCTGGGGCCAGTGAGGCCGGGATTGGAGCCTGCTGAGGGGTTAGGCTGGTTCCAGGGCCAGAAAGGCCAGGATCGGAGCTCACTGTGAGGAAAGACCGGTGCTGCGGCCTCCGAGGACTGGATTGGAGCCTGCTAAGGGGTTAGGTCATTACCGGGGCCAGCGGCCAGCATCAGAGCCTTCCGTGAGGCAAGGCCACTACTGAGGCCTCCGAGGCCAGGATCGGAGCTTGCCGAGGGGTTAGGCTGGTGCCAGGGCCAATGACCGGCATTGGAGCCTGCCATGAGGCAAGGCTGCTACTGGGGCTCCGAGGCTGGGATCAGAGCCTGCAAAGGGGTTAGGCCAATGCTGGGGCCAGCGGCCAGCAGCGGAGCCCGCCGTGAGGCAAGGCCAGTGCTGGGGTTTCCGAGGCCAGGATAAGAGCCTGCGGAGGGATTAGGCTGGTGCTGGGGCCAAAGGCCGGCATCGGAGCCTTCTGTGAGGCAAGGCCACTACTGAGGTCTCTGAGGCCGGGATTAGAGCCTGCGGAGGGGTTAGACCGGTGCTGGGGCCAGCGAGGCCGGCATCGGAGCCTGCCATGAGGCAAGGCCGGTGTTGGGGCCTCCCAGGCCGGGATCGGAGCCTGCTGAGGGGTTAGGCTGGTGCTGGGGCCAGCGAGGCCGGCACCGGAGCCTGCTGTGAGGCAAGGCCAGTACTGAGGCCTCCGAGGCCAGGATAAGAGCCTGCCAAGGGGTTAGGCCGGTGCCGGGGCAAGCGGCTGGCATCGGAGCCTTCCGTGAGGCAAGGCCGCTACTGAGGCCTCCGAGGTCAGGATCGGAGCCTGCCAAGGAGTTAGGCCGGTGCTGGGGCCAGTGAGGCTGGCATCAGAGCCTGCCATGAGGTAGGGCCGGTGCTGGGGCCTCCGAGGCCAGGATAAGAGCCAGCCGATAGGTTAGGCCAGTTCCGGAGCCAATGGCTGGCATCGGAGCCTGCCGTGAGGCAAGGCCGCTACTGGGGCCTCCGAGGCTGGGATAAGAGCCTGCCGAGGGGTTAGGCTGGTGCCGGGGCCAATGGCCGGCATTGGAGCCTGCCATGAGGCAAGGCCAGTGCTGAGGCCTCCAAGGCCAGATCGGAGTCTGGAGAGGGGTTAGACCGGGGCTGGGGCCAGTGAGGCTGTCATCGGAGCCTGCTGTGAGGCAAGGCCAGGGCTGGGGCCTCCGAGGCTGGGATCAGAGACTGCCGAGGGGTTAGGCCAGTGCTGGGGCCAGCAAGGCCAGGATAAGAGCCCGCCAAGGGGTTATGCCGTTGCCGGGGCCAGTGGCCAGCATCAGAGCCTTCTGTGAGGCAAGGCCGCTACAGAGGCCTCCGAGGCCAGGATTGGAGCCTGCAGTGGGGTTAGGCCGGTGCTGGGGCCAGCGAGACCGGCATTGGAGCCTGCTGTGAGGCAAGGCCGGTGCTGGGGCCTCCGAGGCCAGGATCAGAGCCTGCCAAGGGGTTAAGCTGGTGCCAGGACCAACAGCTGGCATCGGAGCCTTCTGTGAGGCAAGGCTACTACTGAGGCCTCCGAGGCCGGATCAGAGCCTGCCGAAGGGTTAGACCGGGGCCGGGGCCAACAAGGCCGTCATCGGTATCTGCCATGAGGCAAGGCCAGTGCTAGGGCCTCCGAGGTTGGGATCAGAGATTGCCGAGGGGTTAGGCCAGTGCTGGGGCCAGCAAGGCCGGGATCGGAGCTTGCCAAGGGGTTAGGCTGATGCTAGGGCCAACAGCCGGCATCGGAGCCTGACAGGAGGCAAGGCTGCTACTGGGGCCTCCGAGGCTGGGATTGGAGCCTGCCGAGGGGTTAGACCAGTGCCGGGGCCAGCGAGACCAGAATTGGGGCCTCCTATGAGGCAAGGCCGCTGCTTGAGCTAGCGAGGTCTGGATCAGTCCACTGAGTAGCCTGGCCACTTCTGGGGCCATCAAGAGTGGGATCGGTACTTGCAATGCGGCATGCATAGAGAAATATCGCAGAAAATATAAATCAGATGCTTCCCCTAATCAACAGGAAGAGGTTGAGCTATAGAAAGGGCCCTATAGTGAAGCAACTAATGTGACCAATCAAAGGGTATGGAATAGGGGAGGACGGAGCCTCTTAAAAATGCAGGAGGTACATAAACAAATGTATCAAAGTTAATCACCAAACAAGCATGGGATCGAGGGAGGGGGAGGGAATGAGATGGGGGTTGGATGAGGGCTAATTGGATGATGTGTGCTTGTATATCCTCTCAGGTCTTGTACTCCAATGTGATTGATATATGACTACAATGCACCAATTAAAAAAGAAAGAAAGAAAGAAAGAAAGAAAGAAAGAAAGAAAGAAAGAAAGAAAGAAAGAAAAAGAAAGAAAGAATCATAGCTGCCAGGAGGCATCCCCAGGGTCTGTGAGCAGATTGTCACTTACCATGCAAAATAAAGGCAACATGGAGAGGAGCTTAACCCACTCCCCAATTTGGTTTTTGTATGGAGAATCCGTCTAATTTATGTGGATTCAAAGTAACTAGATAAAGCCGGGCATGGTAGCGCACGCTTGCAATCCCAGCATCCGGGAGGCTGAGGCAGGAGGATCACGGTTCTCGGACAGCCTCAGCTAGTTAGGGAAGCCCTTTGCAACTCAGTGAGACCCTGTTTTGAAATAATGAATAAAAATAAGGCTGTGGGTGTATCTTGGAGGTAGAATGCCCCTGCAATAAAAAAAAAATATGGTCCCCATAATAGTATAAAATCTTCTTTGTTGAGAAAGAGGAGTCTGACTAAATCACTGAAATTTTTAGTATCAATGTCACTTATTCACCAGCCTGAGATATAGTTGTTATGTTATGCCACTAGATGGCAGACCTACACCTAAATAAGCCACAGAATTTTATATAATGGAAGATAAACATCTGACTTTGACCTCTGCAAAGGAGAAGGACAGGGAGGACACAGAAATCAGCATTTTTACTATTAAAAAATATTTTAAAAAAAAGAAATAATTTTTGAAATTGTCATTTTGGCCTTGATACAACGTATCTGATCACGAGGGCTGTGACATAAAGATAATCTGAGTGTCTTAAAATAGTTTTGTCCCACAGTCTGAGAGGCTAGCAGTCAGAACCCACATTTTTAGGAGGGTTGATTCCTTCCTGGGGCTTTGTTCAGTATCTTTTTTTTTTTTTTTTTTTTTTTGGTGGTGGTGATACTGGGATTCCTGGAAACCCTTCTACCTCCGGGCTCCACTCCCAGACCTATTTTATATTTTTATTTGGAAACAGGGTCTCCTAAGCCAGCAAGGCTGACTTCAAACCTGCGGGATCCTCCTGTCTCTGCCTCCCAAGCATGGGGATTACAAGCGTGCGCCACCACGCCCGACTGTTCAGTATCTTTGATGGAGTTAAGGACACGCTATGCCAAAATGTGAAATCACAAAGCATAAGTCAAGACATCATCAAGGAAGTTAAAATAAAAGCAAAGACAGTCTTTCCCTAGCAGTTGGGAATGGACACACAAAAAGTGCATCCATTATTAGCACAAATATCTGAGATAATTAGTCCACAAAGAGAAAAGAACATGGCCATAAGGGAACGTGTTAGCCTGGATTCTGGGGCTGTGGTAGTAGGCCACTGTCCACTGCACAGTGGGAATGCTCACCTCATGGCTGGAAATCCAGAGTGAGAGAGGAAGGGCCTGGGGTCTCACCCTCTCCTCCCAGGGCACAGCTCTCTGTAACCTGAAGACCATCCTCTAGTCGCCCCCTCTTAAAGGTTCTACCATCTCCCAGCTGCAGACCATGACTTTATTTATTTATTTATTTATTTATTTATTTATTTATTTATTGTGGTGCTGGGGATGCAACCCAGAAGCATTCTACCTCTGAGCTACACCCCCTGCCCTATTTTTTAGTCTTTATTTTGAAACAGGGTCTCACTGAGTTGCAAAGGGCTTCACTAAGTAGCTGAGGCTGTCCACAAACCCGGATCCTCCTGTCTCAGGCTCCCAAATGCTGGGATTACAAGCGTGCGCCACCACGCCCGGCAAGACCATGACTTTAAAACATGAGTCTTTGAAGGATACACAAGATTATGACCACAGCAGGTCATGATTTTGTAAGATTATGGGATGTCAAGAGGCAAAAGCTAGTCACTCTGGTATTTGCCAAACTTGCAAGGTATCGTTAGATTTCAGAAAGTTGTTTCCTGTGGCAGGTTCAGTCCCCAACATGTCTGTGTGGCATTTTATCCCAGTTAGTAAAATCTCTGAGGCTCAGACAGGATCCTTGTTCTCCATCTAACCATTCAGCAGCCATTTTGGTCTTATGTTGTGGGAACATCCCTATAGCCTTTCTCTTTTCTCCCCCACAGCAGGTCATAAAGCCCTCATTTAAGAGATGTACTCCCTGCCCAGAACAAAGGGACATACTTATCTGTGGAGACACAAAAACACAGAAAATCTGAACAAACAGACCTTGTTTACCTCCTTGTGCCCCAGCCAAATGTCATTAGATCACACCTTGTTCAACTACACACTGCCCAAACTCCATCAAACACGGCAGCAAAACACATAGGTTTACCTGTTTCCTTGAATCTTCGTTTCTGAATGCTCCTGTGTCATATAAAACTATTTTAAAATAAGTTTGTATGCTTTTCTCTTGTTCTAGGTGTTCTCTTATAGGTCTTATGTTATAGGTGTGTAGGAGAGTTCTAACTTTATTCTTTTTCCTGTGCAGTTTTGATCTTTTTTTGTTGTTGTTTATTTTTGTGTGTGTGTGGTACTGGGGATGGAACCCAGGGGCCTTCAACATCTAGGCTATACCCCCAGACCTATTTTATATTTTATTTGAAAACAGAGTCTCACTAAGTTGCTGAGAGCCTCACTAAACTGCTGAGGCTGGCTCCGAACCTGCATGGTCCTCCCGTCTCAGCCTCCCAAGCACTGGGATTACAAGCGTGCGCCACCACGCCTGGATAATTTGATCATTTTAATGTGTGAAATGAACTGACAATATAGAGATTAACAGGAAAAAGCAAAGGTATTTACATGCATAAACACAGGAGCAATATACAAAGCACAAGACTCAATGAGCGGCAAGGTGCTGAATCTTATAACTAAACAAAAAAATCTTAAAACTAAACAAAGAGACAGGAACTTTGACTTGGAGGGGGTGATGGTGGCTGTAGAAGTCAGCTAGGAAGGACCCTGTTATTATGCATCAAAGTCTCCCAGGCAATGGCCACCTGTGGTCATCTGTCTGGTTCAGGTGCTTCTTTTTGCCAAAGAACCTTCCTAGGTAGATAGAAAGCTCTGCCTAGCTGGGCACAGTAGCTCACACCTGTAATTCCAGTACTTGGGAGGCTGAGACAGGAGGATCTCGGGTTTGTGGCCACCCTCAGCAACTTAGTAAAGGTCTTATTTTCCTTGTTTCAAAGTTAAAAAAAAAAAAGGATGGGGTGGCACACACTTGTAATCCCAGTATTTGGGAGGCTGAGATAGGAGGAGCAGATGTTCTCGGCAAGCCTCATCTACTTAAGTGAGGCACGCCACAACTTAGTGAGACCTGTTTCAAAATAAAGAGTAAAAGTAGGACTAAGCATGTAGCTTGGTGGTAGAATGAGCCTGAGTTCAACCCCCAGTACCACAAAAAATAAAATAAAATAAAAATAAAATAAAAAATAAAAGGGCTTGGGGGTATAGCTCAGAATGTCCCTGGGTTCAATAAGAAAAAAATAGGAAGGGGGAAGGAAGGAAGGAAGGAAGGAAGGAAGGAAGGAAGGAAGGAAGGAAGGAAGGAAGGAAGGAAGGGCACTGCCTACCTGCATCCACCATTTACTGATATAGACAGTGTAAAATAATTTCTTTTTTTTTTTCCTTACAAAAGGGCAGACTTCCAGAACCATTTCTGTATCTGCAGAGAACTGCAGTTTCTCTGAATAATCAAATCAACTTTAAATATGCCAAAGAAATATATTTGGGGTGGAATATTTGTAGCTTCCTCAGAGCCCTCCACCATAAACCTATCAAGGGGAGGAGATCCCTCTCCCCCGCCCACCTCCCCGGCTCCTGTGGTGCCAGTGGCCCCTGGCCTTCCTTGGCTCATGGACGCTTCGCTGTACCTGGTCTCAGTGTTTAGCAGTGCTTCCCTCCTCATGTGCTCACTCCTGGTACTTAGTGTCAGATTTCAGTTAAATTGTAGGACACCCAGCTGGACTGGGTCAAATGTGTGTGTTCAAGGAAAAGCTTCTTCCTTTTAGCAGCCTTTTGTAATTTATTTAGTCAAGTTGTGATTCCGTTAAGTTAATCATAGGGCACCCATTTGGGCTGCAGAATTGCTTGGTGTGCAGTACACATTTGTGTCAGTGGATGTGTTATGTGTGTAAACAATCGGATTTATCTTTTCAACAGCTGTCTGCAAGTCAGAAAAAAAAAAAAAAAGAAGCCAAGTTTGCTAGTAGAGTTTGGACTTTTAGCCTCCAGGACTATGAAAAAAAAAAATGGGTTTCTATGGATTAAGCCAAGCAGTCTTTGGTATTTTGTTTTAGCAGCACTAGCATTAATTAGATCTCTTTTGAAAGATCATGTTCTTGACTTCTTGTAGGACATGCAAGGTGTGATGGCTGTAGAAGGCAGGCACACACACACACACACACACACACACACACAATAAGAGAAGAAATCTACAACCACAGATAATCAGTTTGCTTGAGTATCAACAAAGCAAATTGAAGCATGGTCTCCTGAAATTACACCTGTGTGAATAAGAGTTATTTAAGGATCACACAAAACAGGGCACTGAAGCAATGACTTGTGTGGTTGTACAATTCAGAAACACCACAGTGGTCATCCCATCCTTCAAAGACTGTCTTCCAAGTGTTAATTATTCCTTGCCAGTCTGTGTCTGCTGGCTGTGGTGTGCCCCCAGGAGGCTCGTATTTCAAGCATGGGCATGACACTCCTGGTTACATTTATGCTTCACTTGGGTATTTAGGAAATTCAGGCCACAGTGAAACCAGACTTCTCCAGATCACTGGTATGTGTGGTGAATATATAAACTGCTTCTTCCTTTTTTATTTTACAAAAAATTGTCTTTAACAAAATTATTGATGCCACGTCATGAAAACTCAGTTAAAACGTAATTTTCTCTGGCCCATCTGGTTTACTATTTTCTCCCCATATATTTATATTTGAATTAATATTTCTGCTAAGAGTTAATCAAGCCTGTCTTAGTCCATTTGTGCTGTTATAACAAAATACCATAAACTGGGTGGCTTATAAACAACAGAAATTTATTTTTACATTTTTGGAGGATGAGAAGTCCAAGATGAAGGTGCCAGCAGATTTGGTGGCTGGCAAGGGTTGTGTCCTCAGAACTGGTACTTTCCTGCTGTTTTTCAACATAGAAGAAGGTGAATGAGCTCTCCTGGGGTCACTTTTATAAGTGCACATTGGACTCATGAGAGATCTGCGCTCTTGATCCCTTCCAAAGACCATGCCTGCTGATACCATCACCCTGGAGTTAGAATCTTAACATACAGACTTGAGGGGAATATAAACTTCAGTCCATTGCAAGTCACACATCCAAACATTTAGAAAAGCTGTTTTTTCATGAGAGATATGAGTTAGTGCCTACCACCAGTTCTCCACCGGTTCTTTAATGTGCACACTTAAAGTGATCCCATGCACATAAAAGATTGGAAACAAAAGTAGTTATATCGTCTCTTGAAATCTGTTGAGATCCATCCTTCAGTGATTTTGCCTTGTTGCATGTATTAGTCAGCTTTCTGTTACTATCATGAAATACCTAAGGAAGTTATAAGGAAAAAGAGTTATTATGGTTCATGCTTCTGAAGGTTCTAATCTGAGATTGGATGGTCCCATTGTTTGGGGTCTCTGGCAAGGCAGGTGGAGCAGGGAGGGGGACATGGTGGTGTAAACTGTTTATATCAAGAGCCAGGAAAAAGAGAAACTAAGCAGATGTGTGGGAATCCCACCCTCCCTTTTCTTTCTTTCTTTCTCCCTCCCTCCGTCCCTCCCTTCCTTCCTTCCTTTCTTTCTTTCTTTCATACTGAGGGTTAAGCCCAGAGGCATTCTGCCTCTGAGCTACACATCCAGCCATTTTTATTTTTGATTTTGAAGCACAGTCTTCTTAAGGTTGCCAAGAGACAGACTAAGTTGCTGAGGCTGGAACCTGCAATTCTCCTATCTCACCTCCCATATTACAGGCATGTGCCACTTCCTCTAGCTTCCAGCATCCCTTTTGAGGGCACCCCACAATAACCTAAGATCTCCAATAAGGTCCTATCTGTTAAAGAGTCTGACACCTTTCAATTAGCACACCTTGATGATCCAGTTTTAGCACCTGAGACTTTGGGGGACATGATATAGTCAAACCAAGACATCACAGAATTTTTGCATCATTGTAAAAGTAGTATTTTGACATTTGACTTTTGTGTTCCAGATATATACTTGCACAAAGTGATTAGCCTACCATTAAATTAGAATACCATTCAACTTTAAACGCTGCCACCTGATGCTCTATTCAACATGGAGGTCTGTTATTCTCATGTACAACTTGGGATATATTTCTCATGCAGCTAAACCACTAAATTTAAGACCTGAGGGTTAAGGTGACTTGGACAAACTTTATAATGTAAAATACAAAATCTGTATTCCCCCCAGTGCGTGGTAAAAACCTTTAGCATTGACCATAGCTTGGTCCCTTCAGGACCCTCACAGTGACCTTGGGCAAGCCTCAGTTTCCCTAGCTACAGAGCTTTTGAATATTCATTAAAATAACCAAACAAATGTTGAATCTCCAATTTACTATTCATAGCAAACTAATCAAAATTATGCTGAAATAATGAAAATCTTGTTTTCTAAGAAAATTTCATCAGGATTATAAAACATGAAAACCACTTAATAAAGAAAAACATAGCTTTTTATATCATAGCAGAAAGTTTAGAGGAAATTGGAGATTTTTGCTCATTAAAGCAGAGATGTGTAGGTTCCTGAGCCCAGTGTTAAAGCCATCAGTGGGATTATGGGCCGCAAGCTCACTTTGAACCACCAGGGGTCATTGTTTGTGCTGTTTGGCAGAAAGCAGACAAGCTGATTCTGATAGAGAAGGTTAAGTGGGATTTTTCCTGGTGTCTAAGGATTGCAGCAAAGGCCACAAGCAGAGGACAGAGGCACTAGGGAACCTTTATTAGTTTTGAGAGCTGACATCTGCCTGCAGCTGGAGCTGAGCGCAGAGCCTGCAGGCTGGTCAAGAATCCTTGGAACCCTCCTGGACCTGCATGCAGGCACCACCTTCCCCTACATAGGATACAGCCAGGGGAAGGGGGAGCGGGCCTGTCACTTGGGCAGGACTATGACTAGGCAGAGAGGCTGAGAGAGCACACACACATATCAGTTGTTCATAGAATTAGTGAAACACCCTTCGGTATGTGAGACGACCCATAGGCCTTTCTGATAAACAGACTTGGCTGTAAGTCAACCTTATGAATAAAAGATTTGTGCTAATTGTAGCCTACATAGGCCATCAAAGTGATATGGAGAGCAGGTGAAGGGCATGCCAGCCCTTTCAGGGATGGGGCAAACTGTACATGGTGGTCTTTGCCAGCCTGCTTCCTTGCCTCTGCAGCAAAGAACTTGCATGTTGGTGCGGTCTCTATGGAGATCAATGTGGAGGTTCTGCAGAAGATCTGGAGTAGATCCTCCATACGACCCAGATATATTACTCCGGGGTACCTTTCCAAAAGAACTGAAATCAGATTATTATAATGACACATGCATATCCATACTTATAGCAGCATGATTCAAAATAGCCAAATTATGGAACCAGCCTAGATGTCCATCAACAAGTGAATGGGTTACAAAATTATGGGTTCTACACACAATGGAATACTACTCAGCTATAAAGAAAAACCAAATTATATCATTTGCAGGGAAATGGACAGAAGTAGAGAATATTGTGCTGAGATTAGCCCAGTCACAGAAAGTGAAAGGTCTTCTGTTTTCTATTTTATGTGGAAGCTAGGGAGAAGTTGGAATACAAAAGGAACCCCAGATAAAGGAGGAGAAATCGAAGTGGAATAATGGAGGGGGTCTAGGAGTGGGATTTGAAGGGGACGAGTTGAAGTAAACACTTAAGTTGAGTTTATGTACATATAATAAATTATCAATATCAATCTCAATATCACATATGGGGAAGGGGAGGGAGTGGGGTGGAATCTGGGGAGAAGTTCACCAAGTATCGTCCCCGTCACTCTGAACTTCATTATGATGAGCTTTTCTCTTGTGCCTCAGTGGCTCCCAGGTCCTCCCAAACCTTTTTATAATAATATCCTCTGCAGCACGTTACAGATGACAAAATATTTGTACCTAAGACTTTGTCACCTCAATTCTATCATGATCCTCTCTTGCAACTTGGGGCGGCTTTACTAACCCCATTTTTTCTTTTTACAAATAAAGATGCCAAGAAACTAGGTTTTGTTAGAGAAGATTTTATTTCTGCACTTAAAATTGCAAAGCCTGGCCGGGCGTGGTGGCGCACGCTTGTAATCCCTGCGCTTGGGAGGCAGAGACAGGAGGATCGCGCAGGTTCGAAGCCAGCCATGCACGCTGGCTTAGGAGACCCTGTTTCCAGATAAAAATATAAAATAGGTCTGGGAGTGTAGCCCGAAGGTTAAAGGGCTTCCAGGAACCCCAATACCACCAAAAAAAAAAAAATTGCAAAGCCTGGTGGCCTTGGGCTTTAACCTTGCCAACCATCTTATGACTACAAACCCATTGCATGTATCCTCATCCACTGACAGCTGCTGGAATGCTGAGTGGTTTTGTTTGTTCTATTCCCACTTCTTCAAACAGTACCTGAACACTTGAAGTTTCAAGAACAGAAACTGAGCCAGGCATGGTGGCGCACGCTTGTAATCCCCGCGCTTGGGAGGCAGAGACAGGAGGACTGCGCAGGTTCGAAGCCAGTCGTGGCTGGCTTAAGAGACCCGGTTTCCAAATAAAAATATAAAAAATAGGTCTGGGAGTGTAGCCTGGAGGGAGAAGGGCTTCCAGGAACCCCAGTACCACCAAAAAATAATTTAAAAAAAACTGCAACTGAATAAGTGAATACATTAACCCCAGGGCAAAAAAATCAGTCTAGACTCTTTTAGAGTTGAGAACATAGCTGAAGGCAGTAGCCCTTGTGAAAAGTTATTTTTAGATAAAATAGAATGAATTTAACCCTAACGGAGAACTGCGATCTTTATTGAGAAAGTGCATTTTTTTTTTTTAATTTCCTCTACCTCACCCTCAACCAGTTAGTAGAACTGCCAAACAGAGCCCCTTCCCAGTACCAGTTGGGAGATGCAATGAGAATACAGGAATTTGCAAATGCGTATGTGTGTGTGTGTGTGTGTGTGTGTGTGTGTGTGTGTGTGTGTAACATGTGATAGTCAAGCAAGGGGAAGGCTCCAGAAAGCAGCCTCCCAGCTCTTTGCCACCTAAAGTTGGTATTAAAGCAAATGCATTTGGAAATCTTTGCTTCCACAGCCAACAGGACAGATTCCAGCATGACGAGGGAAGACTTCAGAAAACAAAACCACTGGAAGTCAATTGGTCAACAGTCTGGATGCTCACATAGAAAGAAAAAAAAAGCTTTCTCATCTGGAACCACGGCCTCAAGTGCCTTTCTTTACATGTCACATAAACAGTTATTCTAACTTTGTCACATAAATTGATTCAGGGGGAAAACTTCCTGGAGCATCGCATTGCTGATTCTTCATGAAGCCTGAACAAAAGCCTCTTGGCTTAAGAGATATTTACAAAAGGCATTTCAATACCGTGGGGTTCATTGGGCTGAAAATGGATGAATCGGACTGAATTTTAAAATCATTTGATAGAGACAAATGAATCTGAATATAAAAATGCCTGTTCCACCTGTATTCATTCATTGTTCGTTCGGATTCTAGTTTGTGCTGGGTTGTTTATTCCCCATCCTCTTGCCCCACTTCCTGAATTAAAGCATGGTGTGTGCGAGCGAAGAAAGCTGAAGGGTCCGCCTTCTAGCTCAGATGACCTCCAGGGGTTTAGCTAAATGTCAGAGGAAGGTTAGGAGAGCCAAGGCACAGTTACTAGTTTTGCACATCACTTAGAATATGTTGAAACAGTTTCACCACAGACATCATCCTGACATCTATCCGACGTGGCACCTTCCCAGAGGTGGCAAACTCTTAGTTGAAATGCCAGGTTTGGCCCACTGTCAGGCTTTTGTGGTGCTTATTGTTTTTTGAAACAGGTTCTTTTGCTAGGCTGTTCAGAGTCCCACAAAGTTCCTAAGGTTCTCTGAAACCTGCAATCTTCCTGTCTCTGCCTCCCAAGTACTGGGATTTACAGGTGTGTACCGCCACGCCTGGTGGTCAGTATGTTTTTTGATTATACTAGTTGCTATCATTTTAAAATTTAGAAAACTTTACATTCAATCCTGAATTTCCAACTCCTCTTAAGAAACAGTAAGATTTTCTAATATGAGGGCCTCGTTTCTTCACTTAACAAAAATCTCTATCATTGAGTGGCAGCTGCCTTTTTTAGGCAAGACCTACAGTTCATTAGCATGCCCCACAACTCTATTGCTTGACACGCAATTCATTAAAATTCATTCCAATTATCTGCCTGAAACCTTTGAACTTTTGCTCTTCCTTCAACAAAGTGCTTCTGAAAATGTTATTTTTATTGCTGATTGGAAATCCATGTATATTTGTCATTGATTTATAAAATATTGTGCACCTATAAATAATTGATCAGCTATAACTATTTTCACAGGGCTTGTTGTGTTGCTCAGTCGTAACTTCAGAACTGTGAGAGATAGCTTTCTATTGTTTATAAATTCCCAGTGTGAGGTATCTTGTTATAGCAACATACACTGACCAAGACAATGACCAAATGTCGGTAAGATATATCCAGGACATGGTTGGGAAAGGAAATGAGGAGTAGCATAGTTGAGTGAGCATAGAAAATAATTTAATGTTTGTACCCCATGGATGTAAGGCTGTTTAATAAATCAGATACATACGTAAGTGTAGCTGCTAAAGAAACAGCATAAAGAATATGCTATGGTATCAACTGACCCTCCCCAGAGAGCAGGAAAAGCTCCCTAGAAGAGGTGACATTGAAGCTGGTTATGCAGAGGTCATCAGAGGAAAGGAGAGTGTGTAGGCAGAGGGACCAGAGTGTGTGTCACCATGGGTCACAGCCCATCAAGAGAACACACTGTAAGAGACCCTGTGGGTGTGTAGAGAGTGAGGCAGAAGCCTATGCAGGGAAAATAGTACCTGTGAAGTCCTGAGGTGTTTAAACCAATTATCCCTCATAAACACAAAATCCTGGACCACCACCACATGAGAGCTGATGTATGCTTTGTGTGTGAGAACTGAGAAAAGTCACGTATAAGTCAATTCTCGGTCTCCTGGTAATACCAGCAGTCTCTTGGAGGTCTGCGGCTGGCAGAATTTTAACTGTGCTGTGGATAATGAAATTTAATCAGCACGGATGCAAATAATAGGAAATTTAATGCAATTGGCCTACGCTAGAAGGGAGTTTATAGACTTGCTTCACTAAAAATTCTTGAAGTCAGCAAGCTTCCAGACTGTTTCTTTTTGGTAGCTCAAGAGCCCACTAAGGACACAGATCCTTTGCTTTCTGAAAGATTGGCTTCTGTTGAGGCTTCTTTCCCATCCTGGCTACCAAATGCCAACAATTTTTAGTGTTTATCTGCCTCGGCCACATCCTAAAAGCATGAAGGTCTCATTCCCACCACATCAAGAAGGGTCCTGAGTATTGAACCAACTAAGGGTACATTGCAGCCCTGAGCCAATGGCTGTGGGCAGAAAAGGGCATGACAGATAGAAGCCAAGCCCAGTCGCCTGTCAGTCAGTGTTGGTCTCTGGTTGAAGTGTTTGACCTTAAAGGGTAGGGATGTACAAATGAATAAAAATCCATTGGAATCAGGAAGCAAATTGGGTAAATAGCCAATATTCTTTCTCCCCAGAAGCCACTGATGATGATTAGTAGGGAGTGACATGGTTGGATTTGTGTTTGGAAAAGCCATCTTTGCTTCAATTTGACTTTTCAAATGGAGGAAGACAAGCCTGGAACGGGTGTCTTCCTATAAAGAAAGCCTTTGCTCTATTTAAAAGTAAAATCTTGGTCTTTGATATATCCCTTGGTACTTACACACACCGAAGAACTTGGCGCAGACAAGGAACAAAGGCAAATATTTTATGATATTCTCAAATATCTCTAAATATAATTGATGTGTCTTCGACCTATTAAAACCAGTGTTCTGAAAACTGTATTGTCAACACGAATACAACTTCCCCTCTGAAGAACACTGGGGGATGGGTTTGAGTCATGACTGAATTTACAGAAATTTGAGTTGTTTTTGCAAGAAATAAGTTTCACAGCTCCTGTTTGTGCCCTAATGTGTGCATGTTCACACACACTCAAATACACACACATGCACTCACATATACGTATGCCTAGAGTCGCACACATTTAACGTACATTCATGGCCAATCTCACACACATAGATCAGTGAGCCTTAACATACCAAGTGCAGGCATGATGGATATAATTTTTTATTTGTTTTTTTTTTTCAGGTCTGGGGATGAAACCCAGGAGCATTCGACCTCCAAGCTATACCCCCTACCCTATTTTTTATTCTTTATTTTGAAACAGGGTCTCACTAAGTTGCAGAGGGCCTCACTAAGTACCTGAGGCTGTCCACGAACAGCCATCCTCCGGTCTCAGCCTCCCAAATGCTGGAATTACAAGTGTGCACCACCATGGCCAGCTCAAATATAATTTTTTTAAAAATAAAGCTAGTGTAGCTTTTATGTTTAAGCAGAGAGGGGGTTTCAGTCTGGGTTTGAGGATTCTGGTCTGGGGAATTTCTGTCTTCATTTTGTATTAACTGCTCAGAGAAGGCACTTTTCACATCACAACTTTAGCCTGCCCAGCTGGTCTGAAAAAGTCATTGTCTCTGAGAGAAAGGGCATAACTAGCTTTCTGGGAATCCAAATTATGAGAAAAAAAGGTAAACCTTTATTTATGCCATTGTTATTACTTTTTGTGGTACCGGGGGTGGAACCCAGGGGCACTGTACCTCCAAGCTACACCCCAGCCCTATTTTTTAGTCTTTTTATTTTTTGAAACGGGGTTTCACTGAGTTGTGAAGGACCTCACTAAGTAGCTGAGGCTGTCCGCGAACCCCGATCCTCCAGTATCTGCTTCCTGCATGCTGGGACTACAAGTGTGCGCCACCACGCCCGGCTATGCCATTATATTAACAGAGGAAAGTGTAAGGTAATATCATGTCATTTCAGAAAAAGTGGAACAACAGTGAAATTCGGCACCTCAAGTATAGTCTGTATAGTCTGGGCAAGTTATAAAGCCTTTTTTTTTTTTTTTTTTTTGGTCCCAGCTATGCTTCTAACTAGTTGAGACTTTGGTTAAGTGCTATCAACACTTGGGGTCAATTTTTTTTGGAGTGGAAATTTAGCAAGAGTAATTGGGTATTAGTTGGGCCCATTCTGTCTCCTTATGGTATGGTGGTAATCAGCCTGGCCAGCTCCGCTCTGGGCAGCTGTGAAGTTCAGGTCTTGGAAGGATCGCCCTGAAGTCCCTGAAGCACCTGCCAGGCTCCTGTTTCTGCCCTGCCATGTGGTTTTCTGTCAGGGAGACCTGTGCTCACTACTGAAGTCTTTGACTTGTCTTTCTACCAAGGGACATGAGAGCTTCAGTGGTTTCTATCCTGGGCTGCATCCTGCCCAGCACTGGTAATAAGATGCATGGGGTGAAAGAAAAAGACACACTCTAATGTCATGGGAACGGTCATCCTTGATTTTTGTTTTGTTTTGCTTTGTTTTCCTTTTTCCACTGGTTTGAATAAAATTTAGCAGGTTAGACATGCAAAATGGCTATGTTACAGTTTTCAGCTCCAACCCTAGAGAATCTTGTGAAACAAGTAACACGTGGGCATAAATAAGGGTCGTTTCTTTGACCCCTGGGTTCCTAGAGTTTTCCATAATTATACTTTCTTTTTGCAGTTTTATAACTTTCATTTGGTTGCCAATGGTTAGTTCTCATCCATGTTGACGCTAGATTTTTGAACATGGTAATGGGGACATAGGTGTCCAAAGTATGAAGTTTGTTTGGTGAATCTTCATCCTCGTTACACTTTCTGGACAATCGCACACGAATATAAGATGGAACATTCCTTATTCTTTTGGCCCAGCCAGCTTTGTTGGGCCTCGTATCAATGCACACATCTGGAGCCCCCATCTCCTTCATGGCAAATTTCCAGATCTCCTTGAGTGCCGGAGGGGCGCACTTCTTGAAACCCACTCCGTAGATGAATATTGATGTCGTACTCTCACACCACCACCTCGATGATGGCAGAGCGGCCCTTCTTCTTCTAGCCACCCTTCTTTGCAGGAGCCATTTTTCTGGGCCTATGTTGGAAAGGAGGCTACAATCATGCTTTATAATGGCAAAACTCCCTCAGCTTGCCCCTTATTCCCTTTGAAACATGGACATCCTATCTCCCTATCCATGAGTAAACAGCTCTTGGCCCAAAAAGCCGCTCCCATAAATGTATATCTATTGGAATTATGCAGATGGAACTGTACGATAAGAAAAACATAATAGAAAAATACATGTACTTATGGAAACACAGGTCAAATGCATAACCTGGAGTTCAACAGAAGCAGTAACCTATTGCAACTCTGGAGAAGACAGCTCCTAGGTGAGGCTGATAAAGGGGCAATAGAACCCCCAGAAAATAAGGGCCACTGTGTCTATGGCACCATGCAAGCCATGTGAAATTCAAGGTTAAGGACGGACCTGTGATGAGCACCCCTCATCGAGGGGCCGCCATGCAAGGTAAGCTCCCCCTGTGACCAGCCAAGGAACAGACAGAAGTCTGCTCTACTCAGAGTCTCTCCATTTCTATTGTAACAGGCTCTGCAGTGCTCAGTAAAAAACCAGAGTTGATATCATTCCTGTTACCTGCAGGATAAATTAGTCACCACAGCAACACAGCCCAACTGCCTCAGGTACGATTGCCAAATAAAAACTGTATGAGCCGGGCGTGGTGGCGCACGCTTGTAATCCCTGCGCTTGGGAGGCAGAGACAGGAGGATCGCGCAGGTTCAAAGCCAGCTGTGAGCGCTGGCTTAGGAGACCCTGCTTCCAAATAAAAATGTAAAAAAAAATAAAATAGGTCTGGGAGTGTAGCCCGGAGGTAGAAGGGCTTCCAGGAACCCCAGTACCGCCACCACCACCAACAACAAAAAAACTATGTATTTAAGGTGTACCACGTGATGTTTTGATATATGTATACGTAGTGTGATGATTACCACAATCAAATTATTTGTGCTCTTTATAAAAAGAAAGAGATAAAGACAAATTAAATAACAAGCAGCAGGGAAAAAAAAGGCAGAAGGGAAAGGAGACACAAACTTTCTTCCCACATTAGTAGACAGACAGGAAACACCAGTTCCTAGTGTTTTATTCTAATTAAGGCATCAAAAGATGTAAACACAGCTGGTATGAAAATGAAAGAGCTTGAGTGTGTAGGGGGTGGGAGAGTAGACGTCTATATTCCAGCTCAAAACCCACCTCTGTCACACAACCTGCCTTGAAAGATCCAACCCACATTGAGACTTTTCTCTTTAAGAACTGGCATTTGTTTTAGACAGTTATTTATAGACTTCTTTCTGCTATGTTAACTAAATACCTGAGAAAATCAACTTGAGAAGAGGAAAGGTTTGTTGGGCTAATGGTGCTGGAGGTTTCAGTCCGTGGTTATTTCAGCACACAGTGAGACAAGCTGCTCTCTCCATGGTAGCCAGGAAGCACTGAGAAAGGAAAAGGTCAGTGTCCCACAGTCTTCTGCAAGGGCATGCCCAGAATAACCTGACCCGTCGTCCCACCAGGCCCCTCCTCTTAAAGGATCTGCCACCTTCCAAGAACACCAAGCTGAGCACCAAGCCCTCAATCTTCTTTTTTCTTTCTTTCTTTCTTTCTTTCTCTTTCTTTCTTTCTTTCTTTCTTTCTTTCTTTCTTTCTTTCTTTTTTTTTTTTGCAATACTAGGGATTAAATCCAAGGGCCATTCTACCTCCAAGCTACACCCCAGATCTATTTTTTATTTTTTATTTTTTATTTTTTGGTGGTACTGGGGGTAGAACCCAAAGGCTTTCTACCTCCAGGCTATACTCCCAGACCTATTTTATATTTTACTTAGAAAAAGGGTCTCACTAAGTTGCTGAGAGCCTCACTAAGTAGCTGAGACTGGCTTCGAACCTGTGTGATCCTCCTGTCTCAGCCTCCCAAGCGTGGGTATTACAAGTGTGCACCACCACACCCGGCTTATTCTTTATTTTGAAACAGAGTCTCACTAAGTTGCAGAGGGCCTCACTAAGTAGCTGAGGCTGGCTGAGAACCTGCGATCCTTCTGTCTCAGCCTACCAAGTACTGGGATTATAAGCATGTGCCACGAGGCCTGGGTTGAGCATTGTCCTTTGTCCTTTTCTTTTTCATATTTTAAAAGAAATTTCTGTCTTCTAACTTATTTTAGCTTCCCTTTGTAAAGAATTCCAACTTCTCTGCTGGAATCCCATATTGGAACTAACCAAGTTCTGAGCACATATGGAGTAGGAACTATGTTTTATTTATTTTGTCATATTGAAGAATGAACCCAGGGTTTCCCACCCCCGAGCTACACTTTCAGCCCGATTTTCTTTTTTCTTTTTTTTTCCTTCATTTTGAAACAGGGTCTCACCACATCGCCAAGGCTGTCCTCAAACCTGAGATCTTGTCTCAGTACTTGGACTACAGACATGTGCCACCACATGACTTAATTTACTCTTTAATACCAGAAAATCTGAATATTCTTAGAATATTTCCAAAGATTCTCATAAAGAAAGGGAGTGGGCTGAATTCCATCCTTCCAAATTCATACACTGAAGCCCTCACTCCCTGTACCAGTATCTGGAGATGGGGTCTTTATAGAAGTAATTCACTTAGAATAAAGTCATTCAGATGGGATGTAATCCAATCTGATCAGTGTCCTTATAAGAAGAGGAAACAAGGGGATAGATTTCTTAAAAGACCATGTGAGTGCACATGGGGAAGAGAGTTGTCTGCAAGCTCACAGGAGGGGCTGGGCACTCTGATCTTGTACTTGTTGCCTCCGGAGCTATAGGAAAATAGATTTCTCTCTTTTTTTATTTTTTTGTAGTACTGGGGATGGAATCCAGGAGCATTCTGAACTACAACCCCAGCCCTGTTTTTATTCTTTATTTTGAAAAAGGGTCTAAGTTGCAGAGGGCCTTCTAAGTAGCTGAGACTGTCCGCGAACCACAATTCTCCCGTCTCAGCCTCCCGAATGCTGAGATTAAAAGAGTGCACCACCACACCCAGCTGGGAAAATAGATTTCTGTTGTTTACACCACCCAATCCATGGTCCTTTGTGATCTCAACCCTAGCAAACTAACACAGAGAACTTGTCAACCATAAATGTGATAGGTAAATAGTGAGAAATTTATGATTAAGAAAATAACCTACACAATCTTTGAAGTCTCATTTGTTTGCCTTATTTTTTCTTCCCCCTGTAAAGAGACTGATACTAAATTCAAAGTTCTCACTATTAAACCTCAAAGAATTTGAAACTTGAAATTTGTTTATGTGTCTATGCTTATTTGAATGCTTATCATAATCATAATCTGTTAGCAAGTTTTCACATAGATTTAGCTTTTGTTTCTAGAAGCCTGAGGGTGAGGACAGTGGGGGAGAGGTGAAGGTGAGTCTTTAGTGTGAAGAGTCCTCCCAGTTGCGACTGCCCTTTGCTTCCTGTGGCCTGTCTAACCCGCCACCCCCACCCAGAAGGAGCAGAACCCTTTGGCCATTTTACACCAGAATTAGCTGTGGCTCTGTTACAGAGGTGTGGAGCTTCCTGGGCGATGACTTTCCAGCTTTGCCAACACTTTTCTTCTCTGGGGCTTTCCTGGGAGCCTCAGATCTGCACCACTCTCCTCAGTTGAGGAGCGCCTGCTGCACCATGACCTTCCATGACCTTGAAGGACCCACTGGCCGCCATTTGAGGTGAGCTCACACTGGGACCACCCAGGGAACAGGCAGAAGCTTGCTCTTTCAGACGCTGCCTGGTTAATTTTACATGATCTTCAAGAAAATGCCACAGCAGGGATTTCACTCATGTAACAATATCTAGAAGGAAAGAGAGGGAAAAAAACGTTCAAATTTCTTTAAAACAACAACACAGGTAGAAAGCTGATGCAGCCAATCCATAGAGACACAGTAACTATCTCACGTAAAGACTCAAATGTGCTAGAATATATCACAAGGTGCCTTATTTTTTCAGATGCTCAATTTTCTATACACCCATTTTTATTTTCTGTGAAAACAAAAAGCAATGAGAAGTGCCACAAAGAAGGTCCACAACAGAAGCAGTCACCTCTCCATCCCAGCACATATGCCCATGAACTTGGGAAGCAGCGCCCTTTCCAGAAAACACTGGCATACCTCAGAAGAGCCATAAGGGTGTCTGTGCCAGGCCACTAAGCTACAGACCTGTCCAAAGCAGCGTCATAGCTTGGTAAAAGCCTAAACAACTTTATATTCCTTCCTCCATAATCCTCCAAAATACTTATGGGATTTGACTATAAGAATGAAAGCTATTTAATCAGGAACTAATAATTCAAAAGGGAAGAGAGAAAATAGTCTATAAAACATTTATTCCAGCATTATTTAAGATAATAGTTCGGCGACCCAGAAATAAGAAAAGCATTAGACAAAGCAAGATATTTGCACTCAAGCATGTTCTAGACAGATTTTAGAGTCATATGGAGCAAATAAAATAAATACCGCCTTAGAAAAGATGAAAGCATAGAAATATTTAACAGAATGTCCCGTATATATGCTAGGAAAAAGAAGTGGCTGGATTCCATACCACACTAAGTTTTACATGTGCATAATAAAAAAAACTTTGATATGAGGTTTTTTATAAACTTTGACACATTTTACAAATTTCTATAATCTATGTACTTTTGGTGCTGGATATGAAACCCCTGATTTTGCATATGTTAAGTATGGGGCCAGCCACTGAGCTAACCCCAGCCTGATTTATGTGCATTTTATGTACATTTTTATATGTGAGTGATATATACCTTGTCAGTTCAAAGCAGACCCCAGAAAGGACAAAGGATGGCAGAATTTCAGGATCCCACAAGGTGAAGAAAGTAGGAATCAAACGGCAGTCACAAACATGACACTTTGGCCTGCGCCAGGAATGGAGGACATTAACAAACAGACAGGGAGACGTGATGAGCAGCAGCCTCAGCTGAGCACATGGGTCCTGTGATCATGCACACTGGCCGGGAGCTGATGCATGCCTGTAGAAAGCGCTGTAGAGGCATGGGCAAAGTCAGAACTGTTGTTGTGATGATATTATGGATGTGTTTTCCCTTTAGAATTTCTTGTTGTGTTGCCATCATTGTGTAATAAACATTTCAAGGACATTTCAAGGACTTTTGACTGATGCGTGCTATACACCGCTCGATGAGAAAGCACCTTGCATACATTTATGGAATGGACCAAAAGGGACTCCCAGCAGTATGGAGGCTCCAAGTGTTCTGCAGCCCCTCATTTTCTTTTGCCAATGGTTCTAACATCTCCTGCCTCCCTTCTTCTGTGCAGCAATGACAGTATCATGGGAAACAACTCCCATACAGACATCTTGTCCTCTTCTTTCACAAGCCTGAGTCTCCCTTTGCTGTTCAGTCCATGGCACCAAAGTCCCAGGTTGTAATGTGGTTCTTTTGTCACACCCAAACAGTTGCTTCTCCCCGGCGCTGTGGCCAAACTAAGTAGCAGCAAGTCTCTTCTGGGTCCTTCCCTTTGTGAAGCCCTTTTGCAAAGTCCAAAGCATACCTATTGCCATGAGGATTGAGTGCTGACCCTACCAACTTCAATAGCCTTCTCTCCGTCTTTGAAAATATCTTGACATGAAGATGAGGAAGAAAAATTCAATTCAGCTCTTCCTGGGTTTTATGCTAATAGCAGAGACGTTGGGAGGAGGGTCATGCAACAAGACCATATTGGCTTAGAGCACTTGCTAATATTAAGATTCATAAAATATATGCAAGTTATTCATTCAATAAATATTCATGGAGACCTGCCATAAATACTGAGCAGAGAAAGAGCTGGGACAAGGATCCAGGTCTCCTTGTCCCAGGGATTCTGTCCTGGGCCCAGGGCACCCTGGGGGAGCACTGGCTGCAGAAACTGTCTTCCGAGCCTGGAAGGATAGGAGGTTTGCACTCAGCAAACTTGCAATCAATTTTCAAAAGGCAACCTCATCTTCCCTGTGGTTTGCAATATTAGTACAGTCACCCCTCAATGTCTCTAATGCACCCATATCTCTATTTCCATGATTTAATTCAGGCGTCGTGGTCCACGCTTGTACCACGTAGTGCATCCTTGTACTTGGGAGGCCTGAGACAGAAGGATCGCAGGTTTGAGGATGCCCTCACCAAATAGGGAGGCTCTCATTAACCTAGCAAGACCTTGTTTCAAGGCCAGGCGTGGTGATGCACACTTGTAATCCCAGTATTCGAGAGGCGGAGACCAAAGGATCACGATTTATGGACAGCCTCGACTAGAGGCCCTTTGCAATTCAATGAGACCCTGTTTCAAAAATAAAGACACAAAAAAATAGGGCTGGGAGAGTAGCTCCGAGGTGCAATGCCCCTGGGTTCATACCCATATCACATGCCCCCCCAAAAAAGACCTTGTTTCAAAATGAAAATAAAACAGGACTGGGGTGCATCCTGGAGGTAGAATGCCCATGGATTCCGTCTCCAGTGCCACAAAAAAGTAACAACAACAACATTTTTTTTCATACATTTAGCTATAACTCAAAAGCTTCCCTTTTGAGGAAATATTTTTAGCAATTGTGCTTCCTGTTTTGAACTTGTTTCTCCTAAACCAGCAGCCTGTCTCTCTTCCCTACTGTGAAATTGACTAAAAACAGCATGAAACTGACAGGTTTTTGTGTAGAGACCAGACATAGCATTAAAAAAAAATTCAATATATACTTTTCCTCTTTAAACCCAAGGCATTTTCCAGTGCATCTTTATTATCACCATCATTATTAATGTCGTTATTCACCAAAAGCTTTTGTTATCCAAAAAGATAATTCAGAACAGGAGACTTTGTTCATCAATTGCTCTCAAGTGGAGCTCTCCCGGGGAAAGACTTAGACCCTAAATACATTAAAATGCTTTGTTGAAGAACAGAGTAAGTAAAAATGGATTCTTCTGAATTTCTTTGCTTGTTTGAGGATGCACCATGCGTAAAGGGCTCAGCCTGACAGGGTTCTTGCTGAAGATGGGCCAGGATGATCAGACATCTCCAGGGAGATATAGAAGGAAGGAACCCAATCAGATATTGATGGTGAAGGATTCTGACTAAACTGACCCAAAAGGATATCTGCTAAAATCAGATCAAGAAGAGATTAACCCAAAAGTCAGGGCAGACTGAGAAGAGAATTCAGGGGAGCCTGGTTAGAGGCTGTTCAAGGACAGAATCTTCTACCACCCAGCCAAGAGCAACACCCGGCACACAGGAGGTGAAAGCTGGCTATGTATATAAATGAGTGAGCAGGTACTGTCCCCAGCACCAGCTCCTCGTATGAAGCAGAGGCAGAGGCACTCTGACAACAGCCTTGCCACATGGCCTTGCCCAGCCAAGGAGAGGACAGAATGCCATCTCTCCACAGCATCTCATCCTATAGTTTGCACCACCGCAGAGTCAACCTCAAGGGATTCCATCAAGAGATGAGGATCCTCTGAAAGTTATGTCCAAAGATGAATGTCAGGTACCCTCTAGAGTTTTAGAGGCCCGAGTTCCCAAGGCTATCACTAAGGTCTAAGCTGAAACCTCTTACACAAACTCCAAATTCAAGCCATTGATTTTTCCCTGGGACATGATCTACCTCTGTGTGCGCCATGCCAGCTTTACTCCTTGTGTCTCCCAGGGGTATCCTATTCTCCCCTAATACAGAACTTACAACTGTCCCTGAACACCTCGAGACAGTGTCACCTATGGCTTGAATCTCTCTGCAACAATATCTTGCTTGAAAAACCACTCAACCGCCAGGCGTGGTGGCGCACGCTTGTAATCCCCACTCTTGGGAGGCAGAGACAGGAGGATCGCGCAGGTTCGAAGCCAGCCTCGCACGCTGGCTTAGGAGACCCTGTTTCCAAATAAAAATGTAAAAATAGGTCTGGAAGTGTAGCCCGGAGATAGAAGGGCTTCCAGGAACCCCAGTATCACCACCAAAAAAAAAAAAAAAAAGAAAAACCACTCATCCTTCAAAAATCCACTTACATATCTCAGGCCAATGCACCTACCACCGCTACCTTTGGCTGGCTGGCCTTCCAAAGAACTGTGTTTGGAAGTTCAAGTAGCACATGAAATTTATCTGCCAGCTCTCCTGTCACCTCTGGTGGACTGTGACCACCACTCCCAAGTAGCTTGAAACCTCCATGAACATCAGAATCATCTATGTGAAGCTTCAAAGACACAGAGGGTCCCAGACCTCCTGCTGGGAGATGCTAACATAGATGAGGAGTAGATCCAGAGACACTGAAGTTCTAGGAGCTCTCCAAAATGCTCCAGAAGTCATCCAAGTGTGGGAATCCATTCCTAGAAAATAGAGAGTACACTTGGCTCAGCTCTGTTGTCCAGGATGTGGTAAGGCTTGTGTGCAGTGGGAGATCCATCTTCTTTTTACTGAGTGGGACTGGAAATCGATGGATGGACAGGGAGTGCTGAGGGCAAGTGAGACATTCTGAACTCCTCCAAGGCTGAGAACACCTGAAGGAGAGTCTCGGTTCAGTTCAGATCCTCTGGGCACTGGCCACCAGAGCCCCACCTTCTGTTCCAAAGAGCCTTGGCTCCTCTAAGGAGCAAGCTGTCTGCATTTAATTTCTGGCCAACTCTCTCCTTTCCCTTGCTTATTCTCCCCATCTCTCTCTCTGTCTCTTCAAAACACTTGGAGTCAGTAGCTTCTCCAACTCCCCAAGTCCCAGGTCAGCCATCTCCAAGGCCCATGATATGACAGAATTTTAATAACCTGGCTGACCATGCAGAGGTCATATATTTACCCCACCAGTTAGGTCCAGCTGTCCCAAAACCTAACAAGGGGCTCCAAGCCTGGGAAGAGAGTCCAGCAAAACACAACCCTGTTTGAGGAGGGCAAAAAAGCCTTAATTTGGAGATATATGTGGCTGGTTTCCTGCTGTACAGAAGACAGAGGCAACCCAGAGCCCTGGGAGGTGTTATCTCTGCTGGAGGCAGCAGTGCCTCCTGACTCCTCTCCCAGCTGCCCTACTGTCAGGCAGTGTTATGAGCCCCGTGAGTACTCTCTTTGAGAACCATTTGATTCCATAATTCAAACTCAAGAGCATTTTTTATGTCAAAAGAGATGTTTGATTTAATTTTACTGCCTTGGGCTTCACCAGGAGAAGGGAAGTGGGGAGGAGAGACTGCATTTCTCCCTCTTAAGAAGTGGGATCTGCTGCTGGTGGAAAATGCCCGGGGCATCGCCTTTCCCTGCAATTACCCCTGAACAGGAAAATAAAAACAGCCCACTTTTCCGACCCAGTCTGCCAGCCTCTTCCACATCTCTGGAAATAAGCTCCCTGCAACTGGGCAACTTGACAAGCTGTCCTCCCGCAAACATCAGCTGTCACAGGCATGGCACAATGAGAAAGGGACCCTCGAGGCCCAAGCAGTAGCATTTGACACAGCTCAAGTGCAGCCACCACAGGGGCTCAGGATGAGCAGGAGAGAGCTGAGGCGGCCTCCCACAGGGGGAGTCCTGCAGGTGGTTCTCGAGGGTCTGCGGCTGTTTCAAAGTCCATTTCCATGTGGAGATGTCCTGGGATATCTCTACACACAAACTCATCTCCTTGGAAAAACAGTAATAGAGAAAAAATAGATGGATGCATCTAAACTGACGTTATTAAAACCTTTAATCAACAGAGAGACAGACAGGGCCTCAGCTCGGGGCTTCCACTCCTCCCCACAGGCTCCCTACATCCTTGTCTAGCTGCAAAACCTACAGTGGTCCAGTCAGCCACACAGCTCACTGGAGCCTGGTCTCTGAGGACCACTGGCCCCAGAAAAGGTTGGTGGCATGAGTTAATTTATACTTCACTGAGTCTGTTACATTCCAAAGCAGAAGAATCAATCCTGATGCAGCAAGTGACAGGGACCAAGTCCTTCTGCCATGCCCCTCTCTTAAAGCCCATCGGTGGCTCTGGGTTCCAGCAATGGGAGCCAATTAGCTATTTGGTACCAGAGCAGCCTGCAACCCTGGTAACAGCTGCTTGGACCAAAGAGGCATGCCTGATTGAAGGGCGGCTTGTGAAGTGGCCTGGCCTGGGGATCCTGCCAAAAAGGCACCATCATGGAACTCATTAGATCCTAGTGCTCAGACAATGTGAAAGTTCAGCACAAAAAATAAATAAATCAGTAAATAAAGACAGGTAAGAAGTACCCTGCTTACCAAATAGGAAAAGTTCCTATCTAATCACCAGAGTACCAAAATGTAATTTTATAAAAAAAATGTTTATTTTGTAAAATACTAGATAAATGAATCATCCTAAGATTTTTTTTTAAAGTGTATCTTAACTCCAAATGATAAGGAGAAACCTCAGGGGAGCCAAGGAGAAGATATAAGAGGTAGGGGTGGAGGAAGACTTAGGTTCATTAATAGAAATACTATCATAGACTATGTGTATACATGTGAATATATACCAACATCAGTCTGGGTACTCAGTATTAGGAAGGTCAGAAATGGGAGGGGGGCACCAAGAGCATGTACGTGTATGTCATTGTCAACATGATTTACATTATGATGGGAGACTATAATGCACCAATAAAAGCACAAAAATGGATCTTTTCCTACATTTATTTATATTTTTCTGTTATTCTTTTATCTGTTCAATATCTGCTGCGCCTATTTTTAAAGTTGGTGTTATTGTGTTAGGAACACTTTTGAGACCCACCCTCTTAATTCGTTTTTAAGTGTAAAATTTATTATTGTTGATTAAAGATCCGATGTAGCCCAGCAGCTCTCTAGAGCTCATTCATCTTCCTTAACTGAAACTTCATCTTAAAACTTTGTGGCATTTATTTTGGAATTTAGGGTAGGGAGGGAGAGAGTAGTCTACACGTTTTTTTTCTGGTCTAAAGTCATAATACACCGGGCATGGTGGCGCACGCTTGTAATCCCCGCACTTGGGAGGCAGAGACAGGAGGATCGCACAGGTTCGAAGCCAGCCACGCGTGCTGGCTTAGGAGACCCTGTTTCCAAATAAAAATGTAAAAATAGGTCTGGGAGTATAGCCCGGAGATAGAAGGGCTTCAAGGAATCCCAGTACAACCAAAAAAAAAAAAAAAAGAGAGAGTCATAATACAAGTAGAAGGAACAGGAATTAGAAGCCCCAGAGTGACAGAAGCCAGGATGCAAAGAAAGGGAGAAAGCTGAGCCAGTGGAAGATTGGAGCCTTTCTGTGACCACGCAGCAGAGGAAAGATGAGAAGCAGAAAAGTATGCAGACCCTCGTTTCTAACCGCCAACACAGCTCATCAAAGAAGATAAGAGTAGAACCATTTACTGGGCATGGCAGTGCTCCTTGTAATCCCAGTACTTGGGAGGCTGAGACAGAAGGATCGCACAGGTTCAAAGCCAGCCTCAACCCCTCAGTGAGGCCCTCAGCAATGTAGTGAGACCCTGTTTCCAAATAAAATATAAAATAGGTTTGGGAGTGTAACCCAGAGGTAGAGCCCCTGAGTTCCATCCCCAGTACCCAAGGGAAAAAAAAAAAAGTAGAACAATTTTTATGTGTCATTAAGTTAGTAAATCAGTAAGTAAATGGTGAAAAAATGGCTGTAGATTTGAGGATTTCCCTTTCTCCTCCCTCATAAAGTCTTTCCTTTGAGACCTTTAAAAAAAAAAAAAACAAAGACAGACAATCCCAAGGCCTGTAACTGGATTCTCTTGCTGGTTCAGTAAACTTTTTTTTAAAAAATTAACTTATTTTTAATGTACTTTTATTGGTGCATTATAGTCTCACATCATTAGTTCAGTAGATTTTAATTGTGTGTTCTCATGGGCCGGGATCTCTAGAAGGTACAGCACACACAAAGAAATCCTGCACCAATGCAGAGCTGAGTTCAGTTAGGGAAATAAACAATCACAACTAAACCAATGACGGGAATCGCTGTTTGCAGGAAATGAACACCGTACAGTGAGGATGTAAAGGGTAGTGTGGCAGAAGGTCCACGGGAGCTTGGGTCCTCAGGGAGGAGCAGAGCCCTGGTCCACTGGTGGAAGATATGGACAGCCAAACCAAATAATCCCTATCACCAGAAAGTAGAGTAGCACTGATGGATGGTAAGAATCTCTGTTTGAGGTTCCAGGTATTGTTGCTGTTGTTTTACTACAAATACAAACTGATAAGCCATTTTTACAGAGCAAAGAAGCCTCTGCAATGTTTTGGTCTTATGGCCCCAATTCAATTATCTAGTCATTTCTCTGCAGCCTACTCAAAAATTAAATTTCTCACTTTTCTGATAGTCAATTCTGCTTTCTAATAACAAGATCACATTGGTAACTCAGACTAATACATAGACCCCAAATTTTATTTTAGTCACAGATATCCAATTTTTCCAGGAAACGTTCAGTAGCCAGATCTTCTGATGGGTTAAGCTAAAGAAGCCAGAGATTAAAGAAGACATCAAAAGGTACAAATTATTCTCCTTCCGGGCTTCCAGCCACCACATGATAGAGCCTTCTGCTTGGGCAGCTTATTTTTCAAGTTAAGCCAGACTACTCTAATAAAGTATTAAAAGCCCTAAATCTCAGTGGCTTCACATGCTAGCAATGTGTTTCTCTGCTCATTTAAAGTCCGAAACATGACCATGCACTCCCTGGGGAAATGTTTCCTCCACGTGGTGAAATAAACACAAAGGCTTCCCCCATCATGGTTTTTAAAACACACAAAGCAGGTCAGAGAGGGAGAAGAGCCCTCACCTCCTCTTATTAAAGGAGACATATGTCTCTTAAAGTCAAAACCAGACAGCCCGGAAAAACCTTGGGAGCACTTGGAATAATAGAAGAGTGTCATTGTCTCTTCTGCAGATGGAGTGTGTAATTCTTACCAAGCTCAAATGTAGGGTGAGTGTTGACAGATGCCCTGGGAATCCAGCTGCAGGCAGACACGGGTACTGCAGCTTCCACTTTTTGCCATTACAGAATTTTTAGTTGGATAAGTTTAAAACACATATTTAGCCGGGCGTGGTGGCGCAAGCTTGTAATCCCTGCACTTGGGAGGCGGAGACAGGAGGATCGCAGTGGTTTGGAGCCAGCTTCGCTGGCTTAAAAGACCCTGTTTCCAAATAAAAATATATAAAATAGGTCTGGGAGTGTAGCCCAGAGGTAGAAGTCTTCCAGGAACCCCAGTACCACCTAAATAAATAAATAATAAATCACATATTTAAGACTTCCCTACATGCAGAGATCACCTTGGCATTTGGGTTAAGTGTTGCAGAAAGCCAATCAAGTTCCAGTTTTTGCAGAAGATGGAACTTTAAATATGGCAGTGAAATCAACACTGTTCTTGTCAGGCTTGTCCCTAGCTTTGGAGAATACCATGTGGCATAGACTGGTCACCAATGCGTTGCTAAGCCCTTCGTGAGCAAAGTTTATATAATGGCAGGCTATTTTTTAAATTATAGCCACAAGCCAGGTATGGTGGCACATGCTTGTAATCCCGGCGCTTGGGAGGCGGAGACAGGAGGATCCCGCAGGTTCAAAGCCAGCCGCGCGCGCTGGCTTAGGAGACCCTGTTTCCAAAAAATATATATATAAAATAGGTCCGGGAGTGTAGCCCGGAGGTAGAAGGGCTTTCAGGAACCCCAGTACCACACACACACAAAAATTATATCCACAACAAAACATGGAGGTTTTCCATACATTATAATTTCTTTCCCTGGACAGGGTAATCTTTTAAAATGTTCACTGCTGAGCCAGGCATGATATGTCAGTAATCCCAGTACCTGGGAGATAGGAAGATTGCAGGTTTGAGGACAGCCTCAGCTAGTAGTGAGAGTTTCATTAACCTAGTGATAGGTCGGGTCCCGCCTCTCCCCCATGTAATCTCGCAGCAGGGACAGGAGGCAGAACCCTGGAAGCAGAGCTATCACAAGAGTCCAGGCCTCGAGACTCCAAACTTTGCGAGAAATACTTGAGATCACAAGACTACAGATGTTGCAAGAGAATCACCACTCCCATGCTTAGTCCCACCCCCCAAAATACTGGCTTAAAACCAGGACTACTTTCACCCCGCCATGTGAGTGACTCAGCAGGCCGATCCATACTATGGCCTGCCTCTTCAGGCAGTTGACTGTCAGTCTCCCCCCACCACCACCCGCTGACCTCGCCCCAAACCCCCAAATCCTGAAGGTGCTGAGGTGCTGATTAAAAGCAGATTTTCCTACCTCGCTGGTTGTTTGCCTCCTTCGTAATCTTTACACCTAGCAAGACCCTGTTTCAAAATAAAAATAAAATAGGGTTGGGGATATAGCTGGGAAATAGAATGCCCCTGGGTTCAATCTCTAGTAAAACACACACACACACACACACACACACACACACACACACACACAGAGTTCACTGCCTGAAAGTAAAATATAGTCTATCTGTAGGAGAAGAGGTTGTTAATTTGTTTTTAGGCTTTGTTCTCCTGGGGCTAAGTGAACAGAACTTTGAAGTGGGTCTGTCTTCTCTCTTCTACAGTAGTACTGCCAAGCCTCTGTGGAAAAGGAACACTGTGACCCTTTTTCTATCAGTGTTGCACCTGGTCCTCTTGCAAAAGCCTTCAGCCCTGGGGGTACGTGTGGGAGAAGGGCACTCAGAAAAGAGAATTGTAATAACCTATATTTAAGAGAAGGGCTGAGAAATGGAAGCCATTCCAAGAGCACCTACAAGGGTTGACCCACTGAAGCTTTCCCCTCCTCCACTTCTTATGGCCCTTACTGACCTCCAGTGACCTCCAAGTCTCCTTCCAGTATTAATAGATGCATTGACTCCCTGGCTTTGCTCCACCCAACTACTTCTGCAATCGACCAGGGCAACCTGAGTTTATACAGCATGGGGTCCCCTGCCGCCTGCATGATTTCCTAAGCTTCAGTTACTTTACTAGTCTCCTTTCTACTTCAATCACCAGCACAAGCATGGCCCAAATCTGTGAATTTCTCTATTGCTGGCATTTTAAACTCTGAAATCCCAGTCTTCAATTACAATGTCCTGGTCTCCATCTATCCTTATACCTACTTTTGTACATTTTTTTTTTGTAAAAGGAATTGAACCCAGGGGCATTCTACCTCCAAGCTACACTCCCAGTCCTTTTTACTTTTTATTTTGAAACAGAGTCTCACTAACTTGCTGCAGCTGAACGTGAACCTGTGATACACCTATCTCAGCCTCTCAAATACTAGGATCACAGGCAGTGCCACCACACCTGGCTCCACTTTTGCATGTCAATGCCTCTGTGGGAGGTAGTGAGATTGCCAAGAGGCAGGGTGACCATCTGCAGGATGACCCTATGTCAAACCACCCAATCTTTTGCCCTTAAGAAATGAAGGCATTTGGAACTTGAAGAGTTATGACACCTGGACTCAAATGCCTGATCCTTGTAGCTGCAGAAGCCTGACCTTCCAATAACAGTCCTGTTTAAAGGACCAAAGTTCTAAATTTGGAACTAAATAATCACAAAATGATTATAGTGATAAATGCTGAAAAAATATTGTATTGGATAAAGAAAACCACTATGTCTACTTAAATTAGCTGACTAATCTTACAGCCAAGGCTGTACAAACCAGCTACAATTTTACAAACCAGGACACAGAGACCAGACAAATAACCCCTTTTGACCCATCTTCCCAGATGTGAAATATGTATGAAAATTTAAATATGATATACAATTATATGGTATAATTTTTAAGGGGCACCCTACCACTGAGATACATCCCTCTGATTTTTCTGTCTCTCTCTCAAGTACTGAGATTACAGGCATGTGCCACTGCACCTAACTATATAACATGATTACATAATGAGAATAAGCATATGACTCTATCATAATATTATCATATATATATAAGTTCTAGATTGTGATCTCAAGCTCATTTTAATGCACATGTGTCAATTTTGCTGAAACATTCACAGAATTGAAAACTTGTGTTTAAATGAGTTAACGTAGTATCTAACTTATGGAAGAAAAATAGTATTGCTAAAGAAGAATGTTATTTTATGACTTCTTATAACTATTAACATCATCCTCAATCCAAAATGCTGAGATAAATTGGAACTTGCCTCTGTTTTTAGAATCTCAATTTAGATCAGACTTAATTGGAAAAATCTTATTAATTGTTAACAAGAAAAGATCATACCAACCAGGTGTGGTGGCGCACACTTGTAATCCCATTACTTGGGAGGCTGAGAGAGGAGGATCACAGATTCGCGGCCAGCCTCAGCTACTTAGTGAGTCCCTCTGCAACTTAGTGAGACCCTGTTCCAAAATAAATAATAAAAAAATAGATGTAGATCTGCCCTTTCCAGGGGAAGCCTTTTGGTATGATTATGAGGATTCATTCACTATCTTACATCCTGCTTAACCAAAAGCCTTCTTCCTGCAAATGTGGGCCCGCCCTTGCCTTCAATCCAAGCTCAAATCTTTAAGACCCCAAAATGTGTTACTTGATGGTCGAAGTCAGGGATCTTAAGGTATCCGTCCTCTTTGAAGGCTTGTGCCATCCTCCTTGGTTAAAGCAAAGATGGGAGATAATAATCTTTATAAAAACTGTTTGGTGTTCAAAAACTTCAGTGTCTTACTTTCAAGTCACTCCACGATGTCAATCTCTCTCTGATGTAGTGCTTCAAGTTCTGTCCCTTCTTTCTGCCTTTGTAATAATAAAGTTGCTTAAGCTTAAAAAAAAATAGGGCTGGGGGTATAGCTCAGAAGTTGGATGCCCCTGAGTTCAATCCCCAGTATTGCAAAGAAAGATAGAAAGCAAAAAGAAAGAAAGAACAAAGAAAGGAAGGAAGGAAGGAAAGAAAATACAAGACAAATAATCCTAAAATTAAAATTTAAGTAAATGCAACAACAAGCCTAACATTAAACAAATCCTTGAGGAATCTGAACTCTGTGAGCAGCAGTTTCCAGACTGCTGGGTGCAAACACTCTTGCCTATAAATTAATTCTGCATTTATTCGATTTGGGGCTGTAAAAGTGGACAATGCCAAAGAAGGTCAGTTGTGCCAGACCCTAATAAAATGGAGCAGAGAGGCCCCTATGGAAGAATGTCTGTTACCTACCATGCCTGTGAGCAGAGCTTTGCGGGAACTCTCTGAAGAGACAGGCCTGCAGGAAGGCCCCTCAGCCTTGCAAAGATGCTTCAACCATGCTGCCTGCCTCCCAGCTGCCGGTGCCACCGGTGGGGAACACCACTCTTATTCTCTCTTGCAACCAAGAGCCAAGCATCTAATCCACCCTTCCTCATCTGCCTTCCTGCGCCTGTCTGGATAAGCCCAGGTGCACTATGGCCAGCACATCTCAGACTGCACCTCCCACGATTCCCCAATAAACCCATTGTTTTGGAGTGTGAGCTCTCTCACTTCTTTCAGGTAAACAGATATTGTTTTACTATTCATCTATTGTCATTAAGACAGACAGTCCCTAACTACCCATCTTATTTAACAGACCAAATAAAAGGATATTTGGCGCATCAAAGAATCTCAGACACCGGTTGTCAACTGCTAAAATCAGGGGATCAAATGTTAGAAGAGACCCTGGAGTTCTTAGGCCAGTCTAACATGACCACACAGTTATCTTTCTCTTCCTCGGGGAAACAACAGAAAGTGAATGAAGCCGTTATAGGTAAGCAGGTTGCAAGATCTGCATGCCTCTTTCCCAGGAGAAAAGGCATGAAGGCAAACATGTAAGGCCTGCCATGTCTTGCTTAAAGGTCTTTTTCAGATGATGCTCACTGACTCTCTCTTATTCTTCTAGAGGAGAGAAAGACTCTCATCTCCCATCGTCCTGAATGAGCTAAGAAAGTGTTATTATTAATGCGCACAATGGACCCAAAAGGTTCCACTCTGAAAAAGGACTAAAAATACATCGGATTATCCTTCCATGACTATTGTTCCCTACAGCAATGGCCACTGCCTTTCTGCCAAGGATAGAGAAATTACAAGCAAAGCTTCTCTGCTCCCTCTCATCACCAACCAAGCTCTGCGACACCACATTCCAGGAGTAGTCACGTTTTCTTAAAAACTCCCTTTTGGGGCCGGGTGTGGTGGCGCATGTTTGTAATCCCAGCATTCGGGAGGCTGAGACCGGAGGATCGCAGTTCAGACAGCCTCAGCTACTTAGTGAGGCCCTCTGCAACTCAGTGAGACCCTGTTTCAAAATAAAGAATAAAAAATTGGGCAGGGGGTGCAGCTCAGAGGTCAAATGCCTTTGGGTTCCATCCCCAGACCCGCAAAAAAAAAAAAAAAAAAAAAAAAAAAAAACTCCCTTTTGGAGGAAAGCCGTAGTCAAGTAAATACTGATAGCTGTCTCTCAGCATCGCATTTGATAGTGAAGAAAGGGACAGCAAAACCCTTTGACTTAGTCTTGAAATTTCCATCTCATTGCAAAGAGAAGCTTATCAGTATCTCCTAACCTTGGTTTCAGAAACATCCTGTAACTTTGAAAAATTCCAGTGACACTTTATCCAGTGATAGAAAGGGTTAATGACTGCTAAAATTCCTTACAATGCCAAAGCATTGCTCATGTGATTTGTAGCTAACTTCCTACATAACCACTGTAATAATAACTAATGCAAATGTTCAAAAGAGAAAAGAGAAAATACAGTGAGAACAGGGCAAGCATTTTCACAAAAAGAAAGTCTTTATCATCTGGTATACGATGGGACACTGGACTGATTCATTATACCCAGATTTCCAGCAGAAATTCCAACTGAAGGACTTGACCACTATTATTTTAGTCTTAATTCCCCTTTAAAAATAAGTGGAGAAAAGAGCCGAGTGTGGTGGTACATGCTGTAATCCCAGCATTTGGGAGGCTGAGACAAGAGGACTGCGGTTTGTGGACAGCCTCGGCTATTTAGTGAGGCCCTTTGCAACTCAGTGATACCCCGTTTCAAAACCAAAAGTAAAAGATAGGGCTGGGGGTATAGCTTGGAGGTAGAATGCCCCTGGGTTCCATCCCTCGTACTACAAGAAAGAAAAAAAGTGGAAAAGCCGGACATGGTGATATACATTTATAATTCCAGTACTTGGGAAGCTGAGAGAGAAGGATCACAGGTTTGCAGCCAGCCTCAGCAACCGAGTGAGGTCCTCTGCAACTTAGTGACACACTATTTCAAAATAAGAAAATGGAATCTGCATGAAGGTGTAGCTCCGAGACAGAATGCCCCTGGGTTCTATCCCCAGTATCACACACATAAAAAAAAAAAAAGTGTAGAAATGTGTTAGCTAATTCAAACCTGAAAACAATTGGGAAAATATCTTAGTTGTTTGTACGTTATGGAGTATTAAACAGGCATTAAGCTGTTTGAATGAAGAAAATATGGGGGGAATGGGGAATGTGCTTAGCTCATTAGCTTTATGCAGCCTACCCATTATGACCACAAATTCTTCAAGAAAGTAATACCAGACAAAAAGCCAGTTTGAAACTAATGTCACAGAGAAGATGATCTTCAACCTTAAATAAGGTGAGTTTTAAAAGGAGAATAATGAAACCACTAGCTTAAAAGCAAAGCAAAATTTAAAAGATAGATATGCACTGGGGACTACTACTGCATTTAAAGTGACTAAATTGTCTCATTTCATGTAAGCCTAGGATGGTGTTTATGCAAACCATTAGACGTTGCCTGGAATAGATGAAATTCTAAGAAATGCAATAATACATGCTGTGTGATGAATTATACAAAACTTCTGAAAATAAAATAGCAGAGACAATACAAACTTGAGTTTTGCAATAAAAAATGAGATGTGATTTCCCTGATAAAAGTGCTTTTAATGAAAGCACTTTGAAGTCAATATTAAAAATAAAATAAGCCTATGCCACCTAAGAAACACCAATTAGCTGACTATCAGATGGTGTCTGAAATGGTGTCTGTCCCAAAGGCAGGCTGGGAGAAACCTGAGGTTTGTGACTTTCTGTCTCCCAGCCCCATGGAACTGTCTTGGTGACTTCACTCTTTGATACTGGCCTAGTCTCCAAAACTACTGGCCAGATGCCTGTGGGTTCGGGTGTGTCTAATTGAGCCATACTGAGTGTCCAGTGACCTGGAAATATCTACTCCAGCTTTTGTCAGAACAAATTAACTGGGATATTCTCATGTCCCCTTGGGGACTAATTTATGATTGGATAACAAGTCTTGTGCAAAGCGCTGGGCCAGGGCTGATGCCCATTCCATCTCCTGCACTTTTTCCACTATGAAGAGAATGGTGGGACTAAGAAGACAGCAGGTAGAGCCTCCTAGGAGTCCTAGAAAGAGGCTGTGCTTTGTACCTTGGGCTCCTTTAGGGGCTCCCTGTGTAGAGGTCTGCCATGTGGTCACTGAACCCTGTCTTTTAGGGGTTTGTATGATTTCATCATTCAGGCATGGCAATTATTAACTAAGTCTCCATCTCCTCCCTGGGAGGGAAGAGTTTCCTGAAAGTTCTAGGTTTCTAGTCAGAGCTTGGTCTCTCTGGACCTTCCATCCAGAAGCCCATTGAGATATAGCTCAATTAGAAAGAAAAAAAAAGACGAGTGCACCAATAAAAAAATTAAAAATAAATAAATAAATAAAGGAACCAAGAGACAGTGCTTCCCACCCCACACACAGGCAGGCAAAGAGATCGTTATGGCATTTCAAGGTCAGAGTGCAGGGCCACGGTTTCTTTAGAATGTTTACAGCACTCTGAAGGGAAGGCAGTCAGGAGCAAAGAGTGGGTAGAGATGGCCGTGCTGCTCTCCTAAAGCCAGAAGATCAGTGATAAGAATGGTGCTTGCAATCAAACGAAAAACATTTCCCAACTTCAGATTAAACACTTCAGGGATGCGCACTCAAACTGTAAGACTGGGTAATTTCAGAAGCTGTGGGTTCATATTTTGGCCTCCAGCAATTATGAGCTTTCAAAGGACTTAAACCTACGTTTTTCCTTTTGGTTAAGAAAGAATGTGACTGAAGAAGAGACTGTAGGATATTAGGAAGGGGTTCTAGTAGGAATTTTTAAATCTAGTTTTGATGTAAGCAATTATATATTGTAATACATCATGTGCCCACATTGAAAAAACATATTCCTGTTTATGTATGTATAGATAGAATACAATAGAATACTACTAAAAAAAAAGAAAGAAAAGAAAGGAAGAGAAAAGAAAAGAAAAGAAAAGAGAAAAAAAGATGCTTCGATCACCCAGGAAATTCCCAAATCTTAGGAGCTCTGGGTCAGAAAGCTGGGTCAGAGGACAAATATTAGTTCAAAAGATGCACCTAGCCCCTATTTCCTATCATTTAGGAAATAAGGAATTTAGAAGCTGGAGACAAAGACAATATATATCAATCGTAGGCCAAACTCAAGTTTTTCTTATCTATGCTCAGCCTGTATCAACCTTTAAAGTTAATATCTGGTGAATATTTTAATTGCTTTGCTCTGATGGCATCTATAAATATAGTTATGTTCACTATTGAATCTTTCCACTTATTAAATTCACTCAACTCTCATTCCTCTGGTAGATCAGGATTGGGGGTTGGAGTTTTTATTTGATACAGAGTTAATGGGGTCATCACTTTACCTGTGACTTTATTCTGAAAACTTTTATAGGACTGACAATTTCTATGTATCTTCTACTGATACAGTCTTGAATAATAAATGAAGTGCAACAGTTTGTTCTTTTTTCCTTGCTCTGAACATAAGAAAGAATATATAAAAATGTTCATATCTTTAGGTTCTGAGGGTTTTGCATATATAATTATACTCTGCCGCCTGTTTGTTTCAGTTAATCTAACAAACTTCACAATGGGGACCTGTCTCTTAACACTCTCAGAACATGGTACACATCCTTGTACAGCATTGTTGAACCACCACGCCAAAGATGCTTCTCTCCCACTTAGCCAAAACTCCAGAGGAATTTCTTAAGCATTAGTTTTGAAGAGATCTTCCAAAGCAAGAGATTAGTTAAAATTGTTGTATTGCTTTCATTTTTAACGATTTTATTTATTGCTCTTTGAAAACTTTGAGTGGATTAAGAGACTTTTTTTTAATTTAAACCAAAATCTAACACCTTCTTCTAAAACACAGTACCCCTGACACCTTGAGATCTGCTTGGGTCCAGTCGCAGCATGGGATGCAGTTGCTCTAAGAAGCAATTTTACTATCAACTCTGTAGAATTCGTACTTTTTCTGGGGCAGGTCTTCTCTGGCACTAAAAATACTAAAAACAATGGTCAAGAGTTGTTTACTTTTTTGTTGGTTTATTTTTGTTATTAGAGAAAAATTGAAAGACTATTTTTTCAAAGGGCTCCACGTAGGTCCTAAAAATATAATTACTCTAGCAATGGTCCAGATCTATTCAAAGATAACCCTCTGAGACCCACCTGTCACCTGGAGTGACAGATCTATTTGTCACTGTATCAGGTTCTCTGGTACTAGCAAAGGGATGGAGACAGGGAGCAGGGAGGAAGGAGGGCCCAGCCCCTGGGGATATGTAGCCTTCTCCAGGTGACTGGTCCCAAGACCCTCTTCCTCTCTTAGCTCCCTGCTCACCACCTTCTTAGTCTCAGCCAAGCCCTCCCCATTCCCACACTTCATCTTAATGCCTAGAAAAATCAGCCTTGCTCAACACCCCAGGACCATGCCCTTCCCAGGAGAGAAGCAAGAGGCTTAGCAACGTGCGAAGCATAGCTGTTACGCTTCCATGAACATTTTCTGTGACTGAGGATCAAAATGCTTCACCATTTGGTGAGAAGACTGGAGAGGCAAGTTCAGTCTCGAGAAGGATGAAACATGGCTGGTGTCCAGGATGCTCTGGCGTTTAAGTTAAACGAGAGGGGGAAGGAACCATCTGCTTACTCTGCAGCGTAAGCAGAAAGCCATCATCTGGGGAGACTGGTGATGGTGTGGAAAGAGAGTGGAGCTGAAATTCAGGGGTCTAGTGTGAGAGTCACAGCTTCGTCCATCAGAGCAGCAGTGTGACTTCTGGGAAGGTTAGTGCATCTCAGAGGAACGTCCTCCTTAGGAATGTCTCTGAGTCCTTACAAACTCAGATTTTTTTCATGACCCCATCGACCTCTCCTGCTAATGCAGACACACATCAAGCACAGTCATTTGCTCAAAATAGGAATTCAATATTTTAAATTAAATGTTCAAGGGCAGCCTAATTAGGAAGGGCATTGGGGCTGTGGCTATTTCTGACATAACTCTGATGCCCTTGGAAAACGTCCTTTGGCCTGCCCAGCCCTGCCCCTGGCTGTCCGTGTGTTGACATCTGCTGCTGACCTGGTAGTAGCCTTATGTATGTTATATTAGAATTCTTCATCGCCCTCACAAAATGATATGAGGAGTCAATATATTTTATTCAATAAGCAGAAAGTTTGGGATTTTGGTTGGTTTCTTTGGAAGCTAAACTGGGTCATTTCCCAAAGATTTTTTTTTTTTTTTTCAGTACGGAGGATTGAACCCAAGAGCATTCTACCTCTGATTATTTATTTTTGAAACAGGGTCTCACTACTAAGTCGTGGAGGGCCTCATTAAGTAGCTGAGGCTGGCCGTGAACCTATGATCCTCCTGTCTCAGCCTCCCAAATACTGGGATTACAAGTGTGCACCACCACACCTAATTTCCAAAGATTATTTCTTACATATTTTGATAATTGGTAGAAATAGAGACCAACAACCAACAGGCAAGGAGGAAGGGTCATGTCTTGAGACCGATTATGCCATGCATCTTGTCAGAAGAAGGCTCATCTTAACATTTCCCAGGTTCTCTTCATGAGCTTGAATGCTCACACAAGTAAGAATCATTTCCCAGTATGTGTGGTGGCACACACCCATAATCCCAGTATATGGGAGGCCGAGACAGGAGAATCACAGGTTGGAGAACAGTGTCATTAACTTAATAAGGCCTGCATCACTTTAGTGAGAACTTGTTTCTAAATAAAAAATAAAATAGGGCTGAGGTGTAGCTCAGAGGTAGAAGACCCCTAAGTTCAATCCCCAGCACCAAAAAATTAAAAATAAAAAAATAAAAATTGTTTCCTCCCCAATAGAATGACATCAAAGTAGCATAACTTTATGTATTTTTTAGAAGTTGTTCACTGAAGATTAACTAAATAAGAAAACTTCTACTAATTTATAGGGCAAGGAATAAAACTATGACCTAAGTGAAGAGTTCAGAAACTTTATACACATCAAAGAAATAAAATAGTGAATTGAAATAATGGAATTATCTCATTTTTCATTTGACCTGTATGGTAACAGTGTGTATGACGGTAATTCGATAATCTGAAGTGTCATTGAAAATAAAAGCATTTCCTTCGTTAATTTCTTTAGATGCTAAAAGAACTGAACAGGTCACAGCAAAAGAAGACCATTCTCTGAGGAGTAGTTTGCTGGTTTGAGACTATTGCTGATTACTATAAAATCCAGTGGTCTCCATCCCAACCGAAACAGCAGCACAGGCTCATCTCCTCTACTTCTCCCATTCTCTCTACACTAGACTCGCTAGCTAGCATGGGACTAACTTGGTCCTCTTTTTAAACAATCTAAAGATGCATAATATTTTTAATATTTTAAAGCTATTTTTCTAGTTATTAATGGTTATTCATTATTTGAGTAAGATTCATCTGCCAAATTTATTTTAATCTATTTTGTATATACTTTGTTGTCTCTTTAAAAAAAAAACCTCTGAACTTAATTCAAATGACTATGTGCTAGGATGATTTGCTTTCTTCAATTTGATAAGATTAAATAATGTGCACCTTGATTAGGGTAAAATAATTCAACAAAAGATCTCAGCAATATTGGCATAGAATTCTGGGTCTGACAGGGTCTCACTGAGTTGCAAAGGCCCTCGCTAAGTAGTAGCTAAGGCTGTCCTTGAATCATGATCCTTTTGTCTCAGCCTCCCAAATGCTGGGATTACAAGGATGCGCCACCACACCCAGCTTCTGGCTTAGTATCCTCTTCGTCAAAAGACAAATTATTTTTTTGATTTATTGTTTTCTTTTAAAATATTTTCTGCACACATGAGCCAAAATAAAGCTTTCCTTTCTTAAGTTGCGTTTCTCAGATAATGTTGTTACAGTGACAGAAAGCTGCTAACACACTGGTATGAACCTCAAATATCCTCTACAACTGTCAAAAGCTGATTAACTTTTATTTAACAATATGTTTTATATTAGCAATAGTGAATCTAGTTTAATATTTTACTCTTCTGGCTTATTGAATAGCACATGAGGCAGCAGATGAGTAGATAAAGAAAATGTAGTTTATATACTCCCAATAAAAATTTATCCAATCATAAAAAACAAGAAATTCTGTAATTTGTGGCAAAATGACCAGAACTGGAAGACATTCTGCTGAGTAAAATAATCCAGACACAGAAAGATAGATACCAAATGTTTTCATTCATATATGGAAGTTTAAAATGTAGATTTCAAATAAGAAGAGAGTTAATTAGTAATTACTAAAGGTTGAAAGGGTGTGTGTGGGGGGGAGACAAAGGTCCATAACAGGTACCAAAAAATATTTATATGGGAGGAAAAAATTCTAATGTTTTACAGCACAATAAAGTAAATACAGTTTACAACAATATATTACATATTTATTTGTTTATACATATCATATATTTTATTTTATATAAATAAATATTCTATACAAGAGTACAAAGCCTTTAAATACAAAATATGATAAAGAGACAGGGATATTGACTCCTGATTTGGTGATTACTTATTGTATCACCAAATGGCACCGCAGATTCTTCTCCAGAGAATTCCTTGGGTTTGAAGACAGGTGCATTCGTTTTCTTGAGCTGCTGTACAAAATTTCATAGACCAGGTGGTTTACCAACAGACATCTATTGGCCTTGGTTCTGGAGGCTTCATGAAGCCTCCACACTCAGGGTGAGGCCCAGCTGGTTCCTGCTGAAGGACCCTTCCTGACTAGCAGCTAGTCACCTCCTCACTATATCCACACAGCGCACAGAGAACTCACTCTCTTTCTCTCTCCCTTTTCCTATAAAGCCACTAACCCCATTATGAACACCTACTCTCATGAATTTTTCTAACCCTAATTACCTCCCAAAGGCCCCATTTCTAAACACCATCACATTAAAAAGTAGGGCTCCAACATATGAATTGAGGGGACCATTCAGTTCTTTATACCTGCTGATCTACAGACTTGGGGTCTTTAAAACTTTCCTTTCTTGAATTATCCTATCCCACGATTCTTACTTATTTTACCCTTTCTTATTCCCAGAATGACTTCCAATGTGAGTGAGTCTCTACTGAGGACATCTGATAAGGCTTCAGGGGGAAACAAGATTTCATAACTTCTCAATCCAGGTACAACAATCAATTCAGAGAACAGGAAAAATACCAGTGGCCTAGAACAGGTAATTTACAGCTGAGAGTTATCTGTCTGCCAAGAGATGTAGCATCTGGTGAAAGTTTAGGTTTCAATGCATGGTGTTCCACTCTTTCTTTCTTTCTTTCTTTCTTTCTTTCTTTCTTTCTTTCTTTCTTTTGGGTCTGGGGATGGAACCCAGGGGCATTAGACCTTCGAGCTACACCCCTGCCCTGTTTTTACTCTTTATTTTGAAACAGGGTCTCACTAAGTTACAGAGTGCTTCACTAAGTAGCTGAGGGTGTCCACAAATAGCGATCCTCCGGTCTCAGCCTCCCAAATGCTGGAATTACAAGTGTGCACCACCACGCCCAGCTCATGTTCCACACTTTCAAACAGTGCAGTACATGTAAGAACTGAGCCATCAGATCTCACTGTTTGAACTGAAGAGTGAGGATTAGCAGTTCTGGGGCTGCCCACCACTGCTCTGTAACCAGCTGAAGATGGCATTTGGGTTTTCCTTATACTTCCGAAGCATGCTTGTGCTTCCAGAGTTGTGTGTTCTTGGGCAAGTTTCTTCTCTATCCTGAGTGTTCTGATCTGCAAATACAGATGATAAATATCCCTGAACAGGAGCTAGAAAAGGAGCCAGTCCAAACAGTGCAGGTACGTGTAGGTAACACTGTATCATCATAAAATGGTGCTGCCCTGAGCCTTAGGCCTGAGACTTACTATCTAGAAGTGGATTAAGGCCTTGAATGCTCCCAGGGTCTCTTGAAGATCCTGCACAAGATGACCAGGGATAAAGTGTCTCCAAGGCAGAGCATTCCTCCCAGCTCTGTGATGTCATGATGTATGCTTTTGGTTTATACCCATGGTTCCTGGATCATAACTCCCACAGCCTTTGGTTTTTCCTAAAGTCTAAAATGATAAGGTAAAAGCATTTGGCCTTCTGTTCTTGGTCCCTGAAGCAGCTTCAGAATGGCTTCAGAGGGCTAAGATAGAAGTCTTCTGTTATTATATTGGGCAATTTAGGCCACAAAAAGCAAAATCTCTCCTGATCTCCTTTCACCATCTCCTTTTCCTTCCAAAGGCAGGTCAGGGACATTATTATATTTCTTTGTCAGGACATGCCTTAAAAACTGAAAATATAATCTAATATTCTCCTGCATTTCTGTCTTGGAACTTGCCATAACAATTATCATAAAACCCCTAACTTAGAAGGAGTCCTGCCCCATTGCCAGGAGGAAGGAACACTGTACAGAAAGGGCAAGAATCTAAACAGTCCAGCTTGCTGGGTCCCCACCTCCATGTTACCATTATACCATAGCCTTGTGTCTAATCATGTCTACATGGTTGCCTGGACTTTAGTTATCCCATGCAAAAGAATGCCCGAAGAGGGTATGGAAGCTTTACCTCTTTCCCCTATACCTGACCCCATGCTTCGTTTTTATCTGCATCCCTTATAATATTCTCTAAAATAGACTAGTAAATGTGTTTTCCTGAGTTCCGTGAGCCACTCAAGAAAAATCAACCAAACCCAAGGAAGGGTTTGTGGGAACCCCAACTTATAGCTAATTGTTCAGAAGCACAGATCACAAAAAGAGTTGCAATTGGCATCTAAAGTTGAAGGACAACCTGAGAAACCAAGCCCTCAAACTGTGGGATCTTACCCTATCTCCAAGTAGACACTGTCAGAATTCAGTTGAATTAGAAAAAACCCAGATCGTGATGGCTACGAAACTGATTGCTGGCTCACTGGTAGGGAGGAGTCTCAAACACTCCGTGTCCTTGGTCGGAGTGGTCTGGTGAGTCCACAGGTGGGAAGAAGTGAAAGTGAGAGGATTTTTTTCCTTCCACATCCTCACATGTTGTTCGCTTGTTCATTGAAGATTCTGTAAGGCCCCCGCCGAGGGGAGACCCTCAATCAACCTCGGGATAAGCGACGACAGCAAGAACACACGAGAAACTTTAATTTCCTTGATGCAAAAGCAAAAGGTAAGAATTTATTAGGGAACCAGTGCACTGGGGCCGACTCATATCTCACATAAGAGCAGAGGAGTTCGGCCCCGAGCCATTGAAACTGAGGGTATTTATAGGGAAAAGACCACTAGTCGGGGGGGGGGGGGGTTGGGCTAAATTGCATGCGTTTACAGAAAATTACAGAATCATTTGAAAAGTACATTCTGTAGTCAAGTGCTAGATAAAATACCAGGTGTAGTCAGTAAGCTCCCGGGTCAAGGCGCTCTGGCCCAGACAGTATAGATAAGATGGGGTGGGCTTATCGCATATTTTACATTCCTAAGCTGTAAGCTGCAGTAAAATATACTTTTATTTTTAACTATTAGCTGGCTGCTAGGGGCTTATGATTTTTTCTTCTAAATGGAGCCTTTCAATTCTGTTATCAACAGACTCCATTTAGCCTTTGTATCTTCAAAGTAAACGTTTTTTAAGAGTTTGCTTCAAAGGAAGGAAAAGAGCCAGTGTCTATTCCTGCCTCTTCTAAACTAATGAGGGTACTTGGACAAGGACAAAAAGGAGAGCGATTAATTTAAAGAGGCCCTATTCCCTGCCGGGCGTGGTGGCACATGCTTGTAATCCCCGCGCTTGGGAGGTGGAGACAGGAGGATCACGCTGGTTCGAAGCCAGCCGCGCTGGCTTAAGAGACCCTGTTTCCAAATAAAAATATAAAATAGGTCTGGGATTATAGCCCGGAGGTAGAAGGGTTTCCAGGAACCCCCAGTACCACCAAAAAGATATAAATAAATAAATAAATAAATAAATAAATAAAGCGGCCCTGCTCCTTATTCTGACCCTAACTGCCTCATCTCTTGATCAGAATCACTCAAGTAATTAGCCCCCCCCAAAATAATAGATAGCCAGTCCTTCAGAATTGACTTGTGATGGGTAAGCAGCTGCTTTGGGCTTAGAAAAATTAGATGGAGTTGAGGGTAAATCCTGTGTGTATGCAGGATAGCGAGGTTTGGAGGTGAAATCTAGTTGTGGCCAAGTCTGCAGCCCAGGTGCTTGTGCTCAGAAGCCAGTGAGCTGCCTGTGGGGCCGGGGGAGGGGAGGGTACAGAAAGGGTCACAATATGGGGGCAGCCTCAGGATGCCGAGAGGGGAGGAGAAGCCAAAATAAGCAGATCTTAAAAAGGGGCTAAGACAGTAATCAAGCAGTTTAAAGCCCCAGGAAGAGATTCCACTAACCACACCATTCCAGGGGTGTAGACTCGACCTCCAGCCCACTCAGGCTTTCTTACAAGTAATTTCAGAATCTGAGCCCCCACCTCACTCCCCCCCAGGCAGTGTAGACCTGAGGTTTGGTTCACCAGCCTCCCGTGGGGTCTGGACACAGAAATGGGTGATCTGGAATGCAGGGCACAGAAGAAGACGTTGGGCAAGGAGATGAGTGTCTTCCTAGAAAAGTTCCAACCAGAAATTTCTACCCTGCAGCCTAAAACCATAAGAATCCACCTTGCCAGGCAATAGGGGGTAGGCTAGTTTTGTTGTAACCACTAGTTAAAAAGAAGGCTGGAGAACTTTGCAGCAGGATTCAGCAAGGAGAAAGCTATCTCTCCTCCCACCCCCCAGAAATAGAAGGCCAACGCCCGGCTCTTGGCAAAACAAGCACATCTCTGGTAATAGAAGTGTAGCCGTTGCCATGGTAGCCATCCGGCCAAAGCCTCAGATGCTGCAGAGGCTTCACAGGTCCTCAGAGCCAACAGCAACAGCAAGATATGGCCACTGATTATATAATAAAGCAACTAGAAGACCCCCCCTTGTTATATGCTGGGATGGTGTCATGCTCAGGGGTTGTATTGGAAAGAATGGAGCTGCTGTTGCTGAATTCCGTGTTTGCCCTTTAAAATGCATAATGCTAGGTCATGTTTGGTGTCACCAGACCCATTCTATGGAATATTGGGGTACATACCTCCCTGCTGGTTCCCGCAGTCTACACAGTAAAGATTCTGCTTTCTCCTTTTCTTTTTCCCCTGATGGCACATTAGGGCACTATCTTATATTTTCTTAGTGCAAGCATAGCATCTATTTGTCCAATCCTCTCACGTAGCATATGAAAAAAACTGATGTTCCAAGATGTATATTAGCTTCCTAAGTTCTCATGGCTGGTAAATGAGGGAGGCAGGATTTGAACCCAGTGCCACCTGATTCCAAATAAAACTCAAGCCTTGCCTCATTGGTCCGCATTGCTTCCCTGGGCTACAGTATGTTCTGTACCAACTAGGAAAGGTTTCAGCTGCAAGTAACAACAACAATAAAAACTAGTAGAATCTGAGACTATAAAGAAATTAAATCTGGACATAGGCAACTGTAAAACTGGTTCAAAAGCAACATAGGATTAAAAAGAACAGTTTAAAAGTTGTAATAGCATCTCTGCAGTTCTTATTACCTTCCTCATACAATCACGAGATCGTATGGAAAATGGAAACATCAGGTTTACAATGAGCCCATCCCAAGCCAGGATCCCTGGATAGTTGCGAAGGAGGAAGAAGAGGAGGAGGAGGAGGAGGAAGAGGAGGAGGAGGAGGAGAAAGAGCAGGAGGAGGAGGAGGAGGAGAAAGCACAGGAGGAGGAGGAGAAAGAGCAGGAGGAGGAGAGGAAGAAGAGATGGCAAGGAGCCATTGTGCTGGTCTGATCTCTCAATTTTCTGTAAAGCTTCACTATATAGAGCCAGATTGTATGAAATTTGTAGCTGGACAAAAGGCTGGAATGTGAGGATTTGGCTTTTCTCAGACTCTGTAAGAGATGAGAGTTAAGAGAGAAATGAATTAGGGAAACACAGTAAGTAGCCAAGTCCTCTTGTCCGCCACGCTCTCAGCCTCCAGAGAGCCACGACCCCGGCAGATCCTCAGTGCAGTCCTAGTGTCTCTGTCCAGCTTTACTCTGAGGGTCTGTTCACTGATGCTCCCTGTCCCTGATCTGTCTGCCCAGTGGGAAAGATGGGCCAAATCCTAAGTTGTCTCATTCATACCCTGGAGCCTTTCCATTACAAGACCCAACCAACCCTCCACGCACTTAATACACAAGCACTTCGTAAACAGTTGCTTCAATTTTCTACTCGGTGCACAAGTGGAAAATATTCCCAATAGAGGCATAACCGAAGAATCTGCTATGGTTTGATAAGTGCCCCTCAGAGGCGAGTGTTCCAAGCCCTCCTCCCCTTGCAGAGAATAAAGACAGGGTCCAGAGTAAGGGAGAGAGGGTTGGGGAGGGGCAGAGATAAAGGGCAGAACAGCACTGAGCAAAACTGCAGCGGGGTAAAGGGTGCCTGCTGTTGCGTTGCAGAGAAAAAACAAATACAGTTTACTTTTCAGGAAGAAAACACGCCAATTTGGGAAAGCCTGAATGGAGAATATTGGGACGAAGAAGAGAAGCTCTCGCAGTGGTTAGGCCGTGGAGATCGAATGCAGCAGGAAAGGACAGGCTCAGAATTTTCATTGTGCCTTTAATTCACTCATCAAAAGTGTTCTGCATGTCTACTGTGGGGAGCCGGTGCCTGTGGCGTTCAGAGTGGAAGCAGATGCTGCTCTTGCTCCCAGGAAGCTTACAGTCTGACGGGCAGGGCGGGCAGCCATGTGGGTAAACGAGTTGGAACTGTCATGAGCACCACAGCAGAAAAACATGGGGCACCAGAAGAGGGAGAAACAAAGGAACACCGTGGTCTGGGTCTGCGGAGAGGCCATGGTCAGGCCCGTGGAGGAGGAGGGTTAGCCGAGTGAAGAGTAGAAATGCATTCCGGGCAGAGGGAACCGCACACTGAGTGGCCTTGAGTATGAAGAACCTGGTGCCGTGGAGGACAGGGGGAGGCCAGCATGATCAAGAAAGAATCCAAGAGGGCCCTCTGGGACTCAGGAAACTGTACCACAAAGTCCCACTCGGACATGCAGAGCACCTTGTATTAATGGACACTGGAAGGCCCTGGAAGCTGCCTTAGAATCAAGGTCTCTCTAACCTTCCGTGGCCTCTCTCCCCCCCTCCAAGCACAGAGAGGGGCTGTCTCTGCAGTTCCCTTATCTGACTGAAGGGGGTTCTTCCCAAATCAATGTGTTTGTCTTGGACACCCTCCCTAAAATCCCCTTAAACAGGGAAGAGAATGTGCAGATACCAGCTACAGCTACGCCCTCTCGGCATCTGCATGAAAATTATTCATGCAGTCCATAGGCAAAATCTCAACGCGAGAAATAAGCCCCGAGAGAAGGTGTGATCGCTGGCTGAAAGTACTCTCCACTTTTAGATATTCTTTCATAACTATTATTCTTTTGGTAATGATTCTTTTAACTCTCCACACAAATTGCTCCAGTGGTGCAAGATCAGGACTGTGAGAGAAACTGAGTCCGTGGAAAATAAAATTTCTGGTAATTTATCCAAACCTCTAAATGTCCTCGGCTTTGTTCAAATGGTAATAAAACCTAGTTAGAAATTAGATGCAGTGGAAGCATTCCAGTCAGTAATTACAAACGCAGATTTCCCCTCAATCTCTGACCTTCAACCTAATCACTAACTAACTTAGAGGGGGAGGCAACCCGATGCCTCTATTTACCCCTCTCTTTGTGATCCTGCCCAGATACAGGAAGACAAACGTTGGGTGTGACATCAAAGCAACTTAGTTTATGAGCAACTGATACTGCCCAATACAATGGAGCGGAAGGCTAGGAAGATTCTTGACCTTTACACCCAGTATGAGCCCTGCCCGAGATGGGGGAGGTGCCACGTGGCTAAGGAAAGGATATTGCAAAGGGTCTGGGACTGGAATATGGATTATTTATAAGATGAATAGGTCTCTAATAAGTTTATCGTTTGAGGAAAAGTGTTTCACAGCTAAGGAAGTATATCTGACAACTAAATCTAAAAACTACATGGTATTTTTGGTGTTTGTCTGCCAAACTGTGTTGTGAGTTTGCTTAAGCTTTCAGATTTTAGAAGGCAAGGCTAGTGAGACCTGAGAAAACTTTATCACATCCACCTGAATCACCACATCTCCCCATGCCTGCCATATGGACTGAACCCTAAAGATGGAAAGTTTCAAAAAAGTTTAAGAAGATTCCCCGAGAGGCCTCCAAGCCTTGGGCGTGCCCGTTTCTTCTGGAAGTTGCCCTTTGGAACTACCTGTCTGCAAGATCCAGGAGAAGATCCGGAGTTAATCTTTTGAAAGCCGAAAGCCGGACTAGTTTTTTTTTTTACCTTTGTTTACATGTTATTCACTATTGTTTTACAGTGATTGCATTCACCTCTTTTTCTCTTATTATTAACTTTACTGGTGAAGGGTATAAATTTTCCGGGTTCTTGTAATAAAGTGTCATTAGCTCAAGAAGCTCTTGTCCATATCAGATTCTTTCCAGAAGAGCCGCAAGTAGGAACTTAAAGAAATTTATTTCCTAGAAGGGAAAGAATCGCTGCAGATAAGAGGCTGCAGTACGTCACCCTATCCTCCCCCATCTTCTCTGAGATTTTCTTTTTTTTTTTTTTATTGGTGCATTATATTCATACAACTTATTGGGGTAAAAAACTTGTGTGTACAAACATGTACTCATCGCTGATTTAACCCCTACCTAAATACCACCGCATTCCCTCCCCATCCCTCCCTTCCTTGCTTGGCTTAGTGATTGAATTTGATATGTTTAAGTACATTGTGTGCTTTAGAGATTTTTCTCTTCCCCCTCCTTTCCCTTCCTTTAGGTTATCTTGTTTGCTCCTCTTTTCTCCCTAACTCTCACATATTAGGGAAAGCATCCGATTTCTTGTTTTTGGTGCCTGACTAATCTCACTTAGCATAATGTCCTCCAGTTCCATCCATTTCCCTGGAAATGACGTAATTGAGTTTTTTTTATGGCTGAGTAAAATTCCATTGTGTACATATCCCACAGTTTTGTAATCCATTCATCTGTTGATGGACATCTTGGCTGGTTCCATAGTTTGGCTATAGTGAATTGTGCAGCTATGAACATAGATACACATGCATTAGTTTGGTAGTTTGGTTTCTTTTCTTTTGGGTAGATACCCAACAGTGGTATTGCTGGATCAAATGGTAGGTGTGTTCCCATTCTTCTGAGGATTCTCCATACTGTTTTCCAAAGTAGTTGCACTAATTTGCAATCCCACCAACAATGTCTTAGAGTTCCCACTTCTCCACATCCTCGCCAGCATCTCTTGTTGTTTGTGTTTTGAATGATTGCCATTCTAGTTGGAGTTAGGTGAAATCTCAGGGTAGTTTTGATTTGCATCTCTCTGATTGCCAGTGATGTTGAGCATTTTTTCATGCATTTATTGGCCATTTGAATTTCTTCTTTTGTGAAGTGTCTATTTAGTTCATTTGCCCATTTTGTTATTGGATGCTTTGTTTTCTTAGTGTTGAGTTTCTTGAGTTCTCTGTATATTCTAGATATTAGTCCTCTATCGGAGGGGTAGGTGGCAAAAATCTTCTCCCATTCTGTTGGCTCTCGATTGAGGTTCTTGATAGTTTCCTTTGCTGAACAGAAGCTCTTCAGTTTCATGCAATCCCATGTATTGATTATCCTTTTAATTTGTTGTGCCTTTGGGGTCTTATTGAGGAAATGTTTGTCTGTGCCTATGTGTTGTAGTGTTGGACCTATGCCCTCTTCAAGGAGCTTCAAAGTCTCTGGTTTAATTTCCAAATCTTTGATCCATCGTGAGTTGACTTCTGTACAGGTTGAAAAAGTGGGATTAACATCCAATTTTCTGCATATGGTTAACCAGTTTTGCCAACACCATTTGTTGAAGAGGCTATCTTTTTTCCAGTGTATGTTTTTGGCCTCTTTGTCAAAAATCAATTGGCTGAAAGTGTGTGGGCTTGTTTCTGGGTCTTCTATTCTGCTCCATTGGTCTATATATCTGTTCTTTTGCCAGTACCATGCTGTTTTTATTACAATGGTTTTGTAGTATAGTTTAAAGTCAGGTATTGTGATTCCTCCTGCATGGTTTTTATTACTGAGAACTACCTTGGCTATTCTGGGCTTTTTGTTATTCCAGATAAATTTAAGGACTGATTTTTCTATGTCTGTGAGGAATGATCTTGGTAGTTTAATGGGCATTGCATTAAATCTGTAGATCACTTTTGGGATGATGGCCATTTTAATGATATTTATTCTGCCAATCCATGAACATGGAAGATCTTTCCATCTTCTAAGATCTTCTTCGATTTCTTTTTTCAGTGTTTTATAATTTTCTTTGTAGAGATCTTTTACCTCCTTGGTCAAATTTATTCCTAGGTATTTTATTTTTTTGTGGGAGATCCTGAGTGGAAGTGTTTTCTGAATTTCTTTTTCAGTGGATTTATGGTTGGTGTACAGGAAAGCTTCTGGATTTTTAAGATTGATTTTGTATCCAGATACTTTGCTGAATTTGTTGATCAGTTCTATAAGCCTTTTGGTTGAGTTTGTTGGGTTTTCTAAATATAGTATCATGTCATCAGCAAATAGTGAAAGCTTAAGTTCTTCTTTTCCTATTTGTACTCCTTTGATTTCCTTTTCTTGCCTTATTGCTCTGGCTAGAGTCTCTAGTACTATATTGAAGAGAAGTGGTGATAGTGGACATCCTTGTCTCGTTCCAGTTTTTAGGGGGAATTCTTGAAGTTTTTCCCCATTTAATATGATGCTGGCAGTGGGCTTGTTGTAGATTGCCTTAATAATGTTGAGATATGTTCCTTCTATTCCAATTCTCTGCAGTGTTTTTATCATAAATGGATGTTGAATTTTATCAAATGCTTTTTCAGCATCTATTGAGATGATCATGTGGTTTTTGTCTTTGATTCTGTTTATATGATGAATTACATGGATTGATTTTCGTATATTGAACCAGCCTTGCATCCCTGGGATGAACCCTACCTGGTCGTGATGAATGATTTTCTTGATGTGGTTTTGAATACGTGTTGCTAGTATTTTGTTTAATAGTTTTGCATCCAAGTTCATCAGAGATATAGGGCTGTAGTTTTCCTTCCTTGAACTGTCTTTATTCGGTTTGGGTATTAGTGTGATGTTGGCTTCATAGAATATATTTGGGAGAGTCCCGGTTTTTTCTATTTCCTGAAATAGTTTGAGTAGTATTGGGATTAGCTCTTCTGTAAAGGTTTTATAGAATTCACTTGAAAAACCATCTGGTCCTGGGCTTTTCTTTGATGGTAAGCTCTTTATTGCTGTTTCAATCTCTTTGATTGTTATTGGTTGGTTTAAGTGTTCTATATCTTCTTGACTCAGTTTAGGAAGGTTGTATTTATCTAGGAAGTTGTCGATTTCCTCCAGATTTTCCATTTTGTTGGAGTATAGTTTTTCAAAGTAGTTTCTGATAATCCTCTGGATTTCTACACTGTCAGTAGTAATGTCTCCTTTTTCATCCCTTATCCTCATAATTTGGGTTGATTCTCTCTTTTTTTTAGTTAGGTTGGCCAGTGGTTTATCAATCTTGTTAATCTTTTCAAGAAACCAGCTTTTGGTTTTGTTGATTTTCTGTATTGTTTTTTTATTCTCTATTTCATTAATTTCTGCTCTAATTTTAATAATTTCCCGTCTTCTGCTGGCTTTGGGGTTCAATTGTTCCTGCTTTTCAAGGGCTTTGAGGTGTGTCGTAAGACTTTTTATTTGAAGATTTTCTGTTTTTCTTATGTGAGCACTCAGTGCTATAAATTTTCCTCTTAATACTGCCTTCAAAGTGTCCCAGAGGTTTTGATATGTTGTTTCTTTATTTTCATTTGTTTCTAGAAATTTCTTGATTTCACCTCTTACATCTTCTATGACCCATTCTTCATTCAGAAGTGTGGTGTTCAGCCTCCACATGTTTATGTTGTTTCTTTGGGTCTTCTTATAGTTGATTTCTAGTTTCATTCCATTATGGTCTGAAATGACACAGGGAAGTATGTAACATTTTTTAAATTTGCTAGTGCTCATTTTGTGTCCCAGGATGTGATCTATTTTGGAGAAGGTTCCGTGAGCAGCTGAGAAAAATGTGAACTCTGCTGTAGTTGGGTGAAATATTCTATATGTGTCCAACAGGTCCATTTGGTTAATGGTGTTCTTTAGTTCTGAAACATCTTTACTGACCCTTTGTCTGGAAGATCAGTCTAGTATTGTGAGAGGTGTGTTGAAGTCTCCCAGTATTATTGTGTTGGGATTTATGTGTGACTTCATGTCACAAAGAGTTTGATTTATGAAAGTAGCTGCCCCTATGTTTGGGGCATAGATGTTGATTATTGTTATTTCCTCTTGCTGGACTATTCCTTTTACCAGTAAAATGTGACCTTCTTTGTCTCTTCTAATAAGTTTGGGTTTGAAGTCTAACTTGTCTGATATCATAGTTGCTACTCCTGCTTGTCTTCGAGTACCATTAGCATGGATAACCTTGCTCCAGCCCTTTACCTTGAGTTTGTTCCTATCTTTATTTGTAAGGTGTGTTTCTTGTAAGCAGCAGATGGATGGATTCTGGCTTTTAATCCATTTTGCCACTTTATGTCTTTTTATTGGGGAGTTGAGGCCGTTTACATTCAGTGTGATTATAGAGAGATAATTTTTAATTCCCAACATGTTAAGATCTTATTTCTGTTTGAGATACTGTTTATTCTTCTTTGCTTAGTTGTCTGCTGGATGGGAATTCTTGTTTCTTTGGTTCTGGCGTGTATTACCCATTTCCTCTTTGCAGTTAATCTCCTTGAGTACTTTCTCTAGCGCTGGTTTTGAAGACATAAATTCCTTCAGTTGCTGTTTGTCATGGAAGCTTCTTATTTCCCCATCTAATTTGATGGATAGTTTTGCTGGGTAGGAAATTTTTGGCTGGAAGTTGTTTTCTTTCAGAGTTTGGAATATGTTACTCCATGCCCTTCTGGCTTTCATAACTTGGTTTGGGAAGTCTGGAGAGATTCTAATTGGTTTGCCTCTGTATGTCACGTGGCCTTTTGTTTTTGTTGCCTTTAAGATTCTCTCCTTGGCTTCCACATTAGTCATTTTGACAATTATGTGGCGTGGGGATCCTCTTCTTTGATCCTGTCTAAAGGGAGTTCTATAAGTTTCCTGGACCTGTGTATCAACCTCTTGCTCTATGTTTGGAAAATTTTCTGCTATTACTTCCTTGAAGAGATTGTTGATCCCTTTGGTTTCACCTTCTTTTCCCTCTATTCCAATTATTCTTAGGTTAGCTCTCTTGAAATGGGCCCATATTTCTTCAATGTCAGATTCCTGCTGTCGGGATTTTTTTTCTAAATTAGAAACTATGCGTTCATTTTTGGAATGGTCATCTTCAAGAAGCGAGATTCTATTCTCCATGTGGTCTAATCTGTTGTTTATACTTTGAATTGAAGCCTTCACTTCATTAATTGCATCCTTTATCTCTTTTTGACTCTCTCTAAATTCTTTTCGAAAGTCCTCTATTATTTCTAAAGTTATTTTCCTAATTTGATCTTCTAGAGATCTTTGGATTTCTGTGTTATCAGATTCTGATGTTGTGGGGTTGTGGGCATTCACTGCTCCATTGTTATTTCTCTTTCCCATGATTTTGGAAGTTTGTGCCTTCTCTGGGTTCTTCCCTGAGTCACTACGAGTTCACTTAAGATGTTCTGGATCTCTAGTCTGTGGTATCTCAGTCACCACTACTCCTTTACTGAGTTGTATCACAAAGTCTCAGACCCAGGGAGTCAATTGAGGCTGCTTAGACCGTGGGGGGTGCCTAGTTGGGTGTTCTCTAGCGGGGAGTTGTGACTATGGTATGATATCTCTGCCACTGCCACTCCCCCACTGGGCTGCACTGCTAAAATCTCCAACCCAGGGAGACTATCTGCGCAAGTCCCTGGGAGTGCAGTACTGGGATTTCTCCCCTTGGGGCCTCAATTTGACTCACGTTTGTTGAGTGCGCTGATGGAGCTGTAGTGAACTCAGTGGATTCGCTGCTGCCGCAATGGCAATATGGCACCACTGCCACGCCCTCGGCCGTGATGTGGCCTATTTCTTCTCTGGTTTTGAGCTCCGCTGAGTCCCTGCCAGGTGTGCTGTGCCCAGCCCTTGGGAGCTTTAGACGCTCCTTGCACCGGAGAAACTGCTGACTGCCGCCCGGCTGTTCAGCAGCGGCTTACCTTGGCTCGCTGTCCACCCCTCCTCTCAGGCGTCTGGTGGCTGGTTGTGTGGGTTGGCCTAGGGCCGTCTGGTGAATTCGCCGCTGCCGCCAGCAGTAAGACACTGCTTCTGCATCCTAGGCCGCGAGGCCAGAGAACCTCCTCTCTGGATTTGAGCTCTGTTTTGAGTCTCCCTCCTCTCTGGAGCCTGGTGCTGCTAGGGGAGATGTAAGCCGCGCCGCTCTGGCCGTTCTGCGCTGTGGCTCAGGCTGCTCCGCACCACGGGTCTGGCCGCTCTGGCCTCTCTGGCTGCTCTGCACCGCGGATCCGGCTGCTCCACACCGCGGGTCAGGCCACTCCGGCCACTCCAGCGGTTCCGCGAAGCGGCTCTGGCTGCTCCGGCTGTTCTGGCCGCTCCTCTCCAGCTGCTCTGGCCGCTCCTCTCTGGCTGGTCTGGCTGCTCCGCTCGGCTGCTGCGACCGCCCCGCTTCGCGCCGCGGCTCTGACTTCTCTGCGCTGCGGCTCTGGCCGCTCCGGCTCCTCCGGCCGCTCCCCGCCGCGGCGGGCGCGGCCCTTCGGGCTGGTTTTTTTCTGGTGTCTTGTTTTTCCAGCCCTTTTTCTCTGTCCCTTGTATTTACCGTTTTTATTTCTTTGCTGGTGGTGTTTTCTGGCTCTGAAAGGCGTTGGTTTTGTGGTAATAGAGTTCGATTGTTAGCGGGACTTGTAAGTGCCGCTTTCCTCGGTCGCCATCTTACCGGAAGTCCGTTTCTCTGAGATTTTCGATCGCGAGTGGGATCACCCCAGTCCCGACTGAGCCGGTTTGCAGCAAGAATGAATCATAGAGAGGACAGAAAGGTCTCTGCCTATTTGCATTGAATGCACCACCTAGTCTTCTAAGGACTTCACAGCAAGACAACTCTGTTCCTAGTAAAGCTTTGCTCTTCTTGTGACCGGCTCCCACATCCCTCAGAGCTCAGAGGAACTTCACCCCAGGCCACTGTCTGTTCTTTGGACCCATCTATTGCTCTTATACTCATTTACTACTCCTAAACTTCCGGAACCCCCCTCTTTCTCTCTCCTCTACAAAGAGGGCATTTAAGCTTAAACCATCTGGTCCTTCTTTGAGAAGGTATTTTATGTGGTCCCATATATGCTTATGCAGTAGTAAATGTGTATTTTTTTCTCCTGTTGAAGAGTCCAAGAATTGCCCACCAACCCAAATATCGAAGGACTCACAAGAGATGTAAGAATGCAAGCGAGGTTTATTGTCCCGGCTAGCCAGGGGTCGAGACCAAGACACTATGGCCGAGGTTCGACCCCTCCCCACTCCACGCTCTGAATTTTATAACCCTAGGAGGGAGTGGTTACACAAGAGGGAGTGGTTACACAAGTCAGAGCCCGCCAACCTTAGAATACAACCAATCAGATACAAGGACAAACAAGTACAACCAATAATTTTAAAACATGCATCCACACACGTCAGAGCCTGCTCTGCCTTTCCCACCCACCTTGGCTGGGCCAGGCTTATCTCTGCACTGAAGAACAGATTATCTCTGCACTGGAGAGCAGATTAGCCTGGCCTTGTTTGCTGATCTAGCTCAGAGATATGGGGATGGGGTCCCATTTACAAAGACCTTGGCCGGCAAGCTGGAGATTAGAGGCTTTGACCTTGTGGGTCCCCTACCCTTGTCCTTGGATGGATCTTGATTTTATTTCCAATCCTACCCTACTTCTATCTTAACTATATTTTAATACCTTATTTCTAATCCTAATATGGGAGAAGACTTCTCTAGTTAACTTCTCATATAGGGGAGGAAAGCACTTCTTCCAGCCTGCTTTCCAGCACCCCTACACTGTCTATTGTGTGTTTATTCCAGCAAACTATCAATTTTTCCTTCTGAGGAAAAATTTAAGTGACCTGCAGTTTGAATGGGAAACAATGTGTAGAGGCTTTTAGAGAAAAAGCCTCTTTTCGGGTGCTGAACTTTAACGCTATGTGATCCTTACTGCAAAAGTTCCCCACTGGTCAGCTCATCAGACACCATGCACCTGCTGTGAGGACACTGTCCCCTGCCTTGAGCCTTTACCAGAGTGCAAATTTATTCCCTAAAATGATTCACAGGAATTAATGGAGAAAGCACAGCTCAGAGCAGAGGAGGCGGATGACTGCTCAAATTGCTGATACTTGGAGCACCATGTCGGGTTACTGGGGCCTCCCTTAAATCACACATCACAGTAACCAAAGCACTGGGTCCCTCTATTCATTGTCCTGTCTGGGATGCCAAAATGACACAGAGCGTACCCTCTTATTGTCCAGTAGATTTCGACTAATGAAGTCCAAGGACTAATGAAAGGTGTAGAAATGTGAGAGTTTATTTGTAAGCCAAGGAAAGATAGAAAACAAAAATAGCTTCCCCTACACAGGGAGGAGGGCTCCCCAAAAGAGAGAATCGTTTAAGTTCTTGGGAATTGGGCTTTTATACCCTACTGAGGGTTCCCATTGCTCTTTCATAATTGGTCAGAACTGGGTCTTGGGAACTCAGTGTCTTTTGCCCGGGCTCAATTGTTAGCTTGCATGTTTATCTTGTGGGCTGGTGGGCTCTAATTTCCTGGTACCTCTTATCTGCTCACCTCTTCTGCCTCCTTGTGTGCACGGGTGGTCCTCAGAGTGCAGCCCACAGAAGGAGCTGAAGTTTTGTTTTGGTTTCCATAGTCCTTGCCTGGTCACCATTACCTTTACGTCTTATTAACCTCTCCTGTTTTTGTTCTCTATACAGACGGCTTCTTTTGAGTTCTCCTGTTCTTCCTTTGAGTTATGGTTCTTCCTGTTCTCAGGGCCTCTGCCCTTCCTCACTACCATGAGCAGGTGAAAGAAGACCAGGAAGGAGCTGAATCTATATTAAAAATCCTGCAAATGGCTTGATGAGCCTGGTGGAACATGGAGACTGTGGAGAGGTCGAATGTTGTGGGTCTGGAGCCACAATTGCCTTGAGCTATCTTTGGCCTTTTAATGGCCATTTACTTTAACTTTTGTTTCTGATCTATCATTCTCATAATGAATAGACTTTTCTGAATCCAGTGTGTGTGTGTGTGTGTGTGTGTGTGTGTGTGTGTGTGTATGGTGTTCAGGATTGAACCCAAAGGTATTCCACCTCCAAGCTATACCCCCAGCCCAATTTTTTATTCTTTATTTTGTTTCATGTACTTATTTATTTGTTTATTTATTTATTTGGATGGAACCCAGGGGCATTCTACCTCTGAGCAACACCCTCGGTTCTATTTTTCATTCTTTATTTTGAAACAGGATCTAAAAATAAAGGTCTCCTCACTAAGTAGCTGAGGCTGGTCCTGAACCAGTGATCCTTCCTGTCCCAGCCCCCAAGTACTGGGATTAAAAGTGTGCACCACCACACCCAGCTTTCTGAATCCATTTCCAAGCTTAGCAGTCCTCTAGCCTCCAGAAATCTGAAGGCTGAGAATGATCTAATATCTAAAACCCATAGATAAAGTTTTCCCATCTGGCTGTCACCCACCTCTCTGATGCTCCCACTAATGTAACTAGGAAATGTATTGATTTATGACTTTTATTCTGTGAGTTTAACCTCTTCCGTGATGAAATGTGTCTTTCAACATAACTTGAATTTGTGTTCCCTGGCCATGGCCACTCACATGTGGCTTAGAATAAATTCTTTTCTTATTTCCTTTATGTCAGAGTCATTGTTGTTTGTTTGTTTGTTTTGTCTTATTTTTGTTGTTGTTGTTTTGAGCTTCTTTCCCTTCCTTTCTCCTCCTGCTGTAGACTAGTAACAGTCCAGGGCATCCTGCCTGGCTCAAAACTTTAAGACCTCTTATTTTTATTTTTATTTTTTTCCAATAATTTTGGAAAGGGGAGCCACTTCTATGTGAGTTTTCTGGATTCTGACTGTTCCAGCCACCTGTAACCTGTTTCTTTGTACAGCCTCCTTGGTTGACAGAGGAGGAAGAAGATGTTCTGCAAGGAAGCTGTAATCCAGGGCACACTTAGCCACTCCAAAGAACAGCAGGCCTCCAGGAGTCTCTGACTTGCCTTGCAAACCCAAGCCCTGAAGAAAAAGTAGGCTACACTTTCCTCCCAAGCTGAGACTGTCACGCTGGCCAAACAAATGAATAAAAAAGATTGCTTATTCCTTGTGTTCTAAATCCTAGGCACAGGCTTGCCATTCGAGGACCCAAAGATTCCCTCCACCAAGTGACTTCTACTAAGATGCTAATGTGGAACTAGCTGGACCTCTTCAGACCTGTCTACTCTGAAGACTGTAAATTCCAGAGCTTTCCAATTTAGCTGGGGGTAAAATAGAAAGGTGGATAGCACAACTCTGGTTTCATTGCTCTGGATAAAAGTCGTATCTCTGACTCCCAGTGGACCAGGTTCAGCCACCCATCCCAAAGAGTCACTTGAAACCAGGGCAGGAAAGAATGTCATTCAGTGTAGCCACGCAGTGAAGAAGAGAGATCTAATGACCGAAGAGCTGTGAGAGCTTTGGGTTAAAGTGAGGAAGTAACAGAAGTAGGGGAGGGCCAAAAAGGATGCATAGTTAAGCAGTCTTGGTCAAACTGTGGTCCCATTGATCATGATGTCAGGGCTCATTCCACAAGGACCTGCTGGCTCCTAGGAACTCATTAACAATTTCCCAATAAAGGATTCCATCTCTTGCTGAGTATCTGATCTGCTCTGTACTGCAGGTTTCCCCTCTATAAAATGGACTTCATACCTCCTTCATAGTATTGTGAAGAAAAGACAGCTGCTTCATAAAGCACCGAAACAGCACAAGTTATTACTTTAGATGTTGATGGGCCCAGGCCACATCACCTCAAAATATGCTGCAGCAGACCAGAATATGCCACCCCAAAATATGCCTCACTGGTGGATGAAATATTTCGAGGAACTGCAGACAGGGCAAAGACTCTGAAAAGCTGTTCTTTCACAAGAGAAATTTTCTTCCATAAAGGAAATCTCCGTTTGCATGGGGGCTTCCTTCAGCACACCTGGAAGGGAAGGATGGGACTCATTGTGAGCCAGGCAGGTGCTTGTAAGGGGCCATCGCCTAGATGTGCTGGGGCAAGGGCACTGATGTCTCTTTAAATGACAATGCTCCGTCAAAAGGGTTGAATTTTGTTTTCGGTAAGGCCCACCACAGAAATTTACAAGTTACCAGCCAATACTGTCAAGTCCCTCTGACTCACTCTTTGTAAGTGGCCTGGAGCAAACTTTGCTCATTTTTTAAAATACATATGTTGGTGCATTATAGACTCACATCAGAATGGTGTTTATCATGATAAAGACATACATGAACTTTGCTCATTTTAACACTAAATTCTCTGCCCGAAAGCATTCTGATTCCCAGCCCTTTTTTTTTTTCCAAGAAAGTGCCTCTACAAGTGAGGCCGCTTCCTTTCTTTGTTCGAAGAGTTTCTGCCTCAAGCCTCATCTCCCATGTTCTCCTTACTTGCTGCAAGTAATACCTCTTTCTGCACTCTAGTATCTCCTGCTGTGTTTATTGACTTTGTGCTCACCCAGAGACAAATCCACTGCAATGGACCTTATCAATAAAGAAGACATACATTTAAATTTCACGACAAACCTCGCTTTCTGTGTCTATCCAGGCCATTGCTTCCTAACCAGGCCTTCCCTCCCATACTTTTCTTAAGCCTGAAATTTAAGCTTTTTCTTTGAGACCCACTCCAGAGACTTAACTCATTTCTCTGGCTTGTCTCCCTGGTATACAGAAGGTATACATATCATTGGACTGCTGCTTGATCTTCTGTTGTTAGTCTGTCTTTTATTACAGAGGTGTTAATTTCAACTAAGAACTAAAGAAGGTGGAGGAAAAGTATGTTTTCCCCATTACAATGTCAGTGTTACCCCTCTGCTATTTTTCTCTGCTCTTGATCTTCCTATTCTCATTTGTACAGGTGCTTCTCTCTCTGCGTGTGGAAGGGAAGAATGATTCAATTACTAGGACTCTCTCGGGATGAGCGTGGTGATGCACGCCTATAATCTCAGTACATGGGAAGCTGGGACGGGAGGATTGCAGGTTTGAGGCCAGCTTCAGCAATTTAGCAAGACCTTGTTTCAAAATAAAAATAAAATAGGGCTGAGAATATAGCTCAGAGATAGAGTGCCTCTGGGTTTGAAGCCCAATACACACACTAAAGAAGCCTCTTGGTGTTCACTCAGAATTTTTTAAAATTTAAAATTGTCTCTGACTTTCCTGTCCTCTGCCCCTTCGTTTAAATTTTGTGATAAGTAGATCTCTTTTATCAAAGGAATGACTTGACTTTAGCTCTATTTGATAAAACTGACATTTTGTAACCTTATATACCCTCATGTTCTTTTGTAAAGTTAGCATTTCTTGAAAATTGCAAGATCCAACCCCTATCCCTCCCCCTGCATTGCCTCCAGCCAATCGTGTGAAGATTGTAACATTACACTCCCACCAATAGGAGGACAGCACAGGAGCTTCCTGGTAGGAATAAAAAGACCCATCAGGTTTCTGCCATTTTGTTCTTACACACCTGACTCTACTGGTGACAGGACCTCTTTTTGCAAAAATTAAATCGCCTTGCTGAGCCACTTTTGAACATATATCTTTTCTTATGATACCACAAAAATGTATTGCTAACCATTTCTTTTAATGAATTACACATTTTGGACCGTGGGCTTCTCTCTTCCTCTTTTTCTGTCCTTCCTTTCCTCATCGTTGTTGGTTTTTGTTATTTCATTCTATTGCCAAAGATTTTCAAAATCCTGCAAGTTTTCCCAATGTGAAGACAAATATGAATCTGATGCATCTGAGAACAGTTTTAATGAAAAATAGTCTCATTACTTCCAAGGACACAAAGATAACACTAGTTGAAAGGGGAGTAAGAAAGCCTTATACTTTGATGGATTAGAATTATAATTAGCCAATTCATTGTTTGGACACAAATTGAGACTCACAAAGAAATGAGCATTTCCCTTGACTGTGCTCTTAATTCCATTAGCAAATCTTGTTTTCTTATTTGCATAAAGTCCCACTACAGAGTAATATTCACTGTAAAAATTAATCTCAGAGTTTTCTATAATTGCAAATATTAATCCCTGGGACTGGTCCAGTGCTTTGCTGATGCAATTACTGGGATGTTTCCACATGTAACAGCTTCATACAACAGAAGCTATAAAAGTAAGATGCTGATGTGAGCCTCCAGCAGTGACCACCATAGTGGTTCTCAGACCTGAGCACACATCAGGGTCACTATCATAAATTTCTAAGTCAGTAGGTATGGTATAGAGCCTCATGGTTCACACTTCTAAGAAGTTCCCAGGTAAATCTGATTTGCTGATCCAGGGATCAGGCATGAGAATCCCTGTTTAGAAGACTGGGACAAACCTGAGCCAGCCAAACCAGTGCTCCCACACCAACATGTACTACCAACCTACAGGATCCTCAGTGAACAACAAGCTTCTTGACCTGAGAAAACAGACGGTGATCAAGGACAGAGGTTCACACTAAAGTGCAAATGACTGGCATTGGCTTCCACCAAACATTACCTTGAGAGGAGATTTGAGGGGGAGGAATGCAGTAGAGAATCAACTGCAACGGAGAGAACAAAGAGAGGAGCTGTGAGCACAAAAACTACACCCATCCCTTCTGTCAAGCCCCAGTTTGATCTCTAAATGACAATCTCTACCAACAAAAAAATGCCAGTTTCTATTTTTTCCCCTCTTTGGTACTGTGGATAGAATCCAGGAGATTCTGCTTCTGAATTACACTCTGGCCCTATTTTATTTTTATATTTTGAAACAGAATCTCATTAAGTTGCTGAAAGCCTCACTAAATAGCTGAGGCTGATCTCAAACCTGCAATCCTCTGGTCTCAGCCTCCCAAGCACTTGGATTACATGTGTACACCACTACACTTGTCTTGCTTCTATCCTCTTTAAGTGAAATGAGAAAGGGAGACCTGGAGAAGTGAGGATGTGGCTGGATGACCCCAGATCCTTGGTCCCCCAGACCACCAGTGCCCTATGGTGGCCTCCTGTACCAGAGATCTGGCCTGTAATCTTCAGTCTGTATTGCTAGAATCAGGAAGGATGAACTCAGACTCCATAATTGTTGAGCTTGTGAGATGTGTTCACTTGATCTAAGGATCTCTAACTGTACACACTGAGCATGATAAAGCAGCTGATCCAACAATAATTAGGCTCCCACTTCTCTGAGCAGGTTTGAAATATCAGTAGGAGAGTTGGCGGGTTTGGAGGAGCTCTGGAGAGAGAAGAATCCAGCAGGATGTCCACCTGTGCCGGTAATGAGGTGAGCCACGCACACATCCTTATCTTGCTGACTTCTTCAGGATAAAAAACAAGTGATCAGAATGTGTGGACTCAGAGATGATCCTGGCCCCCGGGAAGTTCTGTAGGGGATGGGGCAGCTGGTCAGCAGCCTGTGTGGGAGCAGAGAGGCCAGCTGCCTCCGGACACTGAGTTCCTGACTTGAAAATAATGTAATATAATGTGTAGGTAGTGGTTAAGACACTATTCTCCACCCCTATCCCGACACTCTATATATGTAGGAACAAGAATTTGTCTTGTGTTCCCAATGATCACATCACACTTGTTTGAGCCCTCTCCAAAACACACTTTTTTTTTTTTTTGGTGGTACTGGGGGTGGAACCCTTTCTACCTCCAGGCTATACTCCCAGACCCATTTTATACTTTATGTTGGAAACAGGGTCTCACTAAGTTGCTGAGAGTCTCACTAAGTAGCTGAGGCTGGCTTCGAACCCATGTGATCCTCCTGTCTCAGCCTCCCAAGCGTGGGGATTACAAGCATGCGCCACCACGCCCGGCTCAACACATACTTTGAATATGCCACTTTTTGTATGCGAGCGCCTCTTCTGTGAAGTCTTCTTTGACCTTGTCCTGGGCAGGACTGAACTCTTCACCTGTGTGTCCATATCATCACATCACTTGCCTGCTAGCTTCTTCATATCTGTCTCTCTACCTAGTAAGCAGTGCCAAAAAGGACAAGGATACAGGTCTTCTCCAGTGAAACCCTGTATTAGTATTCTTTTTGTTGTTGCTGAAATACAATACTGGACACTGGGTACTTTATGAAGCAAAAGGTTTATTTAACTCAAGATTCTCATAAATAGAGCATCCAAATACCATGACACCACAAGTATCCTGTTGGGGTGGCCTCACTTCCTGACAATGTACTCTCATGAAAGCTAACTTACCCCTTGAGACTTTTCTAAGAACAATGCCCCATAACCTAATTATCCTCCAGGAAGCCCCACCACTTAAAGGTCCCACCACCTCAGCACTATCTCACTAGGCTTCCAAACACAGAAACCTTCATGGGACAAGCCACATCCAAACCACAACAAACCCTGTCGGAGCTCAGAGAGCTCACCTGTCAGATGATGTCCAGATCTTTACCAGGGCCCAACACTGCCCCCTGAGGCAGGACCAAGATGCATGCACTCTATCTGCCTGTTCATTGCCACGAGTACCCTTCTGCAAGTTATCCTTCCAGTTCTCCCTCGCTGTGGCCCCATCTGCTGGTAAACCACCATGGTGCTTGGTGATGAACTCAGCCTTCTCTTTACCCCTTGTAATACTGAGCAGATATCCACAAACTAAGCCTATCCACAGGCTGGCATGGGTACTTTAGTCCTTGGGAATACCTTTCTGTAACATTACTGGAGTTCTCTGTTCCTGTCACAGCTATTCCACAAGTAGCATTTTCTTTTGACCATCACCAGAACACCCTGTCAAAACAGAGTGTATCTAGTGGTCTCCATTTTCAGATGCTAAAGAGACTCCAAGAAGTGAGGAACTTAATCTAAACTTGATCTTGGATCTTAAGACACCTAGCCCCATACTCCACACACTATACTATATCACAGACATCCCAAGATAGCTCTCAGATCTGCTAATCCAGTGCAAACTAACTCAACTCGGTTTCCTGAAGTGGTCCCAAGGATGCTCCACACAGGAAGCAGCGCTAGCAGCAGAGGAGGTAAGCCAAGCTGGAAACGCTAGATAACGAAGCATCACAGCTACAAGCCCATTGTTAGGGACTGCTGAAATTACAATAGGAGTGCTCTGAACATATGCTTTGATTTTCCTCAATTAAAAACTCCTTTTATTTACTGAATGTCAAGTGTTATATTGTGTCCTTTGGGAGACTAGCAGGAGTTATATATCACATTCCCCAAAATGAAAATTTTAGGATTCTAGAGTTCACTTTCATACAAACTGACTAAATACTTCTTCCAGAAACTTCCATACTAAGATATTAAAACATAGCTGGAGAGAAGAAAGGGTGAATACTTTCCCCAGAAATCCATAATAAGGTATTATTTTCCCACAATTTATTCCCATTCCCTTTCTCTCTCTCCCTCTCTCTCTCTCCCTCCCTCTCTCTCTCTCTCTCTCTCTCTCTCTCTCTCTCTCTCTCTCTCTCTCTCTCTTAGTTCTTAGAGACAAATCATCTCAATCTACGAATCTTAGGAAAACTCAAAGAATTCTAATGAATGATAGGCATTATCAGAGGAAAATCAAACATTCTAATGACTTTCCTTTGCTTTTAGCAAGAGTTCATTTTAATTCAGAAGAAAACAAAGTACGTGCTTTGCAAAGCTGATGTGATCCATCTTATTCTTCCAAGGTGAAGCAACCCACACCATTTTATCCCTTCAGACTAGCAGCCCTGTGCTCTTTCAAAATAAAAAGCATCACTGAAAGCTACAAGCCAAGAACAGCACAGTGAGAAGCTATATTATTCATCCTTCTACCCTGCTCATTTGCATTTTTCCAGCTTTCCTGCTTACATCTTTTTCCAGTTCCCCAGAATAAGACTCTTATAAAACCAGGTGTTGAAAAGTAGGCATGTCTGCCTCAAATTTATTGTATATGGAAAAGGATTGGTAGGGGAAAATCTCAAATATTTTCTCTGAACCCTCCGCCTCACCCTATACATGTAAGAATCGGATCCTGTTCCTAAAAAAAATGACCAGAGCCTGAATTTTGTTTTACAATAACCATCGCCATAACAGAGAGAATAAGAAACTTGCCCACTCCAAAGGGTTTAGATCTCCATCACTGGCCTCAGTATACTGAGTTTTTCACCTTTCTTGTGCAGACAATTTAGAATGAGAAATACACTTTTCTGCTTCTCTTTTGTCATAAGACTTAGTTTGGGTGTGGCTTGCACACTCCCTCCCTCTTGTTTGAGACAGGCAGCTCTACTTTTCTGCCATGAAACATCACATAGAGCAGCTAAAGAAGCCAGAGAAGGGGGTTTGGACTCTGTTTTAATTTTTTTCTACTTATAGTTTATAACTTTGAGGGAATAAAACAAAAACATAACGTCTCTCAATATATAAAATACAGACAAAAATACCTTCTTTGTTGTACTTTTTTGTGTGAAAGGGGAGTGGCTAGGGATGGAACCCAGGGGTGATCTACCTCTGAGCTACACTCCCAGTCCTGTTTTTTGTTTTTTTTTTAAAAAGGCCTCACTAAGCGGCTGAAAGCCTTGCTAAGATGCTGAGGCTGGCCTCAAAAGTATGACCTTCTGTCTCAGCCTCCCAAGTCCTGGGATTACAGGTGTGTGCCACCATGCCAGCTCGTTGTACTTTAAGATGTCTCAATGATATAATGCATGTGAAATTCCTAAGGTAATACCTCGAATGTGATAAATGCACAAATCATGCCAGCTGCTGATAGTTATTTTAATACTTATGATATGACTTATGATATGATAGTTATTTTATATGACTTATGATATGACTTATGATACCTATTCAATTTATGTTTGTGTCTATATCTCCTTCTAATGCGATGTATTCCTTAAGGACAGAGAATGTGACTTTTAGGCCTAGAAAAATTATACTTATAAAAATATAATACTTAACTTCCCCCAAAATATCTGGCACAGAGTGGGCTTTCAAAATATAGCAGAAGAATCACTGCCCAAAGAAATCAGGTTTAGTGATATATACATGATAGAGTTGCATGATATCTAAACCTAAGCCACAACGCTAATTTTAAAAGCCATGCCCCAAAGGTTCTGAGAGAGCTAACGCACTCAAAAGCCCAAGCAATCCATTTTCACCAGCTTGTGACTTCTCATATTTTAGACACAATTTCAGCAATATAGTTAAAAGTATAAATTTAGGGACCAGAGACTCAAAACCCAGCCCTACAACTTAGCTGCTGTTTGATCTTAAGCTCCATGAATCATAGTGTTCTCAAATCTGTAGTGATAATAACTACTTCATGGATTTATTATGGAAATGAAGAAAACGAATTCACAAGTAGGGCTTATAGTAAGTGTTGGCCTATATACTAAGTGTCCAATAAATAAAATTTGCTGGCAATGAATTGTACTGACTCTTGTTTGCCTAAAATATATATTATTTCATCTTCCTTCTTTCTGGTTATTTACAGAATTCTAGATTGGCAAAAATATTTTGTTGAGCACTTTTAAAACAGCATTTGAGTTCCCTGAGCTTTCATTGTCTCTGTTGAGCCATTTAATATCATCTTTATTACTGGTCCTTTCAAAGGAATGTGTCTTTGTTCTCTCTTTTTAAGATATTCTCTTTGTTTTTGGTTGTCAACCATATTATAAAGTGGCTGAATGAGGTTTGAATTTTTATTTCATTTGAAGTTGATAAAACTTCATGAATGTATATGGAGTTTGTTTCCTTTAATGATTTTGCAAAACTCTTAGTCATTATATCCCCAAATATTATTTCTCACAAGTTCAATGTTAGCACTAGTCAAGAAATAAAGCTTGGCACAGTGGCTCGTGCTTGTAACCCCAGTACTTGGGAGCCTGAGACAGGAGAACTACAGGTTTGTGGCCAGCCTCAGATACTTAGTGAAGACCTCTACAACTTAGTGACCCTGTCCCAAAGGTAAAGAATAAAATAGGGCTGGGTTGTAGCTCAGAGGTAGAATGCCCCGGGGTTCAATCCCAGGTGAAAGAAAGAAAGAAAAAGAAAGAAAGAGAAAAAGCAAGAAGGAAGGAAGGAAGGAAGGAAGGAAGGAAGGAAGGAAGGAAGGAAGGAAAGAAGGAAGGAAGGAGAAAGAAAGAAAGAAAGAAAGAAAGAAAGAAAGAAAGAAAGAAAGAAAGCCTGGAGAAATATACCTCATCCCTCCCCCAGCATTTTTTACTTTTTTGTTTTGAAAACAGAGTCTTACTACGTTGTTGATGCTGGCCTCAAACCTGTGATCCTCCTTTCTTAGCCTTCCAAGTACTAGGATTATAGGCGTGTACTTCCATGACCAGCTAATTATTTTCTACACCCCCAGCCCAGTTTTTTATTCTTTATTTTGAAACAGGGTCTCACTGAGTTGCAGAAGGCCTCACTAAGTAGCTGAGGCTGGCCGTGAACCCCAGTCCTCCTGTCTCAGCCTCCCAAGTGCTGGTACTGCAAGAGTGCGCCACCATGCTTGGCATTCTTTTCCTTTTTTTTATTTTTTTTTTAATTTGGTGGCACTGGGGTTCCTGGAAACCCTTCTATCTCTGGGCTACACTCCCAGACCTATTTTATACTTTTTAAAATATGGAAATAGGGTCTCTTAAGCCAGCGCAGCTGGCTCCAAACCTGCGTGATCCCCCTGTCTCAGCCTCCCAAGCATGGGGATTACAAGCGTGTGCCACCACGCCCAGCTTCATTCTTTTCCTTTTATTACAGGAGTTATTACTCCTACCTAACCTGTTAATGAGTTTTTCTCATGTTATTATTTTGATTTTATGCTTCCCCATACTATTGAATTTCTTCACAGTCTGCTGAAAACCAGGAGTATAGCCAGGCGTGGTGGCACACACTTGTAATCCCCACGCTTGGGAGGCTGAGACACAAGGAGCACACAGGTTCGAAGTCAGCCTCAGCTACTTACTGAGGCTCTCAGCAACTTAGTGAGACCCTGTTTCCAAATAAAATATAAAGTAGGTCTGGGAGTATAACTCGGAGGTAAAAAAAAAAAAAAAAAAAAAAAGCCCCTGGATTCCACCCTCAGTACCACACACACACAAAAATGTGAAAACCAGGACTATGTAACTCACTATCAGCAATGGGACTTCCACTGTGACCAGCACAGAACCTAGACAAGACAGGTGGAGGCTGAGAGGTTGTCTAGTATATTCAAGAGCAACCGTAGAAACAGAACAAAAAAAAAATCACACTTATGGTCCTTTGTGAAAATGGTGTGAAGAATCCAGTATCGCCCCAGGAAAGAAGGCATGGATATTTCATGAGAATTAATATACATCTTCAACATGGAATGTGGTCAAGTATTATTATTTAAAACAAACAAAAAAACTAAAAATTAAGAAACAAAATCATACACACACACACACACACACACACACACACACACACACACACATATATATATATATATATATATATATATATATATTTGAGTGGGGAGGGGGATTTTACCTCTGTGATACACTCCCAGTCTTATTTTATTTTTATTTTGAAAGAGAGTCTCACTAGGTTAATGAGAGCCTCACTGCTTGCTGAGGCTGTTCTTGAACCAGTCATCTTCCTGTCTCCATCTCCCAAGTACTGGAAATGCAAGCATGCACCACCATTCCTGGCTTCCTATACTTTTAAAAATGCAACATTGTAATCTGAAAATATAATTTAAACTTTTCTGGAAAAGGAGCTTTTACAACATATTAAAATGTACAAACCTGCCACATGAGATGTTGCAGGAGGCTTGGTCCACCTAGAAGAAGAGACACAGGTCGGAGTAGGAGAAAGCAGGTCTCTTTATTCACTGGTTTGGTTCAGGAGCAAAAGCTCCATATCTGAATCCTGAATGGTGCCATCATACAGATTGTATTGCCACAATGAGACAGGATTTGATTGGATCAATAGCAGGCGGGGTGTCAAATGGGGGCTCAGGTGATCAATATCAAGCAAGGGTACCAAGACAGGGGGTTGGGTCTGTTGTCATTTCTGCTTCCTGAACAAGATTTCCTGTATTAGCATCCATGTGGCCAGGACTGGGTGGCACCATCCTGGGCTCCATGTGGCCAGGACTGAGTGGCACCATCCTGGGCTCCATGTGGCTGGGCCTGGATGGCACCATCCTGGGCTCCATGTGGCTGGGCCTGGATGGCACCATCTTGCTGGACTTAGCTGCCTTAGCTCGTGGTCTTAGCTACCCTGTGAGGCCCTCCTTTGTTACCACAGAGGGGGGCATTCAAAAAAAGCTGTATTCTCCTATCATGTCCCTAGGCTTTTAGCCAAGAGCAATCTTCAAGGACATAGCCGGGCTCCTGCCTCAGAAAGAACATAAAGCTTGCAGTTGGAGATATTGATATTCTAAATAGAAGTAGGTTCACTCCAGGCAAGGAAACAGGTAGAGGCAGCTACAGAAGGCAGAAGGATGGCACATTTATTTAAGTAATTGCTCCCTCCTCAGGAAAACAATTTATAACAATAATGGGCATTGAGCAGAAATTGTGAAGGTAAATGCCTCAAGCACAATCACAAGTCTGGGAACCCCAAGAAGGAAGCCCTGTACCAGGAAACTAAGCACCTTGACAGCTGGGGAGCCCTTTGTGGAGCCGGAATTGCTGTATCTCCAGCTGCTGTCCTGGGGTCTTCAGGTTCTCATTTGCAGCCAGTCCCACCTGGGGACATGTGGCAGGCTCTGAGAAAAGCAGAATCGCAGGTCCAGGCCAGTCTCAGCAACTTAGTGAGACCCTGTCTCTAAATAAAAAGTCAAAATACTGAGATTGTAGCTCGGAGGTGGACTGCCCCTGGGTTCAGCCTCCAGGATGGAAAGGAAAGAAGGAAGGATGGAAGGAAGGCAGGAAGGAAGAAGGAAGAATGGATAAAGGAGGGAAGGTCTCATCATGATACTAGAAGAAGAGATGACAGGGTGGACATGGGAAATGGACACAAATGCCTACATGGAGAAAATATGAGTGAATTTGGTACAACTTTCTCATCGTTGATGAATCAGGAACCAAAAATAATTTCCCCCTCATAGTTTCTCATTAGTGGGCCACATAGCTCCCTTGAATATTAGCATTTCTCGTCTCCTCAAATTACATATTAAAGGGAAATGACTGCTTTGTTTTAGAATTTCTAGCTCTCTGATGTTTTGAGCGTCTTTCTCTGCTTTCTGCTGCTAGACAAAGCACATTAAGCATTAATGAGCTACCTCAAGCTTTCTCAACACCTTGTCAGGACTAAGTACCACTCTGAGTGCAGACCTTTAATTCCAGTACTTGAGAGGCTGAGACAGGAGGATCACAGGTTTGAAGCCAGCCTCAGGAACTTAGTGAGGCCCTCGGCAACTTAGCAAGACCTTATTTCCTCCCCATTACAATTCCTAATACCACAGCAGAAAAATTAAAAGTATAACTCTGCAAGATATATTAGACTCGGAGATCCTTCCAAATCCAAAAGGATGCCAATGTCTCCAACTATAATGTAGCACCAAGAAGTAAGAAATTTCCTTCTTAAAATATGTCCATAAACACAGACATTTAGCGCAAAACAGACAAAAGCAATGAAATGTTGATCTTTTTATGGAGCTGAGGTAACAATGTCTAACCTCATACTTATTTCTTCCCTGTGATGGAAACGCTTCTAAGCAACCAACATTTCCAAAGCTTTTGTTTATCGCTATTGACTATGGGAGGTTCTGCAAAGGGCAGTCATCACAGCAAGCTAAATGGCACGATAGCGACTTCATTATCTGTAGCCACTGGGTTTGGATTTTCACTAAAGGTTATTTCCTTGCCTGCCTGCCTGCCCCACCCACCAGCTTCACTACAGACCTGCTGCTAGCACTGACAAGTAACTCCTTCTTCACTTTGCAAGGTGATGAAATTAGTTGTTTCCAGCACATTTTGCATGAATATTTTTTTCTTCCCCCAAAGAAAGAATTTGAACAAAATCTCGTAATTTACTCAGCAAAAGAATGTGCATCTAAATCAACATTTTTGGTGAAGGCTCCCAAATCTTTTTAGTCTACCACTGAATTCACTAAGTGTTCCATCTATGAATACATTCAGAGGAATCAGGCATTTTCAAAGTGCTTGACTTAGAAGGATAGCTTAAAAACAATAACTCCACAAGATGATTCCAGCTTTCAGCCTTGGTTGAGCTTTCCAGATAGTGATAAAAATAGGTCATAACCACCTTGTCCTGAATCTGCTAAGGGGTGAAAGGCAACGCCTTTCTATAAATGATATCATTCTTCTGAATAAGTAGATCGTAGCCGGGCGTGGTGGCACACGCTTGTAATCCCCGCGCTTGGGAGGCGGAGACAGGAGGATTGCGCAGGTTCGAAGCGAGCCGTGCGCTGGCTTAGGAGACCCTGTTTCCAAAATGAAAATGTAAAAATAGGTCTGGGAGTGTAGCCCCGAGGTAGAAAGGCTTCCAGGAACCCCAGTACCACCCCCCAAAAAATAAATAAATAAATAAGTAGATCGTAGCTGAGCATGGTGGTACATGCTTATAATTCCAGTACTTGGGAGGCTGAGACAGGAAAATTGTAGCTTCAAAGCCAGCCTCAGCAACTTAGCAAGGCCCTCAGCAACTTAGAAAGGCTCTCTTGAAAAATAAAAAAATAACACCGGGCATAGTGGCGCACGCTTGTAATCTCCCCGCACTTGGGAGGCAGAGACAAGAGGTTCACGCAGGTTCAAAGCCAGCCACGCTGGCTTAAGAGACCCTGTTTCCAAATAAAAAATATAAAATGGGTCTGGGAGTGTAGCCCGGAGGTAGAAGGGTTCCATCCCCAGTACCACCAAAAAAATAAAAATAAATCAAATATAAAATAAAAAATAAAAATATGGCTGGGGTATTACTCAGAGATAGAATACCTGAGTTCAATCCCTAGTACCACAAAAAGAAAAATAATTTTAAAAAACCATCTCTGTCTAATTTTTATGTTGTTACTCAGCCAACAGAAAACCAAAATGTGCTGTTACCCTTCAAACATATCCCACTATTTCACTGACTTCTACAATTGCATAGACTAGAAACATTTCTTATTCCCAGTCTGATATAGTCTTTGGCATCTTAAAACTCAGCGTTCAAATGGGTTAATTTTAAAGATGCTCTTGGTGTTTTTCAATTATTTTGTTGCCAATGTTATGCATAATTATGGAAATATTTTTGAAATACATTAACGCTCGTGAATTAACAGTGTGATAAACAAGTTGCCAGAGTGAGCAAAGTTGCATAGAAAATGAATCACTCACTAGCCAACCTTTTCCCATTTCACATTGCCTGGGCAGCCACCAACTTGCTTTTGTATTCAAGCAAGACCAAGAAATTATCATTCATGCATTCATGCAGTTTAGCTCGGAGCTTGGAGAGGGGTGCTGCCTTACTAACTTTTAAAGTTATAGTTAATGAAGGTTGAAATGTTTCACCTACTTTAGAAGTTTATTCCTAAAAATAAAACAAAAACCTTTTTTCATTGTTCTTTGAACAAATGCATCATCATCACACAAATCAAGCCAGACAGGCAATGAGGCTTTTAGAAGAATTGGTTTTACACAGATTTGAAATTTCAGAATCATATCTAGCCCAGAACCTCAGAATTACAGAGACTACAACCACTTTTCAACTTTCATCCTTTGAGCCTTGATAAAATCTAAATCCTATATTTCTTCGCCCCAAATCCCATGTCTTAGAAAGATACTATCTTATAAAGGTCTTCTCTTTGAGTTTCCCACCTAAACCTAAGAAGAATTCTGGTGATAACTTGGAAATAAAAGACCTATGAGAAGAATCAAAGCCAGGACGCAGCAGGAAGATCTTTCTCTTATGGTTTCTTTAATATTTGGGGACAAAGCCTGAAACATTGAGTAACCTGATGTTGTTGTTTTGTTTTTGTATTTTTCAGAAAAGTGAGGTCGGGCGTGGTGGCTCATGCTTGTAATTCCAGTATTTGAGAGGCTGAGAAAGGAGGATCATGGTTCGTGGACAGCCTCCGCTACTTTAGTGAGGTTCTTTGCAACGCAGTGAGACCCCGTTTCAAAATAAAGAATTAAAAAATAGCCGGGCGTGGTGGCGCACGCTTGTAATCCCAGCATTTGGGAGGCTGAGACCAGAGGATAGTGGTTCGCGGATAGCCTCAGCTACTTAGTGAGGCCCTCTGCAACTCAGGGAGACCCTGTTTCAAAATAAAGAATAAAAAAATTGGGCAGGGGGTGTAGCTCGGAGGTGGAATGCCCCTGGGTTGCATCCCCAGACCCACAAAATAAATAAATAAATAAATAAATAAATAAATAAATAAATAAATAAATAGGGCTGGCAGTATAGCTTGGTGATAGAATGCCCCTGGGTTCCACCCCCAGTGCTGAAAAAAAAAATTTTTTTTAAAGTGAGGCTATTGGAGCCTCAGGTGCTTGAATCAAGTCAATTCTAGATGGTGACGGTAGAGGTGGGGTGCAGGAATATATTTGATATGCTTAAGTATTTCTACAAGTATTCAAGGAGGCACCTTGTCCATGTCCAGCATCACTGGGGTACAGTGTAGGGTACCACTTTCTATACTAACTTTGTTAAATTTAGCCTCTATTTTTAAGAATGTGCCCTATATTGTTATGGTTAAATATAGAACGGCCCCTTGAAGACCTCATAAATTGGTGTTTGGAGTCGATGCAATTGAATCCTAAAGGTTGTAATCCCAGCAGTGGATAAATTTATTGTAATGTTATCTGGGTGTTGGCCTAGGCCAGTAGGGGCGCTGAATAAGATGGTCCCTGAGTGTGTGGCCTTGGGGATCACATATGGTTCCTCCTTCCCTCACTCCTTCTTGCTTCCAGCCTCCATGATGTGAGAGCAAAGCCTCACACTCTTCCTCTCTCCACCACCATGCCTTGAGATTGGCGGTCCCAGGCCTCACATGGACTTGAGCCTCAATATCTCCAAGTAAAACCATGAGCTAATAAATCCTCCTTCCTCTACATTACATAGTCAAGTGTTTTAGATTATATCTGTGAAGATGCTGACAAATACATAGCTGATCTCCCAGCCTCCTCTCCCACTCTCAACGCTATCAGGTCTGAACACACAAGAGGTTGAGCCCTCTGTGCTTGTACACTGCACATCAGGTACCAGCTTGAGATTCTGAGAGTCCAGTTCACCTAGTTCCTAAAGAGCAGCCCCATTTCTGTCCTTGCATCTCCACCTCTAAACCCACTAGCCCCAGTTGGCATCTCTTGTTTTGTCTGGGTTAACTTCATGTACATAATCATTAACATCTTCATAGTCTGGAATTTGTGGACTAATTTGCATTTGTTTCTTCCTCTGGAAGGTCACAGATGACGCATCACCATTTAGCAGCTATATAAGCAATGTAGTCACTAGACCTGTGACTAGATGTTGGCCTTTCACAAGGGATGGCTGGCAGAAAGAAACCTCCTTTTGGATTATGGCCCCAGGGGTTCTGGGTTCTCCCTCCAGTTCCTGGTTTAGTGGGTGGAAGCTGAGAGGGGAAATTGGATCTCCAAGCATCTTCTAAGAAAGCAGGTTACCCTGGGAGTAGGGGCTGGGGTCTGTCCTTTTTTGGTGCCTTTATGCCATCTGCTTATCAGAAATTGGAGATGGTCTGTCATCGCAGAGTCTCCAGGAATTGCTACCTCGGAGAAACACAGGAGCTGACTTCTCATTGACTTGCTGTCTTCTAAATCATGGAAATGAGAATTTATGTCTCACTGGCATACCAGCAGATGTACTTTCAGTAAACCAGCAGTTACCAACAGTTAGCTGCACCGGGTCCAGCACATTTGCAATCCGAAGTCACCGCTCCCAGCAGGTCCCTTCTTCTGTCTTTAAATGAGATACACAGCACATCATACTTGCTCTCACACCCTCATCTTCTAAGGCCAGATTATAAAAAGAATGCTGAAATCCCCCATAGGTTTAGGTTAACTTGATCAAGAATTTCAACTTTGATGGAGACAGGAGGGTGACCACCAACATAAGAGAAATGGTCTTTCAAGTTGCAAAAAAAAAAAAAAAAAGGTATGACTGCCTTCCTCAATTATCCCTAACTTTATCACATTATGAGACATGTAATATTGAAAACATGTTCTAAACAGTTAACAACCCTTTAACTACTAAACAATATATTTTATAAAAACAATACAACTTAGAGTATGAAATCCATCTTTTCTTCCTGCTCTTCCCCTCTCCCTCCTGGTAAAGTCTAGGCAGTAGTAGGATAGAGAATTCACAAAATTATAGTAAATTATACTCTTTATATATCTTACATACATGGTCTGCAAATAAAGGAAACATAGAAATTTTAAATCAGTAACAGTAATGGAATTTCAGTCAGATTTATGTTTTATGGAGAGAATACAATATTAAATTCACATGCTTATAATTACTCAACAGGCAATTGGAGATGGTTTGTCATTGGCCTTAGAAAGAGCTACTGTTAAATTTTTTTCTTTTCTCATTTAAGAATTATTTGTATTAGATACCCACGATCTCGAAAAAGAACAAAGCTAGAAGATATATATTTTCTGATTTCAAACCATATAAAGCTACAATAATTGAAACAGTGTAGTACTGTTCTAAAGGTAGATATATAAACCATTGGAGTTAAATAAAAGCCTAGAGCTAAATTCTTCCATATGTTGTCAAGTTATTTTTGACAAGGTTTCCACGAACATTTGGTGGAGGAAATAATAATCTTTTAACTAAATATTGTTGAAAAATAATAATTACATGAAAAAGAATAAAATTGGACCCTTACCTAATCCCATATACAAATATTAACTCAAAATAGATAAAAGACCTAAATATAAATCTTAAGACTATAAACTTTTAGAAGAAAATCTGGGTCATAAAACCTCACAACATTGAAACTGGCAGTGATTTCTTGGATATGATTTCAATGGCACAGGCAACAGAAGAGTATACAAACTCCCTAAAAAATAAAAAAATATTGTATTAATTACGAAGCATTTTGCTTAAGTATGTATGGTTTGGGCATAAAATTCTCCAAATAATAGTCTTAGATATAAGCCATATTATATACAAATGACTTTTCAGCTATGTGCTTTTTTCTTATTAGTAATTTTGGAAAAAAAATTTTAATTGATCTACACCTGGCAATTTCTGAGTGCCTTACCATTTAGAGAGTCCTTGGTGTTTTCTGCTGAATTCCCTACTATCGGCTGCAGTAGATAAAGGAGGAATCACGAGTTTCTGGGACACATTTTTCGTTCCCTCACTTTGCAGTCTTTCTGAGTCCTTCAGTGCTGACAGCCAGGCGCACCTCGCTCTCCAACATGAATACAGTCCAAGAGTCGCTCGCAATTATTACGGGGACTGCACTGCCGCAGACTATTTCTGCAATTTTACTTTGCCTTAATATTTTTTGTCTTGCTTTATTTTGTATTTTGTTTTCTTTGCTCCATTTTTTCTTTTGCTAAGTTTTGAACATTTTATATAACCAATTTCGATCCTTCCCAATTCTTTGGAATACAAAGAAAATTAACATTTCCTATCATTGTCCCGATCAACAGTTTCTTAAGACCTAAACATAAATCTGAAGATGGAAATAACTGAAAAGATGATTCTTTTCTTTGTTTCTTTCTCCTCCACGGTATGCTCCTGTTTGCCCCCAAAGAACAAAAGAAAAAACATGGCGGGTAGAAGAAGCCTTATCACCTACCTTCTGATCTTGTCAGGCATTGAGGGTGAAGAATATCTGCTAATAGGACAAGAAGAGGGTTTTCTTATACTTCTTTAGAATGCAGGAAATTCCACAATCCCCACAGTGCACCAGGATCCGTTTTCCTGCCCCACTCACAGCGATTGGCTCTTGAGATCCTGCCATATGGAAAGGTGACTGAATTAGCAAAAGATATGATCTAAGGGCAACAGACTGAGGGCAGACCCTGCAGGCCTGTAACTTTTTGTTGTTGTTTTGGTGGTACTGGGGTTTCTGGAAACCCTTCTACCTCCGGGCTACACTCCTAGACACCTACTTTTTATATTTTTATTTGGAAACAGGGTCTCTTAAGCCAGAGAGGCTGGCTTCAAACCTGCGCGGTCCTCCTGTCTCCACCTCCCAAGCGCGGGGATTACAAGCGTGGGCCACCACGCCCGGCAGCCTGTAACTTTAAACTCTGTTTGGCCTTCACCTTCCTAGCTCCCAGCGTGGCCAGGACCTCTTAGGATCTGTCTTGTCCTGGGACAAGGACACATCATAGAGTTTCTCTGTGGCCAGTTCCTACATGGAAAGGTAAGTAATAATTCTGATAATTCTAAAGATAATGATTCTAATTGCTATGGTCAGCTTTGGAGAAAGGGATTCTGGGATCTATGACTTGCTTAGAAGGAGGAGGGGCCGGAGGCAGAGGAGAGGTTGCGGAGCCCTTAGCTATGAGGCATCCCATATTTTGTAGCTCAAAGGTGTAGCATACCAAAGGAGCACACTTTGGGACACTGTTTTCTGAGCCAGGAAGCACCTGAGTGTTTCTGTAATAATTGCTGAGCCACTTCACAACCCTGAAACGACACACCTTCAGACCTTGGGGGTAGTTACTATAGTTACTACTTCAGACTCACAACACCCCATTCTTCTCGACTCTGGATATACAGAAACACAGCACTTCTTCAGCAAAGCATGCTACCCTATGTGTTTTGACCAATGAAATGTGACCCGAAATGTCAGTGGGTTTTGGTTGGTTGGTTGGTTGGTTGGTTGGTCGGTCAGTCAGTCGGTTGGTCAGTCGGTTAATTGGTTCTGGGATTAAACCCAGGAGCATTCTACCTCTGAGCTATATGCCCAGCTTCACTTTTTAATTTTGAAATAGGGTCTTGCTAAGTTGCTGGGGGCCTTGCTAAATTGTTGAGGTTGGCCTCAAACCTGCAAACCTCCTGTCCCAGACTCACAAGTGCTGAGAGGTATATGCCACCATGCCTAACTTGAATTCAATGCTTGATTGACTCCCTCCTGCGCTCCCTGCACTGGCAGTCATGGGAGCGTGTATATTCATGGAGCTTTCATGAGAGACAAACAGCCTGCAGTGATGAACAGATACCCAGGAGCCAGCAGCCATGGAGAGCCACTGGAACCTCCACTGACTCTGATGAATGAGAAATCGGCTCGTGCTGCGTTAAGCCACAGGTTGTTGCCACCACATAATGGAGCCTCTGGTGCCTGATTCTGTCTCTACACTTGAAGCTACTTTTTACTGGAGGTACTCCTACTTGCAGCTGAAAGCCTCCCAGTCCTCCATGGCCCATTGATCTGAACACAATTGTTTCTATAAAATGAGGGAGATACAGAATGAAATATATTTCTGCCACTTTTCCACCCAGCCTCCAGTCTCCTTCCTATTACAACTCTCCAATTTTATAGCTGACGTGTCCCCGCTCTGGGCACTTATCTCTGATCATAGCAAGCTGTGAGTTGCAGATGCCCAGGAGGCTCTCCTTGAGAACATCAGTGGTAAAAACACATTCATCTCACACAAAGGATGAGCCAGAAGTGCCCGACTTAATGCCCCACAAGTCCCCTGCAAATCATGTAAAGGAATATGGCCAAAAAATACTCTGCCTCCTCACCTCTCTGGTGAGGCCACTGGTGCATCTTCCAGCCTGTCTCCTGTGAGCTGCAATTGCCCAGATTGGGGACCATTTGGAAACACACCCTTCACTGTCCTCTGTCCCCTCCCACCTTTCTTTCCCACTCCTCTGCTGACATTCCCTGGGGTCACACCCAAATAAACCATTTGCTCTTGAATTCTTGTTCCAGAGTTGGCTCTAGGGGGATACAAAGCAGGATGCCATCCCTAAGGGTACCCAGTCTTTCGGGACTGTGACCAGGGCACACTATTTGCTTGGTTGGTGTTTGGATCTTGACTGGAACCACTTAAAACATCTTCAGGGGTTTGTCAAAGGTCCATTAGAGTTTTCCTTGTGTATTCCTCTACTCCTTCTGACACCTGTCTTTTCTGAGCCAGATTCTTTAGTTGCTCCCCATTCTATGAGTTACCCCATATTCTTTCAAAGATTCATTTTGTATTGAGATAGTTAGAATTGCTTTCTGGACTTAAAGTAAAAGAAATCAAGGAATAGAGATGATACACTAGGCCTTTTTCAGCTACAAATATTTTGTGATAATAATGACATGCTTTATAAACTGGGCAGGGTGATGCACACCGATAATCTCAGTACTTGACAGGCTAATATAGAAGGATCATAGGTTTGAGGCCAGCCTCAACAACTTAGTGAGACTCTCACCAACTTAAAGAGACCCTGTTTCAAAATTTAAAAGAAAAAATACACACACACACACACACACACACACAATATATATATATATATATATATATATATATATATATATATATATATATATATATGGCTAGGGGTATACCCCAGAGGTTGAATGCCCCTGTGTTCAATCCCAAATACAAAAAAAACCCCAAAAAAGTTAACAAGCACTAAATGTAACATTATTATTAGATTCGTGTGTATACAACGATCCCAATTTTTAAGTATTCAGAGCCACAATTTTTTGTGTACCCAGAATTACTTGAATCTTTTCCTAAATGTATCACTTCCTACAGTAGTTTGCATCTGTTCTTCTCAGCCTTCTCCTGGGAGTTTCTGTTAACACCAAGCTCACCATGGGCAGCTCCAAACTTACTGCTTGTTTTACCACAGTCAGGTTCTCAGACTTCAGAACTGCCCCAGACTACTACCCACACAGGCTCGGGCTTCCACAGGGCTAGTTGGAAAGGTTGAGTCACACAGCTGGAAATGTGAGGAAGTGAACGTGGGTCACAGTGGGTACCAGAGGGCTGCTATGAATTAACCAGGGAATCCCACACTTACAGCTAGCTGCCTTGCTTGATGTGGAATGTATTGGAGAAAATCAACCCAAACTCCAGAAAATAAAGCCTGTGGCCTTTATTTTGCTGAACATTGTCCTCCTGGTTCTCATCAGTAGAGAAGATTGAAGCAGCTCACCTTTACATTTGCAAGGCAGTGGTAAACCTTCACTGTGTTGCCAGGGTCTGTGTCCATCCTCCTGCTGATAGTGTGTCTGCAATGGTATATTTGCAGTCATCCCATCATCTCCACATCACGCAGTGTGCCCTCCACCTTCACATCATGTACAGGAGAAAACACATGACCCTTGACTTTGTGAGTCTGGCTTATTTTACTTAGCATGAAGTTCTAGTACCATCCATTTACCTGCAAATGATATAATTTCATTCTTTCACTTTTTTTCTCCATTCGATCCATCAAAGGGCACCTAGGTTAGTTCTGTGACTTGGATATTGTGAGTCTGCACTGCCATACACAGGAACGTATGTGTCACTGGAGTGTGCTAATTTTGGGGGATAAATACGGAGGAGTAGAACCACTGGGTGATATAATGGTTCCATTCCTAGGTTTTTGAAGATCCTCCATGCTTAAATTTCATAGTGATTGTACTCATTTACAATCCCAACAGCATATAAGCATTCCTTTTCCCCAAATCCTCTCCAGCATTTATTATTATTTGTATTCTTGGTGCTTGCCATTCTAAGCATGTTAGATTTTGCTTATAGGTACCTCTTCATGATCTTGAATTAAGATGTTACCTATTTTAGTCCAAAAGAGTGAGTGACTCATGGAAGTCATAAACACAGCAATATAACTTTCTTTTTCATTTTTTTTAATCTACTATGTGTGCTGTTTTTAACTGCTTAGCCATTTGGAGCAAAACCAACTTATTCTATCTCAGTACCTCCACCAGTGAGGATTCCATAAAGACAACTTTCTACTGTCAGGATCCTAACACCCAGCTGAGCATCTAGCCCAGGGCAGATGCTAGCTGAATGTTTATTAAGTCTTCAGGAAAAAAAAATGATGGTATATAGAGGAAAGAGGATTAATACAGGAATTGGAATAATCTTGCTTGGCTATTTCTGCCCCCATCTTCATGATCTTAGGCACATCAAGAACTTAGGCACATAAAGAACTCATTTTCAGAATCCATGAAACAGGGATATCACTATCTCCTCATATTACTCTTATAAATACAAAAGTATCCTCATGTTTCATAATGACAAGTATCAGCTACTGTTACTCATGGGATCATCTACTGTTACTCATGGTCAATGACTAAGTAGCCACTAAATTAAAAGGCAAAGAGTGAGCTGGATGAAAACAGAAATGAGGGAACTGGAAGAAAATATGAAAAAATAAATTCAGTCATTGCTCCAAAAACCTACTCAGAACAAGATCCTACACTTCTTCATCCTGGGGGTGGGGGGACCAGAGACATCAGGCATGCTGTTTTCTTTTGCAATTCCCCCCAATTTTTTATCTACCAGTTATTAGATATTTTCTGAATGTATACAGGGATCAAATCCAAAGGGAAAAAAAAAAAAGTACAGACATGGTCACTGCCCATGAGGGGTCTAGTCTAGTCGGGGAGGCAGATTGCCACAGAAGAGTAGAGTCTGAGGTTTTGCAGGTATGCTGGAAGCCCTCAAGTGAGACTGGGCAATTCTTGAGGACCTGGGGACAAACAGGGAAGAGGGCATAATGACCAGGGAGAGCTCCCTAGAGAAAGAGACCCTCCAAGATGCATCTTGAAGAACACAGTAGACAAATAAGGAACAGGCATCTAATTCCAGCCAGAAGAGGCCAGGCTGCAGAGGCAGGGTAGGCACCAAGTCCCTGTGCACGAGGTTAAGGGATTCCGTGAGTGGCGGAGAACCACTAAAGAATTTTCAGTGGGAAGTAGCTTGATCAGATTCATGCTAAGAAGCTCTGCCTCGTGTCCTTTGTAGCTACTGCCACTGTGGCAGGTGACTCTTCTGCCACCCGTCTCTGCTTAGTTTTAGAACATGCAGCCTCTGAGGAAGGACCAAACGAGAGAATTGCGAGACTCCACAGGTCTGCTAAAACCTGCCTCCTGGAGACCAGCAGCTCCCTGGACTCTAAGGCTCTCCAATGAAAACATCAGAAAGCCTGTTGATATCTCAGTGGAGATCTCCCTTGTGTTACATCCTTGAGTCCAAGCGAGGAGTCCCTTATCCATCTTCCAAACAAAGAGAATCCTACTGAGTCTAATCTGAGCGTCAAACACCTTTATTAAAATTTGAGCTTTATTGCCTTTTTCTTGTAGGCAATCCCCAAATGGTTATCATGAAATTGCTTTATTTTCCCTATGATTTATCAGTAGAAGAATACAGGCTTCATGGGTGAGAAACATGGATGCCTGGGGAACTAGTCTGATGACCCACCCTTCGAGCATGCTGAGGCAGGGTTGACATCTACCTTTCTTCCTTCCTTCCTTCCTTCCTTCCTTCCTTCCTTCCTCCCTCCCTCCCTCCCTCCCTCCCTCCCTCTCTCCTCTCCTTCCTTGATTTCACCAAATGAAAAAACACAGCTAAATCATATTCTTTTGCAATTTAACACCAACTTTGTATTATGTGTCAATATCTTTTAAAACAAGGATACCTTAAAAACAAAGTCTGAGGATACAACTTTAGGGTTTCAGAGTCCCCCAAGAAGTCAGAACTCCCCAGTTCATTAAAGGCATAGGAATGAGTCTCTCTCCCCTCCCCGTGACATTCCTGCCCCCAGCCAGCTTCCCAGCGCCCATCCAAAAGGAAGATAACTTCCAACCTATGAAAAGCTCATCAGAGTTCAACAAGGGAACTGGGATCAGATTGCTCCCCACCCCCATCCCAGCCTTCCTCAGATCACTCCCCTGCTAAGCGCAGCCTCTTCCCTGCGTGCTGCACCCACCCACCCATTCCAGCCACCACCCCGGCCAGCTGGCAACCAGTATCCTTACACTTGCAAGGAAAACTCACTACATTTGATTTCTTCTCCCCTCACCTTACTGATACATTCATTTAAACATAATGAAAACACTCAGGAGACATGAACTGCTGCTCGAAGCTGTCCTCTGCCATGAAAGCTCTTTATTTTGTGACAAAGACAGAAAGAAAAATAGCATCCAAGTGCTCTGGATCCCTCCCTAACTCTTATCAGTGGAACATCGACTGTTAGAAAAAGAGAAATCACCAAGTGTTCAAAAATGCACTTTAATTACCTTTTTATGAATTCCAGGCAGAACATCATTGCAGTGAATGTTACCAAAAAAAAAAAAAAAAAAAGAAAGAAAGCAAAGAGGGACTTCTGAACATGCAGTACAGAAATGGATCCACATTGAGAATAATGTATGTCAGTACTAGTCACTCACTTCCCTGAAGGAAAAGGTTTTCTTCTAATTATCTATTCATTTGTATTTTGAGAAAAAAAATTTTCTTGAATGTTTTGGGGAAGTTTTCAATTGGTGCTACTATTATTTCCAGGCCGATGGAAGTCCGTCATTCTCAAAGCCTCAGTTTACAATCTGTAACTTTTCAGAAAATTCAAAAGTATGACAAAGAGCTTGGCATCTGAGTTCTTGTTACATACAAAGCCATTAGCAAAAATATGTAACAAAAGTTATGTGAAACAATAACAATTCTGTCCTTATATACAGAGGTTTGCTTTCTTCCTTATAGCCTATTCTAAAAAGAGGGCTGGGACTTGGGTAGCAGCTAGCCATCTATCTCCTCTGAACTCTCTCTTTGGGTAGGACAAGAAAATCTTAAAAAGCAAGGTAACTACTTTAAATTTCTTTTAACTGAACTATAAAAATGCAACCGGGCCTCTCATTGCAGGAGGAAAAGGATAATGGCTTCAAACAAAGAATTCATCCCTTTGTCTTTTGCAAAGTCTCCTTATGAACAGTTACGAGAGTGAAAATAACCTTTGTGACAGCGATCTGAGGACACAGGAAAGAGCATCTTTGCGAGACACAAGCACATTGTGACCGGGCAGCTGAGATTCACATCTAGAGCATGCACACATTTCATATGGACATAGTTTATAACACCTCGGGGGAGAACACCACAGCTGCGCGGGAGCTGTCACAGAATCTATACACGAACGCAAAAACAAGGAGAACACGGGAAGTCAGAAGGAGAGAGACCAAAATACAAGTGTAAAAAATACATCTGAAAATCATCTCAAAGCCAAGGATCAGACAGACTGACCGCTGAAAGCCCTGCCATCTCACAGAACACCTCGTAAATACTGGAAATCCCACTTTCTATAATTCACAGTCTCAAAAGAAAATAAATTTCTGGTTTATCATCATTGCTGGGCTCAGTCTGCAAAACAGAATTATCTGAACAAAACCTGTCAACGTAGCCGTAGCGCAGGGCTGTGCACGCCCCTTCCGGGATGCCCCGGCCTTCCAGGCCACCCGAGTTCGTGCTCCGCAGGTAGCCCGCGACGTAGGAGCCCGTGGAATGACGGTTCACGGCCGGCGCAGGTACAGAGGGCTTGTTTCTGAGAACCACTCCTCCCCCGCTGCCAGAATCCTCAGCTCTCTGCTTGCTGGCTTCCTGCTTCTCCTTGGCACGGCTGGCAATGTTGCGGACCCGGCTTTGACTTCTGGATGACAGCTTTCTGACCAGTGCCCTGGGAAACTGATTGGCATCCTGCTTGGAATACAGCACCTGGCAGCCATCTTCTTGCTCAAAGGACACCAGCTTCCGCAGCTGCTCGGTTAGGGCATCCAAAGGTTCCAAAGACTTCGTTTTAACAGTCACACCCTTCTTGTCTCTAATGCCAGATGTAACGAAACTCTTACTGATACACTGATACTTGCTCTCAAAATTGCAGGCAATGTCCTCTGATGTTAAATCTCCCAGACTTTTGGATTTGCAAGGACTCGGCAGTTTTAAAGCAGGCAAAAGAAGGTGTGCTGTTGGCTTGGGGGCAGGGGCATGCATGTCCTGAACACTAGACTGCTGGGACTCACAGATAGGGTTCATTTTTGCATCTGAATTTGAGAAAGAGTTAGGAACAAAGCCAGCACCCTGGTAGGTTAAACAAGAAATATTTTGATTTTTGACGCCTCGAACGTTGTCAGTTATTTCAGGGGCAGAAGGGTGGAGAGTCTCTTTACAGTAGCCATTCCTCAGCACTCTTGGAACGTGTTCCACCGCATCCTGACTACACTTTAGTCTTAACGGAGAAGCGGGGTGGCTCGTGCCATCTCTACTATATTCATAGGCTGTCAGAGACAGATCTTCTGATGCCCCATCGACTTCCACAAGGCTGCTCTCTTCAGAATTCACACAGAGAGTGGGATCGCCTAGTACATCTCCCAGTGTCAAGTCGGTAGAAGAAGGATGGAAACTCTTCACTGCTCCCCAGGCTTCTGCATTGGTGGGACTCCTTGGTGACCAGCCATGAGCTGTACTAAGGGACCCACCCAGGCCACTTTCTGTGGCCCTTGTGCTGGCCTTCCCTGAAAGGCTGTCATCTGGTTTGGTTTTAGAGACCACAGCGCCAGGAGCTTCACAAACAACTCCGCATGCTGTGAGGTTGGTGGTCCCAGTACTCGAGAGTGGTAGCAGCTCAGGAGACGAGCACAAGAAGGCTGACTCGGGATGTTCCTTGGGAAAACCATGCTTCATGGGCGTCTGGGAGCCCCAGGGAGGTAAAGGAGGATGGCCCAACTTCACACTGACACTGTGAACATGAGAAACCACGGTGATACTTGCCGGACTACTGGCCTCATTGAACTGGCCAATCAGTGCAGAGATGGAGCTGCCCGGCTCATTCTCATTGGTTAGGGTGACATTGTCGATGAGGTGAGAGACCTCGCTGTCCTGCAGAAGGGCAGTGGAGTGTAGGTCAGGTGCGTCCGAACAGAGCATGGAGACATCAGACAGAGAGAAAGATGTCACCGCTCTGCCCTGGCCCCCATTCCCCTCCAGACTCTTGATCTCTGCCGTGCTCTGGGAGAGGATGCTTCCTGACAAGGGGCTCTTCCGATCCATGGCACCCCCATTGTTCACCACCTCCTTGCTTTTCACCCCATGCAGCTCTTGTGCTAGGTGAAGGGCACAATCCAGAGCCGGGCGCTGCCTTGGCGAGAGGGGCTTGTGGTCTTCCTGGCAAACGCTCATCACAATGGATTTGCTTCTCCCCCGCTTAGGACCCGGCACCCCCAGCTGTTCTCCTGGGAGGGTCCCACGGGCAGTGCAAACACTGGAGTCCCCTTGCCTGGCATCTTTGTGGAGGAGTGCGTTGGAGGAGGAGGATAACTTCTTGTTGAGATGTGGAAAATGTGGGTCTTTGATACTTGCCTTCCCTTTTCTTCTTCCATCCTTATTATCTGCTGAATGAAATTAAAAAAAAAAATTTAGGAGATATGTATCATTTATGTTGCACCTGCAAACACTCATGTTTGTCTTGAGACAGACAAATGGAGAATGTAAATCTTGTACACTGTGACAGAACATAGTAATGGATTGCATAGGCTTGCAACAAAGTGTCTGTGTGATGAAGAAATGGTAAAATATATTGATAAGGAATTTCACTGGAGCTTCTCTTTGGATGTCTATTACATCAGCAAAGGATGTAATATTCATTGTCTGGAAATATGCCAATGAGTTACCATACTTTCACGGTGAGGATTACCTTAAGCTGTTTCCTATTCAGATTTGTACTACACAGAAGCATGGCAATAAAAACAGAACAAGACAGCTCTGTTAAACAAAGTATCATGGCACCTGCAAGCAAGAGACTAGAAGCTTTCAAAGTTACACATATATTAGAAAAAAAATCACAACTTATCATTTAAAAAAACATTGTGGCAAAAAAATTCATTTAACCAATTAATTTCTACAATAATTAGAAGGTATGCTGTATGCATTAAAATATGAATACTTGCTAACTTACACATGTGAAGATAAAAAGTATGTCATTACTAATATCTAATATTATGTTAATCATATTTTGGTTTTAACATACCAATTTTATATTGCATTCTCCCCTAAAAGTAGAAGGAAGATGTCAGGCACAGTCAGGAGAACTATAAAAACACACAATTCACAGGAATTTTGGATACTTCCTTATGGCTAAGGTGGTGCTAAGACAGTTATTAATTATCCTTGATCAGATTATTTTAGTAACCTTCTAAAGCTTTTATAGTCATAATATGTAAGAGAAAAACTTTAACTTATTAAATATTTTCCTAACTGAAAAATTCTTTAGCATAAAAAAATTTAAACCCCTCAAATTGTAAACAACTGAATATCTTGTGTAAGGTGTCACTGTCCAGAGACAGCCACTATAGGTTTTGCAGAGAAGCAGAATAATATACACAATTTTATAACCTGCTTTTTCTCCACTTAATATTTTTCTGTTATATAACTTGAATCATTGCATGATTATGAATTGTTCCATATTTCAATGAATGTAAAATACATGGCTAATTCATATAACTTTTTCAAAGGTAGAAAAGAAACATAACCTCAATATTTCTTTCTAACTCAACTTAATGGTATTAATATCTTAACTGTCATGGGGTTTAAAAATAAATTTTAAAGCACTTCTTTTATCTCTTTTCCAGCACTGTTCTTAGCAAAATTTCAAACATTTAGTCTCTCTTTTTTTTTCCTTCCAATAAACTATTCAGGAATTGGTTTTTCTTCCTAGAATAGCTTTCCAAAAATCAGCACAAGCAAAATGGAAATTTGTGAGAAAATAGATCACTGAAATTAGATTGCTAGATAAAAGAATATTTTGCTAAAGAAACAAGGTATTCACCCTGCTTGTCTGAGATGATTCCGATTAAGTTAAAATATATTTATTCTAGAGATCCCAAACAGATGTGATTTTGGCACTTACATTACCTAGACTAGGACACGAGTCAAGGGCTCTTTGTCACTGACAAAGCAGTCATCCCTCCTTATCAAATTCCTAATATGAGTCCACGATTCATTCAAGTTAAGGGGAAAAATGGCAGAGCCTGATCCCTGTGCTGTGACACCCATGGCCAGGCAGAAGCCAAGCCCTGCCTCTGCTACTAAGAGCCAGAGGCTTGGGCAAGAGAGCAAGGGAAATAGGGCCTCAGCCACCTCCTGGGGGGACAAAGGTTCGTCCGGTGGGAGGTGGGTTGCTTTCAGCATCTTGTCTTCTTTCCCCATAAAACTTTGCAACCACACAAGGTTGCAAAGTTATGATGGGAGAAATAATACAACCATATTCAACCTCAGAAAAGTCACTATTATACTATTCAAGAATGGTGAAAAAGTGAAAAAAAATTAAAAATTAAAAAGAAAATAAAACTATTCTTATTCTGCCTCAGAACAACCAAGAAGTATGGTCCCACTTACAAGATCAGTACTTGTTTCATTTGTGCAGCTGTCACCTCCCTCTGCCCCACCTCACAGACCCACATGCCCCGGGCCATCACACCTGGTGGCTCCCCCATCCCTGGCAGTCAGTATCAGAAGGCAATGTTAGTTTAAGGCGTTAGGTCAGGGGGACAGCACTTTTACTCTACTGCCCAAAGTTTGATATCTTTTGTTCTACAAGATAGCATAGAAAATTCTTTATTTCTCAACATATTTGGCTTAGCAGAATGTCAACCAGGCTATCATCGCAACAAGGGACTGGAATGCAACTTAGAGAAACTAGGGGCACCTTACCCAGAGAGCTTTCTCTTCCCTCGGTCTCTTTTCCTGTCTCAGTCACAGGCAGCGACAAGGCCCCCAGAAGATTTTTGTCCACGGGCATGGAGACGGGGCGCGCTTGCAGACTCCGAGTGGTCCTCCTCAGCACGCCATCGTGATCTCGCGAGGCCTCCGACACCGAATCCTTTATCTCTACCATTTCTTGGAAGCCCATCTTGCTCTTTTTTCTGCCTTTGGCTGGAGCACTGGCTGTCCGACGCAGAATCCTATCTCCTATCGACCGCTTCCGTATATAATGGGAGTTGTTTTCTGAAGAACTGTGCCTGGGATTTTTATTGAACAGTCCCTTTAGACCTTGAAGCTGTCTGTTCTGGAGACACAAAAGGACCAGCCACAGATTAAGTCAATGCCATCGCATCTCCAACTTGCCTCTGAGATCATGGCTCCATGAAATTAAAAAAAAAAAAATGAATATGAGACAGAACTAGACAGCCACTGCAGTCCATTTATACCAAGGAAACGGCAGCCCACAGCATTTTCACACGGCGCCATGCACGGCTTAGCGGCCTTCCTTTCTGAGCAAGGCAGCCTTTCAATTTCATGACTGCCCTTTTCCAGACATAACAGGTGATAGGAAAAGTCCCCATGGTCAACAGACTGCTACAAACTTCAGCCACTGGGAAGCAACAGATGAGTATCTCAAAGCCGTAAGCGGGGAAAGGGGAGGATGGTGTCAGAAAACATGCCACGGAAAACCCGTTTAAAAAGACACCCGCAGTGACAACCACACCCATGCGGAGAGACTACCTTTGTAGCTCCTAGAAAGTGCAAGATAGTATAACTGGGGTTGAGGATTAAAGGGCTCCACTGCAAGGGAAAAACAGAAACACAGCAAAACACAGTTGGGAGCTCACTCAAGAGGTGGTGCTAGAAAGCACAAGAGCAATCATGCAAAGCTTCCCTAAACCCCTTCTCTAGCTGGGGTGAGTTTCAGTTTTCTGTTCACTCATTTTTCAGCTCAACTCCACTACTCTATACTGAGTGCCTCCCCACCTGAATATCATTTGAAAGTACCAACAGTATGACTCAAGAGACTGGATGTTTATTTATCTACTTAGCAAAGAGAAGTCCTAATTCATATTCATTTTCTCTCTCTCTCTCTCTCTCTCTCTCTCTCTCTCTCTCTCTCTCTCTCTCTCTTTCTCTCTCCCTCTTCTCTCTCTCTCTCTCTCTCTCTTCTCTCTCTCTCTCTCTCTCTCTCTCTCTCTCTCTCTCTCTCCTCTCCTCTCCTCTCCTCTCCTCTCCTCTCCTCTCCTCTGCAAACTAGGTTGCTGAGAACCTAGCTAAGTCGTGAAGGCGACCAGCTTTGAACCTGCGACCTTTCTGTCTCTGTCTCCCAACTACTGGGATAACGAGTGTGTGCCACCATGCCTGGCCTTCGTGAGTTAATTGAATTTCCGGCTCAAGTTTTCAGAGCCTGCATTTCATTGTTTCCCTCAGCCTTGGTAAGTGCTAGCGATACTGTATATTAACATGGATTTCCCAGAATTTAAGAATCATTTTAAAATCATTTATACTCGTGTTTATGTAGGCCAGTGGAAAGATTACAAGGAGTGGCATAAAAAGAAAAACAGGGCCGGGCATGGTGGCGCAGGCTTGTAATCCCAGCATTTGGGAGGCAGAGACCAGAGGATCGCAGTTTGCGGACAGCCTCAGCTACCTAGCAAGGCCATTTGCAACTCAGTAAGACCCTGTTTCAAGAAATATAAAAACTAAAAAAGTAGGGCTGGGGGTGTAGGTAGAATGCCCCTGGGTTCCATCCCCAGTACTGCAAAAGAAAAAAAAAAAAAGAAAGAAAAGAAAACAGGACTAGCTGGGTGTGGTGGGGCACTCTTGTAATCCCAGCTTTGGGGAGGCTAAAACAGGAGGATGGCTGTTCGCTGACAACCTCTGCCACTTAGGCCCTCTGCAACTCAGTGAGACCCTGTTTCAAAATAAAGAATAAAAAATAGGGCTGGGAGTGTCGCTCAGAGGTAGAACGCCCCTGGGTTCCATCCGCAGTATCGCAAAAAAAAAACAAGACTAAACATAGAAAGCCATAGTATTAAACATCCCTGTTGTCAGAAATAAAGTCCCTAAACACCCCTCTGCTGACTAATGTAAGGATAAACATACACCCTAATCCAATCCCTAGTGGGGTTGTGGACACAATAATATTAGCCAGTATTTTTGAGCACTTAATATATGAGAGATAACTTTCTAAATCTGCTTTTTTATGAGGTATTATTTTTACCTCACATTTGCACATGATTCGGAAGCAGAGACTTAGAAAATGTATAATTCCTCAGGAGGAGAAGCCCGGGGCCACACAGACTGCCTGTCAAGAGGAGAACTTAGCATCTCTAGGCCCTGTTCAGCGCTCTTCTTCTCTGTCTAAATCATGTCTGGTTCTAAAAATTCATGCCAGTGGCCAAGTCTCCAATTACCTGCGATGGCCAGAGGATGGCCTATTGATTTGTAAACCTCAAGCCAATTCTACAGTGAAGAGATCAGCAGCTGGCAAGAACTAAAATGTATTTTTGTGGCCTTTCTCTTTTTTCAAGTCCTGTGGAAATTTTCAAATTCATTCTCAAGCTTTCAGTTTGCAGTTAACAATGGCACTAAATGAACGTATCTCGTCTAGAACAGTCCAGGCTCATAGCCCAGTCGGGACAGGTAATTCATCAAACTACCTGAGACCCTATTTTTCACTGCATCTACCTGGGCCTTTCTAAGGACTAAAATAAAATCCATCAGTTCATTATATCATCATTGTTTTAGTCAAATAAATGATTGCCTGAGAGTATAAAAGTTTTCTCGATTCTGCTAAGCGCAAACAAGGCCCTGGGTAGAAGGAGTAAGCATCCTGCCCTGAATAATGGAAGAACACAGGGGCCTGGGAGAGAGACGGGGCTTCCTGCAGTTTTCCACCAAAGAACAGTTCATCACAGTGCTCATTTCCCTTAAGCAATTAGACAGTTACTCGGTTGAGGACCATGTTATGGTCATATGTGGCTTTAAGCCCCGTGATCTTGCTCACCTTGCCATAGATTTCATTGATTGTTATGTGGACGAATATGGATGCTTCGGTGAGTCCTTCCAAATAGACGTGCCGGTAGCCTGAGAGAGCAAAGAAATCATCTGCTTTTAGTTGAACTCGCATTTGACTTTCCTGCGGGTGTAAGAGAACTACATCTGAACTGACTGCAATTCTTTACATTGTATAGAGCTGATTCACAGTTACATTGTATGTGTGTGGGTGTGTGTGTATATATATGTTATGTTTATATCTAAAATACACATGCCATATATCCTGAAAACCAATGGCATGTTTGAAATCTTCTGAAGAAAGAATGGTCAGTTTAGAGACAAGAGGCCCAGCTCACACCTACCAGGCACTAAGCTGCTAAAGGTCACCGTCCTTTGTCCAACGAAGTCTCTTCCGATGGGGTCATGATCCCACACGAGGAACCGAACCAAAGCTATTTCTGGCATGTGTACAGTAAATGTCAGGGTTTCTTCCCACACTGGGTTAAATCCTCAGAGAAATAAAGGGAGAAAATCAGAAAAGCAAAGGGCTTGGCTGAAAATGAGCAGGCAGCGCTGTCTGCAAAGCAGACAGTAAAATTGCTTGTGATGGTTATTAGATGTGTGAGGATGACCAAGCCACCCCAGGATGTCTTGCTGAAATAAAACTTAGAATTTACCCCACTGCTAAAAAATAATTGGTAAGAAAATTGCCTGTAAATTATCACATCAGTTCTATTAATCTTTGGCGGCCTATTACATTGTAGAAGAAGCTCATGGATATTCAGAATGCTTCAATAAGTTCAAAAAGTATCTCACTGTAGTGATTCAAGAATATTTTAGCAAAAGCACTAAAGACTGTTATCCTCCTAATCAGATTATGCTTCTCACGCATCAAAAATTCTGCTATTACCAATAACCACCAATGGCTGCTTTGTAAGGTAGTTTGCAAGTTTCAACAATGTTGTTCAAACATCATCCTGTTTAATGCTTATAAAAAAAAATCCTCCAGGAGTGGCAGGGCAGAAGTTTTTTTTTTTCCTAATTAAGGAAAAGTACCTGTTATTGACTTTCAAAAATATCTTAACTTTTTAAAATTATACAATTAACAACATGCTTGTGCTTTTAAAAGTTAGAAATCCTAACTCCCTTCATAGTTAAGAAAATTGATGTTCACAGAAAATAACATGTCTAAGGTGACAGTGGTAGAATTAGACTGTATGCGCTCTGGATTCCCATGGCTTCTAATGAGTCAGGAACTTACTACATTACTATATTTTCAAGGCTTCTGAAAATGAATAGATAAGGCATATAATTTCATCTAAACACTGCTCTGCTTTGGATGGGGTTTAAATCTCAAGGGTTCATAAGTTGGAAGCTTGGGCCCCAGTGTGGTGATGTTAAAAGATGGTGACTTTTCAGAGCCTCGTGGGAAGTCAGGAGGTTATTGGGACCGCTGCCCTTGGAAAATTTTGGTAGAGTTCTCATGGGACCTTGGTTAGTTCTTGTGGAGAGGTTGCTATAAAATAACAAGCCTCACCGGGCACGGCTAAGACAGGAGTATCGAAGGCTCAAGTCCAGCGTTAATTTAGTGAGGCCCTCTGCAACTTGGTGAGATCCTATTTCAAGATAAAGAATAAAAAATAGGGCTAGGGGTGTATATCTTTATCTTGGGGTCCAATCCCTAGTACCACCAAATAAATAAAAAATTTTTAAAAGGCAAGACTGGCCCACCCTACTCTCTAAGTCTTCCTGTGTTGCCATGTGACCTCCCCCTCTCCCATGTTCTCTGCCATAATATGGTGCAGCTAGGAGAGCTCTTTCCAGAGCTGGCACCAGACTCTTTGGACTTATAATTCCAAAACTGTGAGCTGCATAAACCTCCTTACTTTATAAGGCAACAAGCCTTAGGTGTTTTGTTATAGCAGTGAAAAACAAACTAAGCCAAATAGCAAAAGGAAAAAATACATTTATTTCTTGGTAAAAATTCTCTCAGATAAAATTCTTTCAGATAAAATAGTGATAAAAATTCAAGCATCCCATATGTTTTGGCTTTTCTTTGCTAAAAGATAAAAATAACTTTGATAGCCGGGCGTGGTGGCGCACGCTTGTAATCCCCGCGCTTGGGAGGCAGAGACAGGAGGATCGCGCAGGTTCGAAGCCAGCCGCGCGCGCTGGCTTAGGAGACCCTGTTTCCAAATAAAAATGTAAAAATAGGTCTGGGAGTGTATCCCAGAGGTAGAAGGGCTTCCACGAACCCCAGTACCACCAAAAAAATAAAAAATAAAAAAATAAATAACTTTGATAGATCTATGTGTACAGGATATATCAACTACTTTGCCCTATAAAAAAATTCTCAATCTAATAAAATAATTACAGGCTGAAAATCACTAAGATGTCCCTCCTGAATAATAGAGGAGATTATCTTCTTGTTGAATTCATAATGACCTCTCAATTATATCTGTGACTAAGAAGAGAAAGAATAATTTATTGAGCACTGGTGGGAAAATACAATATAGGAAAGTTGCTTTCTTTTAGCACATTATTTGCTAAGTAATAGGTTTGCCCTACTCTTGAACTACCATCCTTCAAGATCTTCCTATGAACCACTTCAAATGTTTGGATGATTGTGGTTTAAAATTATTTTAGAGATTGAGAAAAATAGCTATGTAATAATATTTGTCAAATGTGCAAACAAATGAATACAACAGCTTACCAAGAAAAAGGTACAAGGCTTGGTAAAAAATATATATATTTTTTACATTACAAGGAGAAATATAGGTGCCCACCCACCACATATACCTCTGCATTCACCATTAGAGTTTTGTGTGTGTGTGTGTGTGTGTGTGAGAGAGAGAGAGAGAGAGAGAGAGAGAGAGAGAGAGAGAGAGAGAGAGAGAGAGAATGAATTAACCACATATATAGACTTCATAAACAAAACTTTGAGGAGACCCGTGTCATAAAAATACAATAAAAATATACTAGGAGGTATTTTCCTAAGTGAATTTTAACTCAGTTCTTTAAAATATCATTTGTTCTTTTCAGTGATAAGAATTCTCAAAAGTCTTGAGAGCCCAGATTATAACACTATGAAAGTATGTCATGCGTCAATCCTACTTGCTTGGTTTCATGTGTTGAGAACACCTTTTTAAATTTTTTCTGAGGACATCTTAACACAAACTCAGATGGTAGCTATGGGATTTAGGATCTGTGGCTCTAGTAATAAACCTATTTTCCTTTTTCATGCAAATTCTACTTCTAGAATGTCCCCGTTAATAGTGAACACCAATCATCGCCTTACCATTATCATCTACCACGCGAGTTTGATCTTTACAGCAATCTACTGGCAATCCGATGATTTCAACTTCAACAAATGGATCGATGATCTATACAGATAGAGAAAGTATCATGGCAAATGGTGCATATCTACCTATGCAAGTGTCAGTTGTTTTGTCTACACTGGCTAAAACATCCACATTTCAACAGCAACTGACTTTACCAGGCACTTCAGGTACACCAAAGTGGATAGGTGAGGCAGGGATAGAAGAAAGTAGAAGAAATTGCTGGACAGCGTCTGCTCATGCTACATAAAATTTACCCAATGAACCTACAGTTTCAGCTCAGGGTACACACCCAAAAGAGGTTTGCCCATGGACAAATGCTCAGAGCAGAGGTCTTCATAATGGTCAAACTGGAAACAACCTAAATGTCTATCACAGTAGGATGGCTAAACCGAGAAAGATTCAGTTAATGAGTATTGAACGACTGTGAAAAACAAACTTCTGCACCAGAGACATGCTGTGGGGCCAGCCAGACATAAATGAAGACCTACAATGAGTCCATATACCTAATGTTTAAGAACAGGAAAAAATGTTGTGCTGTGTTAAAAGTGGTATTTGCTATGGGGTTGGGAAGAGATATTGATGAGGAACTTTCTAGGGGTTCTGAATACGTTCTGTCTTGCTCTGGGTAGCATAAAAATGAACTCCACTATCCATTTTTGACTTGCAAACATTAAAGAAGTTAAATTTAAACATTTAACTTATATTAAAAATATTAAACATATTTTAAAATATTAAAAGGTGAAAAGATTAAGAGTAAATTTTTCAAGGGTATGAGTGTTCAATACCCCGATGCCCAATTCCTCTCCTTTGGAGAGGAACCCTATTGGTTAGCCACCTGTAAGCGCTCCTCTGTGGCCCAAGTTCTGAGCGTTAAAGAAAATCTCAAAGAAAGAGAAAACGCTGACCTCGGAAAGTCTCACAGGAAGAGAGTTATGAACACTGAGAAAACATATTTTAGCGACCTGGAGGAAGGCATATAGTGTTTGAGGGCTTAAGTAGCTTCAGGGTATGAGAATGAAAATGACAATGACAAAAACATTAAGATGAGATGGTTAGACACATTTTTAAACCACATAGCATAAAGTTTACTCATTTTCAATTAATCATATTTTTTCTTTGAATAGAACTTTGTGATAAAACTGGGCCATTGGAAGAGTTTGGATTTTGGACGCATTTAATGAATAGAATTTCTGCCCTAAGAATTCAAGACCACAGGCTGGGAGACAAATTTCATATTTCAAAACTTGGCTCCGTGCTGACCTTGGACATGTCTTGTAACTAACTGTGCTTTGGCTTCCTCATCTGTAAACCTGAGTAATAGTGTCTGCCTTATCACCCTGTCTGCAAGTGAAATGGTGCAAGACTAGACTCAGATAGTTGCAGTGAGACTGGGAAGACTTGGGAGGTAGAATTTCCAGGAGCTGGTAACTGATTTGATGTGTGCTACAGTTGTGTAAATGTTCCCCAAAGGTCCATGTGTCAAGGGCTTGGTCCTTAGGGTGGTGCTACTGGGAGGTGGTGGGATCTTTTGAAGGTGTGTTCTCACAGAAGGTCTTTAGGTCATTGGAGGTGTGCCATAGGGGTCTCTTGCTCTTTCTCTTTTTCTTTGTAGCTGATGAAGTGAACAGTTTGCTTTGCCAAATGCTCCTACGGTGATGTACTGCCCTACACAGGCTCAAATCAGTGTGGCCAGACAATCACAGAGTGAATTCTCTAAAACTGAGGGTTTTAACTCTCTCAGTTAACTCTCTCAGGTATACTAACATCTTACTTTCAATGGCTGCAAAGAAGAGCAAACACACAGGTGTACACACGTACACATACACTCAAGTAAGAGGTACCACCAGTGCTACAAAGTTTAATAATGGGCTAGTAGATCTAGATGATCCACTTTAATTCTCTTGCAACTTTTCTGGAGCTCAAAATCTTCCAAAATGAGCTGGGTGTAGTGGCACACACTTGTAATCCCAGCACTTGGGAGGCTGAGACAGAAGGATCACACAGGTTCAGCGCCAGCCTCTCAGCTACTTAGTGAGGCTCTCAGCAACTTAGTGAGACCCTGTTTCCAAATAAAGTATAAAATAGGTCTGGGAGTATAGCCCAGAGGTAGAAAAGCCCCTGGGTTCCACCCACAGTACCACACACACACACACAAAAAAAAAAAACCTTCCAAAATGAAGTATAGTTTAAAGTCAGGTATTGTGATTCCTCCTGCATGGTTTTTGTTGCTGAGAACTACTTTGGCTATTCTGGGCTTTTTGTTATTCCAAATAAATTTAAGGACTGATTTCTCTATGTCTGTGAGGAATGATCTTAGTAGTTTAATGGGCATTGAGTTAAATCTGTAGATCACTTTTGTGGAAGGATGGCCATATTTGTGTGTGTGTGTGTGTGTGTGGGTCTGGGGATGGAATCCAGGGGCATTTGACCTCCGAGCTACACCCCTGCCCTATTTTTTATTCTTTATTTTGAAACTGGGTCTCACTGAGTTGCAAAGGGCCTCACTAAGTAGCTGAGGCCGTCCACGAACCATGATCCTCCAGGTCTCAGCCTCCTGAATGCTGAGATTACAAGCGTGCGCCACCACACCCAGCTAGGATGTCCATTTTAATGAAATTTATTCTGCCTATCCATGAACATGGAAGATCTTTCCATCTAAGATCTTCTTCGATTTCTTTTTTCAATGTTTTATAATTTTCTTTGTAGAGCTCTTTTACCTTCTTGGTTAAGTTTATTCCTAAGTATTTCATTTTTTGTGGGAGATCCTGAGTGGACGTGTTTTCTGAATTTCTTTTTCAGTGGATTTATGGTTGGTGTATAGAAAAGCTTCTAATTTTTTAAGATTGATTTTGTATCCAGACACTTTGCTGAATGATCAGTTCTATAAGCCTTTTGGTTGAGTTTGTTGGGTTTTCTAAATATAGTATCATGTCATCTGCAAATAGTGAAAGTTTGAGTTCTTCTTTCCCCATTTGTACTCCTTTGATTTCCTTTTCTTGCCTTATTTCTCTGGCTAGAGTCTCAAATACTATATTGAAGAGAAGTGGTGATAATGTACATCCTTTTCTTGTTCCCGTTTTTAGGGGGAATTCTTAAAGTTTTTCCCCATTTAGTATGATGTTGGCTGTGGGTTTATTGTAGATTGCCTTTATGATGTTGAGATATGTTCCTTCTAATCTGATTCTCTGCAGTGCTTTTTATCATAAATGGATGTTGGATTTTATCAAATGCATTTTTAGCATCTATTGAAATAATCATGTGATTTTTGTATTTGGTTATGTTTATATGATGAATTACATGGATTGATTTTCATATGTTGAACCAGGCTTGCATCCCTGGGATGAACCCTACCTGGTCATGATGTATGATTTTCTTTATGTGTTTTTGAAAGCGTGTTGCTAGTATTTTGTTTAGCAGTTTTGCATCCAAATTCATCAATGATGTAGGCCTGTAGCTCTCCTTCCTTGGTTTTTGTTGCTGAGAACTACTTTGACTATTCTGGGCTTTTTGTTATTCCAAAATGAAAAATTTGAGAGAAAATATAGGAGTGAATCTTCCTTGCTCCACACCAAAAGAGAAAGAAAGAAAGAAAGAAAATAGAATAAGGCAGAATAAACTGCTTTAAATAATTATAATTATTAAGTATGATAATTATGATAAGATTCAATTATAACTACTACTTATTCTTGCTGCTGAAAAGAGAGGAGAATGTAGAGACAAAAAGGGAAGTGGGGGGATGGACAGGTCATAGGAGGTTACTGCAAAACTCAGCAAAGATGGCAGTGGCTTGGATTATGCTGGTGGAAATAGAGATGGAAGAGATGGCCCCATCCAAACTCCTTCTCTCTAAGGAGGAGGACACTGTGTCATCTGTTGAGAGGATGGTGATGGGGACAGAGAGGATGCTGGAAGCAGCCACGATGGAGAATGGGGTGAGAGCTGGCAAGGGAAGGGCCGTGTTCCACAGCACTAGGCTGCGTACAGTGGCACTGAACTGTAGAGCTGCCCAGTTTCATCCATCAGGATCCAGGTGGGAGTGTGGAGGGCCTCAGTGATGGACCAGCCCCAAGAAGAAGGACACGACATAAAGGGAAGGACGGACATAAAGGGAGAAAAGGGCCAAGAAGGCCAGGATACATTGTTATAGAAACATGGACAGCCGGGTGTGGTGGCACACGCTTGTAATCCCAGCATTCAGGAGGCTGAGAACAGAGGATCGTGGTTCGTGGACAGCCTCAGCTACTTAGGGAGGTCCTCTGCAGCTCAGTGAGACCGGGTTTCAAAATAAAAGAATAAAAATTAGGGCAGGGGGCATAGCTCGGAGGTCGAATGCCCCTGGGTTCCATCCCCAGACCCGCAAAAACAAAACAAAACAAAAAAGAAACGTAGACAAAAGGTGGGGGGGGGGGAGGATGCTGTGGTTACAAATGGAGACGTTTTACAATCAAGCTTCAGAGGTGCATGGTGATGGTCAGAACCAGCATGTGGCCACAGAGCATGTGGTCGAGGAAGAGGGCTGCAGGAGCTGTGGACTGGCGGCTGAGACAAGCTCCTAGGCAGTGCTCCTACTAATAACGAAGCTGTCTCTGCACCCCGATCTTATCAGCATCAGTCTTGAGTTGCGAGTTGAGTATCGTATATTCAAACCCCAAAATAGATGATGTACTGCAGCCCAGCAAGAACTATGAGTGATTTGCCAATAAGTCTGTTAATGTCTGATGGCAGAGGGCCAGCACTCAGCCTTAAAGACATTCAGATGAAATGTAAACACCATAAAACAGTTTCATCACTAACCCTCCGGCTACTTGGTAGCATGCAACTTACCTCGCCTCGGTCCCCAAACATGGAGTCTGGAGGTTTGGGGAGCTGCTGACCACTGATCACTTTCAGGATGAGCTGCTTTTTGGGGTTGGCAGGAAGGGGGTCGCCAGAGAAAGGGTTGAAAGTACCTAAGCCGAGTAAAGCAGAGGTCGGTGACATGGGAAGAAAACCCACAGAGTTTAGGCTTGCGAAACAGAAACACAGATGCTGGCTATCACAACGTTTCCTGGAACAAGGAAACTATCTTGTAACTATGATGTAGCTTCGGCCAGAAGGCCATTCCCTCAGGCATTCCACAACCACGGCTACCATTAGAATCCATGTGCCCAGAGGATAAGCAGGGGCTGCTTTAAGGAAAGTGTCTACACTGCACCCCAGTGTGGACTAAGAAGCACATATCATTAGAATGCGAACGGTGTGAGAAGGTGAGCAGTTATGTCAGATTAAAAAAAAAAAAATCCAAGCCGGGCGTGGCACACGTTTATAATGCCAGCATTCGGGAGGCTGAGACGGGAGGATCGCGGTTTGCGGACAGCTTCAGCTACTTAGTGAGGCCCTCTGCAACTCAGTGAGACCGGTTTCAAAATAAAGAATTAAAAAATAGGGCAGGGGGTGTAGCTTGGGGACTCCATCCTCCAGACCCGCAAAAAAAAAAAAAAAAAAAAAAAAAATCCTAACTTAAGCTATCTCCTGTATGAAATAGCATAAGTATGACTTAAGAAACAGACTCTGAGGTATGGCTCTAAGAAACACCTGAAATTAAGAAAATACCACAATAAAAAATATGTACAAAGCCTAAAATTCTCAAGACATGTGCCAACAAATTGTTATCTAATCAGCATAAATCTAATTTGGAATATATTTTTAAATTTAAGAAGCAGAATGAAAAGAAAGTGCTGTTTGATCTAGTACTAGTTTTTTCATTTTTTTTAACGTGAGCACTGTTTTCGTAATTGGGCTATATTGACTAAAATGGCTTGATACAATTGTCTCAGGCTCAAATTAATTTTGCTAGGAGATCTCAAACTCACAATCCTTAGGATAATTTCTGAACGATAAGGCCTAAACGTTAGAAGACCTTATGAATAATGACCAATGAATAATATGTCAGGACACTGGAATAAAGATGACAAACCATTGATATTATATCCCTTTTGAAATATATAAACTTAAAGGATAACTTTGTAAACATCATGCTACCCAAATGAGACAAGAATGCTAATTTACATTCAAATTTCTTTTTTTTTTCTTTTTTTTTTTTCTTTTGCGGGTCTGGGGAAGGAACCCAGAGCCATTTGACCTCCTAGCTACACCCCCTACCCAATTTTTTATTCTTTATTTTGAAACAGGGTCTCACTGAGGTGCAGAGGGCCTCACTAAGTAGCTGAGGCTGTCCTCGAACTGCGATCCTCTGGTCTCAGCCTCCCAAATTCTGGGATTACAAGCGTGCGCCACCACGCCCAGCGACATTCAAATTTCTTAACATCTTTTTTTCCTTTTTTTGAGGTGTGGGGTCCAAACCTCACACTTTGAATGTTTGTAGTATATACCCCCATTTTTTAAAGTATCTTACATATGGAGATTCCTCAAAAACTAGATGGAACCACCATGTGATTCCAGAAATCCTACTACTGGGTAATTACACAAAGGAATTGAAATCAGTATGTCAAAAAGACATCTGCGTTCCCAAGTTTATTATAGCATGTTTCACACTAGATAAGATACTAAATCAACCTATGTGTCCATGAACTGGATGAATGGACAAGGTTGTGTATGTATACACAATCGAATATTATTCAGCCATAAGAAGGATGAAATTCTGCATTCTCTGCAACATTAATAGAAATGAAGGATATTAAGTTAAGTAAAATAAGTCAGGCACAGAAAAACAATTACTGCATGTTCTCACTTATATATAGAAACCAAAAAATTGATATCAAGCCGGGCGTGGTGGCGCACACTTGTAATCCCAGCATTTGGGAGGCCGAGACCGGAGAATAGTGGTTTGCGACCAGCCTCAGCTACTTAGTGAGGCCCTTTACAACTCAGTGAGACTTGGTTTCATAATAAAGAATAAAAAGTAGGGCTGGGGTGTAGCTCGAAGGTAGAATGCTCCTGGGTTCCATCCCTAGTTACACACACACACACACACACACACACACACACACACACACACACACAGACACACTGATATCAAAGAAGCAGAGAATGGAACAGTGGTTACCAGAGTCTGCGTGGGAGGGGAGGATGGCGGCAGGATGGATGCTAGGTTCAGCGATCACTTGCAGAGGAGGAATAACACCTAATGCTCTATACAGCACAGTAGGAAAACCATGGTTGGTGACAACTAAAAGCAGATTTCAAAATAACTAGTAGAGAGGATGTTCAATGTTTCAACCCAAAGAAATAAGGGAGTGATAGATAATGCCGATGACCCTGATGTGATCATTACACATTATATACATGTATTGCACACAGTAGTCCGTAAGTGTGTACAACTACTATGTGACAATTAAAAATAATATTGCTTTAAAAATTATGGCATCACTAGTCTGCTTAGATGGAGTTCACCTGCGCTCAGAGACCTAGCATGAAATGAACGCGCACCTTTGCACATTTGCTGGGGTTTGAGGACGTAGCCACAATTGCCGTTCGTCTTGAACTTGGCTCGGTTCAGCTGCATCATCCGCCCTTCAGACTGGTAGTTCAGCGCCACTGTGTGGGTCGAAAGTTGGAGAGAGTTAGGCAAGATGGCGTGGAGGTGTGAGAACACAGGGGAACGGCTGGCTCCTCTCCGAGGCACACACCTAGCTGGCAGCCTGCGTTCCAGTAGGGCAGGGGGTTGAAGTTGCTGGAGTCGATGCGGTAGGCGGAGGGGTAGATCCGAGTGAGCTGTCTCTGGTTGTAGACCATGAACTGCTCCGATTTCTGCTGGACCACCTGGTGTGCTCTAGTTTCACTGAAGGATAGCACGTTCCCCGTGGTTCCTGGAGATGGTCCATAAAGAAGAAAGTAAAGTAAGAATTGCAGCTAAGGGTGTGAAATCAGAGTGTATCCATGGCAAAATGTGGGAGGAAGAGTAGATTAGGCTATTAAACTAAAAGCTCTAGATACAGTAAATTCAATAGGATCTCACTAAGCAAGGAACAGTTGGCAAATCAGGATACCTCAGAACAGGCTTAGAGCCAGAGAAAAGAAAGGAAACTGAGGCAGACAGCCCAGGTTGTTAAAGCTCCTGACTATATCACCTGAATAGGTGTTAAACAGCTGGCCACCTGAGATTGGCTAAGACTCAGCTACTTGTTACAGTAGTAGGTTACAGTCTGTTTACACTTGTTTTTCAGCTACAGTTCACTACATACAGAGAAATCCCTAGAACAAAATTAAAACGTGTACAGACAGCGTTAGACAAAAGTTAATTCATTTAACCAACGAGGTTAGAGGCAAGTCCTGAACAAGAAAGACCCATACAATTCCATTCTTAGGACTCTTGCCAAATGGAGGCCAAATCAGAACTATGCATTTGCTAAGTTACCCATCCATTTCTGGGACCCATATTCTCCCCAGAACTCAATTGTTCCACGAATTTATGTCCATCTGGTTAGCGTGACAAGAACAGGTAGAAAAAAGATGATTTTCTTGGTGCATGACTCCAACAGAATATCTTTGGCAAAGATATAGACAACCATAAAAAATGAAACTATGCAAATAACTTGTTCCTGATAACAAAAAGACAGTCATTTAGAATGCATGTGTGTGAAACACATACTAATTGATAATGTTCAGAGTCCAGAAAAATAAAGGAAAAGACAAAACAGAAATAAATGAGTTTTAAAGCAGATTTGAATAAAAATTTGGAACCAATCAAAGCCTGTTTGGAAGAAATAATAATAAAGAAAATGTGTTCAAGAAGAAATAAAGTTACAGAAAGAAGAACAACCACCCACTTGGCCAGGCTTATAAACTTTGACAAAAAATAAGACAGTTAAAAAGGACACAAAACCTTTTCTAAGGTTTCTGTTGGGCATTGTCAGGAGCTGGTTATCCAGGATGGAGAGAGTTCCAAGTGTGAGACCATGATAGAGTGAATCTCCAAATACTTTATATGCCACCCTCTCCTCCCAGCCCTACCTTTTGAGCCATATCAACAATGCCTCTATACCACGTGCTCCTCCACCAAACATCCACACCTGACTTTAAAGGGACCACTCCATGTCCTCTGGACCTGCTAGAAAAAGCCAGCCCCGATAAAGACCCACACCTGTCCAGGGCCTTGCTCTCATTTGAACTCTAGAAACTGCGTGTATCTGAATTTAGACTGAGATATATGGTCCACAAAACCAAGGAGCTGAACTATATAATCTTGGTGAGCCCACTTGGTCTGAGTCATAGCTCAGCCGGGCAGATTATTAGCACACACAGTCTCTTAACCTCAAGATATCAAGAGAGTTGAGACATTTTGTATAAGGATAGGTATGTACCATATCTATTGTTCATTTGCAGCTCCAACAAACAAAAGACAAAACAGCTGCCATCTAAAAGCTAAACAAAGCCAGGCATGGTGGCACACACTTGTAATCCCAGCATTAGGGAGGCTGAGACTGGAGGATCGTAGTTTGCAGACAGCCTCAGCTACTTAGTGAGACCCTGTTTTAAAAAAAAAAAAAAAGAATAAAAAATAGGGCGGGGATGTAGCTCGGAGATAAAACGCCTCTGGATTCCATCCCCAGACCCACAAAATAAAATAAATAAATAAATAAATTAATTAATTAATTAAACAATGCTCAAGATTATTTTCCATTAAGCTGATAGGATTATAATTTGCAAATTCATCTACTAAAAATGTTCATCCTCTAAACTAAATGTACCTTCAACTTCATTCAACCTCTCCCTGAGTTTATTTTACTGTTCAAATCTCAAGATGTATTATGTTCTTGCCCATGAAATTAATCGTTGTATAACTGCCACCATTTGAAGAAGGAGTCAGGACCAAAGGGAAGAAGAGAAACCTTTTTGCAGATAGACACACTTTGTACAGGGTGGCAGGGAAAAGATCTGAGGCTTGTGAGAGCATAAGATTTAACCATGATACAATGTCCCCTTCACAGAGGCATGCTGAGAAAATTGGAGATTCTGATTTGCATTTCATTTCCACCAAAATTAAATTTAGATTGAAGCACCACATGTCTGGGGGTTAGTTCAACAACCATTCAGTAACTAAGTGGAAAAGAAGAAAAAACAGAAAAAGAGCAAGGAGCAGGCACATCTGAGGAAGAGCACTCTGGCTAGAATTCCTCAACTCAGTGTGTCAGCTGATGGGTGAAAAATACTGAGCCAGAGCTACTGAAAGTTCTGGGGTTTTTTGTTTGTTTGTTTGTATTTTTTTGCTGAAACTTCAATCTGTGGCTTAAACGACTTTAATCAAAGTCAAAGCTTTCGATGAGAAAATACAGAACTTTCCAGGGTCCTGCTTTAGCCAATAAATTTATTCTTTCCTCTGGCCAATTCCATTTGGAATGGCCATTGGTGGCCTGGTCATTAAGCCAGGCAGGTCTCCACAGTGCAAGCTTCAGAGGAAGACCTTGCTCAGAGCTTTTGTGGTTTTATAATAAAATCCTCCCCCACCCTGTAGGAAATTTCTCTGACCTCTTGGCAATAAAGCAACCATGTAATCAATAGAGCCCTCCATGTGAGCTCAGATTGTATCAACCATCGTTCCCCTGGCATTCCAATCGGATTCTGCACAGTTCTAGAAATGTGTACTGACTATAGGATTAATAAAAAAAAATTAATTAAGAATTGAAAAGGAGAGGTCAAGAGCATTTACTGAGCACAGAAGACTCCCGGTCCTTACCATCATCCACGATATCCTGGGCTGCTACAGAGTTGGTGTACACCACCAAGTCGGAGAGTTCTCGGCAGAGCTTCATGGTTTTCCTTCTGCGGCCAAGCCTGCAGAATGCACCAGGATCTTTAGAGCAGGAAGAGGATGTCTTTTGGTACCCCACTCTCCCTACCTAAGAGAATGAATAAGCATCTTCTCTGGGTCCTGGTGGAGCCAGGAGCAGAAGCCAAGGACGAGTCCTCATTTGCCCTCTTTCACCACGCTGTACCTCCAATGTAGTATTTCTCACCTCCCTGCCAAGAATCACAATCTTTCCTCGCTCATTCATGAGTTCTACTGTGAGGTGCTTGCTTCCCACCGTCACCCAGCTGGGGAGTAACACCACGGAGGGGAATTTAGGTGAAAGAGTTTTAGAAACACTACACTGTGGTCACAGGAATTATATACCCAAAAGTAATATATCAAAAGTTCCATAGTGGCCATCTTTTAGAGATGTAATTACAATTATTTTTATTTTCTTCTTTATACTTTTTCCATGCTCTTCAATTTTTTTTTAATAACAAACATGCATCTCACTACTTAGTGCTTCTTTCTCAGGTATTTTCTAAGTTCTCTCTCATATGAGAAACTCCCAAGATCTCTTCCACAGTCTTACAAAGTCCACTGCTACTCTACCATAGTTAAATCCTTCGTAGGTCATCATGTCCCACTCCCAGGCACCCTTTACTCTTCTGGGAGAGCATGTTACTATCAGAAGTGCCACTCCTCACCAACATTTCAGGACAAATGGCCAATAAGCACGTGAAAAGATGCTCAACATCATTAGTCACTAGGGAAATGCATAACACAACTGCAATGAATGTCACATCTCACCGACTATAATGTCCACAAGCAAAAAGGCAGGCAAAGCCAAGTATGGTGGATATGCCTATAGTCTTTGCTTGGGAGGCTGAGATAGAAGGATCACAAGTTTGAAGTCAGCCTCAGCAACTTAGTGAGACCCTATTTCAAAATTTAAAAACAAGGCTTGGGGCTGTATCTCAGAGGTAGAACACCTCTGAGTTCAATCTTTAGTACAAAGAAAAAAGGCAGATAATAACATGTGCTGCTAAAGATAAGGAGAAATTGGACTCACTGTACATTGCTGAGGAATATAAAATAGTTCAGTTGCTCTGGAGAATAGTTTGGTAATTCTTCAAAGAGTTAAGAGTTACCCTGTTGCCCATCAATACAACTTTCACCAATTCCACATTTATACACACAAGAGAAACAAAAAGATGCATCCACATAAAAGCTTTGGCATTAATGCTCATAGTAGTATAATTCGTATTAACCAAAAAAGAAAACCACGTTCGTCAAGTGTCCTTCAACTAATGAATGAATATATAAAATGTAATACATTCATGCAATAGAAAAGAAAACTACATTAAGTGTCTTTCAGCTAATGGATGAATATATAAAATGTAGTAGATTTATGCAATAGATTATTTGCCAATAAAAAGGAACAAAGAACTGATACATGCCAACATGGATGAATCCTGAAAACATTATAGTAAGCGGTAGAAGCTAAACATAAATACCTAAATACTGGCAAATCTATGGGGACGGAAAGTTGATTTGTAGTTGTCAGAAACTAAGAGAGAGAGATGTGGAGAGTGACTACTATTGGGTATAGATATTTGGGGAGGGAGGATGATGAAATATCCTGGAATTATGCAGTAGTGATATGGATTTCTTTACTCAACAAAATTTTGAGAGTCTATGAGAAATAAAACTGTAAATTAATCCAACAAAAACCTCCAACTTAGTGGTACAATGCATCCAATGAAAAAACTGGGAATGAACCACTCCACTGGTTCATTTGCCCAGAATCGAGCTGTGAACATAGAAAATTTGTACAAAAATCAGTGGGAAGAATAAATGTATGTTCATTCTTGAGTGTACAATTGAAATTTTAAAGCCATTGGTGAAGATTTGGTTTTGTGAAGGCTAATGATTACAAATGGATGTGAAGTCATGCTTACAAAATAAAAAGTAAAATTATAAGACAGTCCATGATATAGGGAAATAGTGCATTAAGTTAGCTCTTTAACGTCTTCACCCTCAAAGTTGTGTAAGATAATAAGATCCCAAAGGGACGCACCATCAGAGATGTTTGGGCTTTGGTGGTTATTATGGGCAAATCTATAATTGACTTAAGAGCAAAATGTAACATCATTTCAGGTAGTATCTGGAGTGTGATGCTTCATTTAAAAGTATCAAGATTAGTGTAGCTTTCTTTACCTGCTGTCCCTTCCTTGGCCAGATGTTTCAGAGTTAATCCTTCCTCAGACTTCTGTTTAGGAATATTTGTGGCAGAGGTCTTCTGGAAGGTGATCCTATTTTTCCTTTATCTTTTACTAATATTCAATTTTCTATTCCCTAAAGGCAACATCATACAGGTCTCCTCTGTCCTTACTAATTAGTTACTATTTTATATAGACATATCCTGTTGGAGCTCAAATGTAAAGTCTAATTGAATACTAAATGTTAATACCTAAAGATTCCTGTGTTTCTAATTTTATTTAATTTCAACTTTCAATAAAGTGTGTGTGCCTATGCATGCACACATATCTTCCTGTGATATAATTCACACTCCTTCATAAAACTTGTGGCATTAATATACTGCTAAAAAAAAAAAACCCTATATCAGATCATGTGCCATAATTTGGGTCCTTTTACTAATCACAATGACTACTGGCAATTTTAAAAAAGTAGCTTTTATTTATTTATTTATTTATTTGGTGGTACCTGGAAGCCCTTCTACCTCCAGGCTACACTCCCAGACCTATTTTATATTTTTGAAACAGGGTCTCGTAAACCAGCGCGGCTGGCTTTGAACCTGCGCGGCTGGTTTCGAACCTGTGCGATCCTCCATGTCTCCGCCTCCCAACCGCGGGGATTACAAGCGTGCACCACCACGCCCGGCAAAGTAGCTATTATTTTTGAGCACTTATTTAAATGAGCCAGGACTTACTGTCAATTAGTTTAATTCCTTTAATCCTTCCAAGAACCCTAACAGACAAATAGAAATGAGCAGCGTAGCTTGACCCAAGTTGGTAAAGGAGAGGAACATAATTGTGTAGTCTGGCTTGGCCAGATTCCTATCTTAGCTCCTATCTTCCTTTTTGGTCTCCAGTTTTGGCCCTCCGCGTTCATGTGACCCTACCTCTCTCCTGAAGATGCCTTTCACAAACCAATGGCCGCAGTAGCATTGATTAAGCACCTCACCGTAGGGCAGGTACACTGCTAAGTGCCTACACGTGTTACCATCTCATTTCCAGTTGATGTTCACATTTCTCTTGAGCACCACACCTTGCCACCTGCTTCTCTAGACACATACAGCTAAAGCAACCAAGCTGATGGAAGCGCAGGGGTCCCAGGAGTCTGAGAAAGAAACAGAGATGCTTTCCTACCTATAGAGTTGACCGCCCTCCCTGCAAGGGTTTTGCTGTGCATCCTCCTCGTCATCAGTACTGTAAGATTTAGACCGTGATTTTGTGGTTTTCTGCCAGAAAAAAAAAAAAAAAAAAAAACACGGTAAACTTAATAAACTCACTACATCAGGTAGACCTACAACATACAGAGAATAGACTGGATTTTAAAATACATACACAGAGGGACTGGGGACTTAGCTCAGTGGCATAGCACCTGTGTGGCATGTGCAAGGCTCTGGGTTCTAACCCAGTAATACACACACACACACACACACACACACACACACACACACACACTAACGTTTTGTGTGTATGTGTGATACTGGGGGTAAAACCCAGGGGCTTTCTACCTCCAGGCTATACTCCCAGACTTATTTTACACTTTATTTGGAATCAGAGTCTCACTAAGTTGCTGAGACCCTCACTAAGTAGCTGTGGCTGGCTTCGAACCTGCGGTCCTCCTGTCTCATCCTCCCAGGTTCTGGGGTGACAAGCGTGCACCACCACACCCGGCTCACACACACTAACTCTGAGGGAAGAAATTGACCAAATGCTGCACCTTGCTTCACCATTAAATGACAAACATGTCTCTGGCCATACTTATATTAAAATATTAATGCAAAACCAAGAATTTCATGCACATAAAACTGATTTCTAAGCCACATAAAAAAATCTTCTAAAGAGTTTTAGAAAAGCCTTATTAGCGATGTATTGTGAAGGTTTCTACAAGCAGGAGGGTCAAAGCTGCAGTTTCTATTTAAATAATTATAAGGGGAAATGTCCTATTGTATAGGAAGCTCAGTATTGATTAATGAATGACAAAAGACAGTTTGGGTAGTTTTAAAATGACTTGTAGCAACTTAAAAAGAAAAGAAGAGCCACCATTCCTGTCTTTGATCAGTACCTACTGAAATAGCCATCTAAATCAAACAATGCTTTTGAAATTATCACCCATTTTTTATTTCTAGCAGCATAATGAAAACTGCTACCCACAGGGCACAGGCTGAAAGGCTCCAGGTTTAATGGAAGGCCTTCCAGACAGATTAGTTGTTAGATACAAAGCCTTTAGTATGATATGGTTCCATCCCCACCTCTTCAGAGATAGCCCCAGTACTCAGGCAGCACATAAATAACTCAACAGTACAAGGTGGAGAGGGACCCCAGTCACTGTAGAAAACCTTGCCACCAAAAACCCAGCTTCTACAAGCAAAGGTCAGACCTTAGAGCACTGGGCTCCTGGGGAAGACGGCTTAGGAATGGATGGGGGCTGCATCTCTGTCTGCTTTCATACATCCCCTTACCCAACAAACAAGCTTCATCAGTGATGTAAGACACATTGACTCTTGGCTACACTGACAGTGAGGCTCTGCTATAGCCTGGAACCTTCTCAGGGGTTATTCCTGCCTGGAGAACTTCCACATGCAGGTGTGAGGGTGTTGGGTCCAATCTCCAGTTCCAGCTCGGCTTTGCCTCAGGCTGGTAAAGGAGCTAAGCTCTCTGGTTTTTTTATTATGCTTTTAAAATGAGTTTGGCAGCCAACTATGGGGCCACACGCTGATAATGCCAGTTCTGGGGAGGCTGAGACAGGAGGATCCCAAGGTTAAAACCAGCTACAGCAACTTAGCAAGACTCTGATCAACCCATCAAGACTCTGTTTCAAAACAAAACAAAACAAAACAAAACAAAACAAAACAAAATGGCTGAGGGTATAACTAAGGGAATGCTCCTGAGTTCAATTCCCAGTACCACAAAACAAACAAACAAACAAACAAACAAACAAACAGTATGGGAATGACATCTGTCCCAAAGGATTCTTATTGTGATAATTCAATAAGATGACACAAAAATTCATTCTGTAAACTACATAAGTTAACTTTTAATGGAAAATAAAAACAGTATTCATTAACAGAACCTACAATCTTGTGGACAGTTGTTTAATCTTACAAGTTGAGGCATGATAAATTCTAATACTATATCATAGCTGAAGTACTCCCCAAAACATTTACTCTGGGAGATAGTATTAATTGTAATGACAAGCTGTTTTCAGAAATAAGATACTCTCAGGAGGACTGCAAGTATAAGGCCAGCCAGGACAGTGCAGCAAGAATTTGTCTTAAAATAAAATGAAAAGGGCTGAGGGCAGAGCTCAGTGGTAGACATTGGTCAATTACCAGTAACACACTAAAAAAAAGGAGAAATGAGATATGTTATTTCACATTTGAACTGATAGGGTACAGCCAGAACACAGGTACACTAAAAATATTGTGTAAAATTACCTTCAGACTATGTGGACAGATATATCTAAAACATAAATAAATTTCTTATTTAGACTTGGACCCAGTCTCAAGATATCTCATGTATATGCAAATACCCACCCCCCAAAAAAAATCCTTAATCCAAAACACCTCTGGTTCCAAGCATTTCAGATAAGGAGTGCTCAATCTATAGTTAGCAACTTGAGGTAATACAATAATTGATCTGCACTTTTTCCTCCCGGTACTGGGGATTAAATCCAGGGTCATTCTACTTCTGAACTACATCCACATCTCTTTTTTTATTCTATATTTTGAAACAAGGTCTCACTAAGTTGTGGAGGGCCTCACTAAGTAGCTGAGGCTAGCAGCGAACCTGTGATTCTCCTGTCTCAGCCTCCCAAGTACTGGGATTGCAAGTGTGGGCTACCACACCTGGCTTCAATCTGCACTTTTAAAGTTCATTTTTTATTGTAAAATATAAAAAGCAGAAATAGGAAGTGATTCACAAATGGCAAGAAACAACTGGAGAAATGATTATATGTTTTCCACACACACATGCACACTGTTTTGATACATTATATCATAATTATACTGTAAAATACATTTTTCATCTTTTTCATTTAATATTTTGCAGGTTGAGGTCTTCAGAGAGATTATCTTTTAGTGGCTGCATTATTGTTCATTATGAAAATAAATAGTGGCTTACTTAAGCAGTCTTTATGGGTGAATTTTTTTTAGTATTTATTGGATTTTTTAAAAGTTTTTACTGGTGCATTGTAGTCATACATCTTGGGGTACAAGATGGTGGAGACATACATGCACACATCACCCAATTAGCCTTTACCCAATTCCCACCCCATGGGCGAATACTTTGATTGTTTTCAACTTCTTATTGTCATTTAATGCCCAGCCTATTAATAAATTATCCCACAGAAGGAGCAGAAAATTCCCAAATACAATGACAGTGTAGAAATAGCCTCATGGAAACGCCATGCACAAAGTTCACCATCCAATAACAGATTTCCAGCATAACATTTTTTACCTTTCATTGAAGCGTTACATGTATTTGGGGATCTACGCCAATCCTAAGTGCACACAACAGTGATTTTCACAAAGTGAGACCATTCGGGTAAGGAAAGGGCATATCATCTGTCCCCTAGAAGCCTTCCCATCCTCCCATTCTGTAATCACTTTCTCCCCACAGTGAAGACAGGCACCGCTACACTAACTTCAGTCCTTCAGGGGATTTCGCCTACTTTTGAATTTCCTATGAATGGAATGACACTATCTGTACTCTCTGGGTTCTTACATCTTTTGCTCAATATCGTGTTCATAAAGACCATCCTATGACCGCACATAGTTGTCATTTGGCCCTATTAGTGCCTACTAAATATCTCTTTCTGTGAATAGAACACACTGTTTTATTTGTTCCACTGTAGGTAGACATTTGAACTGCTTTCTATTAGAGCCATTACAAAGAATGCCACTATAAATATTCTTGCTTTTGTCTTTTGACATGAATCGAACAGTGAAATTGCTAAGCTGTGGCACGTAGCATAGCTTTAGAAAATGTTGTGAATGAAGCACCACAGCACCCTCACAGGCATATACGCCGTCAGCGAAGCTTGAGAATTCAAGCTGCTCACGTCCTCACCGGCACTTGGTCTTGGAATTTTCTTATGGTGATGGGGTGTGTCCATACAGCACCTAAGGAGATGCAGCCTTCGGCCTGAGCGGCCTACAGATTAAGGCAAAATTTTAAGTAAAGTGATTTAGCAGAAAAGGGGCAAAGATGGCGCCTGGAGGAAGCTATGAAGGCGTGGTTTCCCCATTCATTATGGGTGGGGAGACTGAGCAGTTTTCCCTTTAAAGGAGGTTCCGCACACATGAATGGCTCATGTACTGGCCTGGGATTGGCTGTGACCTGCGTGCTAGTGATCTTTATCCCAGATAGGCTAGGCTATTTCCCATGGGAATTTCCCTCGTGGTTTGCTGCTATATATATGATTGCTTGGAGAGAGATAAATGAGATCTTGCTTGACTTGACTCCCGGCTCGTGGGTTTGTGTTCGAGTCGTCGGTACTCATCATCTCCCCAAGCCCCGCCAACTGTCGGGCTGGATCCCCGACATTATGGTTCCTGTTGTGGCAGGTATGTTTGGAATCTTATTTTATTTTTAAATTTAAATTTGCATTTCCCCGATGGCCGGGAAGGGCAAGCCTCACCTCCTTAGCCACTGGATATCTTCTTTAGTGAAGGGTTCGCTGAAGACTTGTGCCCTTAAAAATTAGATTGTCCTGCTGGGAATGGTGGCACATGCCTGTAATCCCAGTAGTGGGGAGGCTAAAACAGGTTTGAGGCCAGCCTCAACAACTTAGTGAGGCTTTCCACAACTTAATAAGATCTTGTTTCAAAATAAGAAATAAAATGGGGCTGAGGGTGTAGATTAGATGTAGAATAGCCCCTGGGTTCAATCTCAAGTACCAAAAAAATTAGGTCACCTGTCTTTTTTATTGATTTATAAAAAAAAAACTACTTATATATTCAGGATAGCAATCCTTTCTTGTATATGTATATTTAAAATATTCTGCCAGGCGAGGTGGCGCACGCTTGTAATCCAAGCGCTTGGGAGGCTGAGACAGGAAGATTGCACAGGTTCGAAGCCAGCCTCAGCTACTGAGTAAGGCTCTCAGCAACTTAATGAGACCCTATTTCCAAATAAAGTATAAAAATAGGTCTGAGAGAATAGCCCAGAGGTAGAAAAGCCCCTGGGTTCCACCCCCAGTACCACAAATATATATAATATATATATATATATATATATATATATATATATATATATATATATATATATATATTCCTAGAGTACAACTGGCTTTTTGATATTTTTGATGAAGAGAAGCACTTGAATTTGAAGTCTTTTCCTTTTCTGCAGTCCTATTTAAGACACCTTTAGCTATTCCAAGGTCACCATGATGTTCTCCCAGAATCCTTCAGAATCTTTAAAGGAATTATCACTCTTAATTCATACCTTGTGTTTTCCAAAGTTGGTCATGAGGGATCGTCCGTGTGATTTCTTTCCACCTTCCTTCACATCTGGATTCTGAGTAAACAAAGGCAGAACATAACATTTTTCTTCCCTTTGCTTTTCCTGGCTCTGGTGGGGTGGCAGGAGGACCCTCTCTTCACCCTCCACTACCCCAAATGTGGCTGGATCTGCCGCAGAGAGGGGACACTGGAGTGGTTGTCTGGATGCCATGGCTCCCATGGCTGGGCCACAAGGCCACACCTCAACTGGCCCTGCCGTGGCTGCTCACCAGGCTGTCCCCAGCACAGGGTGTGCTCTTTCGAATGCTCTGAGTAGGGAGAATCGTTTTCAGTTAAGAGGAGATTCAATTTTTTAAAAAATGATCTAAAATCACTAAGAGCCAAATCTGTTGAATAAAGATAGTAATCACATTGAACACTGAGATACGGGATTTTAAAACATTAGAAATAAATAACCACGCTTGGGAGGCGGAGACAGGAAGATCGCACAGGTTCGGAGCCAGCCTCTCTGGCTTAAGAGACCCTGTTTCCAAATAAAAAAGTATAAAATAGGTGTCCAGGAGTGTAGCCCGGAGGTAGAAGGGCTTCCAGGAACCCCAGTAATACCAAAAAAAGAAAAAGAAAGAAAGAAAGAAAGAAAGAAAGAAAGAAAGAAAGAAAGAAAGAAAGAAAGAACAAACCCAAGCATGTCTACAAAATGAACAATATGATTGTTTTTGTTTATTAGTTTAAGTAAACCACAGCAAAGCTCATCTGTTCATTGAAATAATTTCTTTAGCGCGGATGCCTGTGAAGAGTGTGGCGTTTTCTGAATTCTTCCTCCTGAGGGTTAATTGTCCAGCTTAGGGACGCTTAGCCAGCAGCAGTTCAGATGCAAAGAAAGGACGAGATTCAAGAACTCTTAAGAACTCTTGATGGTGCCTGTGTAGTTCTTCCATCTAGAAGAATTTCACTAGTATTGTCTTTCAGGCTCTCAGGTGAAAAGACAGAATGACGGTCAAGGACCAGCAGCTGAGTGTCGTCCACCCTGAACCCTGCTCTGCGCACGCGCAGCCTTGGCTTTGAGGATGTACGTGATTGGCCGAGATGTACATGATCAGCCCAGGAGTACTTTTCTCTACTGTGACGAGACTCTACTTGCCCACACAACCAAACCCCTGTTTGATAAAGTAACACAGCAGCTGTGTTTAAAACCTCATTCTTTACAGCCCAGCCCAGCTCATCAAAGTCTCGGGTTCCTTTTTTTTTTTTTTTTTTTTAACTAGCCTAGAATTAAGAAAAAGTTAAATAAAAAGGGGGGGGGGGATGTTTTTTGCTCCATTAATCTCTGAAGTTCAAGGTTCCCTTTCTATTTTACCTGATGAGAAAATTATCATCAGGATCTCTTCAATGAAGAGATGAAGAAAATGAAAGACAGGCTTAGTCTGTTTCTCCCAAAATATCCAAGAGCAGCAGCGGTCGGTCGTCTTTCCCACTGGAATGACCTAGGCCAGTGTCAGGACCTCCAAGAGCCTGGGAGGGAGTGAGCCCCAGGGAGCACGCACTAAGCATGAAGTAGAATCAAGCTGGGCTACACCAATGTGGCCTTACAGGCATCTGTGTGGCTGAAAGCTAGTGGTTGAAGGGGAGAAGGGTGGCATTCTTATATGTATTGACTATTTATTGACGTTTTAAGGAAATCCCAAATTAGCCAGCCATAGTAGCACCCTCCTGTAATACCAGGACTTGAGAGGCTGAGATAGGAGGGTGGGAGGTTTGAGGACAGCTTCAACAATGTAGCAAGACTCTCAGCAACATAGTGAGATTCTACCTCAAAAATAAAAAATAAAATAAGGCTGGGGGTATAGCTCAGAGGTAGAATGCCCCCGGGTTCAATCCCCAGTACAGAAAAGGAGGAGGAGAAAGAAAAGGAAGAAGAGGAGGAAGAGGAAGAGGAAGAAGAGAAGGAGGAAGAAAAGGAGGAGAAAGAGGAGGCGGGGGGAGGAGAGGAGGAAAGAGGAGAAGAAGGAAGAGGAGGAAGAAAAGAAGAAAGAAGAAGGAGGAGGAGGAGGGAAAGAGGAGGAGGAGGAAGAAAGGAAGAGTAGGAGGAGGAGGAGGAGGAGAAAAAGAGAGAGAAAGAAAGAAAACCTCACCAGCCACTTTTTTTTTTCCTTTGTTGGAACTGGGGTTCCTGGAAGCCCTTCTACCTCCGGGCTACACTCCCAGACCTTTTTTTATATTTTTATTTGGAAACAGGGTCTCTTAAGCCAGCACGGCTGGCTTCGAACCTGTGCGATCCTCCTGTCTCCACCTCCAAGCATGGGGATTACAAGCGTGCGCCACCACGCCCGGCAGTCACCAGTCACTTTGAAATGCAGTTTGTGTGGAGCCAAGCTTGGCACCAGCTCCAGAGGTGAGTTCTCATTGGCATTAGCCTACATTAGCCTATTCATTCCCTTGCCAAGCTATTGTTTTAGGAAGGCACTTACCCAAGGCCAGTGATCAGCTAAGGAGAGGCACATGAGCCCAGTTGCCCAATCAGAGCTAAGCATGAGCTCTGCTCTTAGCTACCCCATCTCACTCTCTCTACACATGGACCAACACATGTAGCTCATGGGCCTGCTGGCAGTCTCCCAGTGACCACAGAGGAAGGGGGAATCAGTTGGTATGATGCCAGTAAGGAGGCAGGCAGTACAGAAAGGTCTCTGATGATACTGAGGGGCCTCTAGATTAAGCCAGTAAACTGGCCAGTTACCTTACCCACCCAACATCTTTCTTTATTGTCTAAGCAATTTTGAATTAGGCTTCTCTAGAAATTAAATAGGCCCAGGGAACAGCTTAGTGGCTGAATGGCTAGACTTTTGTAAGGCTTTTAGGACAACCACCAAGGCTGAGTGGTCACTTGGGTGAAAGAGTGGTCTCTTTTCTGCCGGTGGAGATGAATCCCCAGGCACAGGCAGTGGCGGCAGGGAAGGCTGCCATCTGCGGAGCCAGTGACCACACAGATCCCTCTGGGCCAGAACAGAAGCCCTCAGTACCTTACATGACAACAGGAAAAATTCACATTCCTCTTCCTGGCCCATTTATGATGCTTTTATTAGAAAGCACAGTTTAAAGCTCTCATCCAGAATCCAAACCCTTCATTTATTTAATAACTATTTGCAAAGGTCTAAGTCCCAAATACTATATAAACCAGAAAAGGCATAGTTCTCAAGATTGACGCAGTTACTGGTTTCTTGGAACAACAGTCTAGATAAGAAGACAGATCTTGGATCATGGTGAGAAGAGAGGGGGTACAAAAGAAAACAAGGAAGTACACAACTATGAAGCAAATGCTTAATCTCAGAGATGAGAGGCTTACAGAAAAGGATAGATTAAAACCAAGAAGAGAAACAAAGATCCCAGTATAATGAAAGAAAGAAAAGTCCCCCAACACCCTTCCTGCTTATTCTTCCAATATAACACTCAGTTGGGCCCACCTTACCATATTCTGATGGATACCAACTTTACCAACTTTTCCATTAAAGCCAAATTGGACTTAGTGCAGTCAATGATGGACTGTCTATATGCCAAGTGTATCCCTTGTATAACTGATTGTGTAATGGCTGAAATCGAAAACCTTGGGCAGATATATCTAGTGGCTTTAAAAATTGCCAGGGACCCAGGTTTTGAGCAATTACCATGCATACATAAAGAAACCTATGCAGATGACTGCTTAGCACAAAGGGTAACTCAACACAAGTGTTACATCATGGCCACAGTTGACCATGACCTTAAATGAAAAATCTAGAAGACCCCTGGAGTTCCTATCCTGTACATTTCTAACCATAGGTACAACGTTGAGCAGATGCCAGATGATTATGGAGCCCCTCTGTTCTAATTCTACAACAAAGTTCCTCTGCCTTCCTTCAACCACCTTTCTCTGCTTCAGTTCACTAAACATGCTACACAGCATGGACTATTCTTCTTGTCACCCATTTGCTGTATTATGAGCCGATTGTGTTTAAATTTTCTCACTTTTTGATGCTTTTGGGGAGGAAAAAAAAAAAAAGAAGACAGACCTTGATCATATGTAGCCCAAACCCTCAGCAAAGTGAGGTCCTATTAGCTTACCACAGGCATCATAAAGGAAAAGTTAGCAAATCCAAGGATCAGGCGGGACTCGGTCAGGACATCACTCTGAAGCTGGGTCTTAGAAGACCAGGCATGAGTTAGCTCAAACAGAGTGGCACGGAGTGTTCCAGACGGAGGGAGAGGAATATAGGAGTATCGCAACTGTGGCTGGTGTGAGGATGTCCCTGGGAACAGGGACATTGATAGGAGACCTAAGGCTGGGGCAATAGGCACGGATGCCATCATGCAGGGTCTTGAAAGCCCGGCTAGCAAATTCTTAATTCATCCCAAGCATTGTTAAAAGCCACTGCAGAATGTCAAACAGTGAAGTGACATAAGAGACCTGCTTTTTTTTTTTTTTTTTGGAATCATGTTGATTTAGAGTATGGATTATATTGAAAGGGTGCAAGAGCAGTCAAGCTAAGAGTTGAAATTTGTCTAAATTAGGACATGACTAAGGAGAAGAGACATGGACAGAAAGAGACACATTCAGAAGGTGAGCTGGGCGGGCTCGGAGGCTGGGGATTGTGGAGAGGGAGCAGATGAAGTCCCTGGTGTAAGGAAGCCTCCTCCCTCAATGAGCCAGAGATGCTGGGATTCATCCCCAGTGTCTCATGGAGATGGGACACTGGACACTATTTCTCATATCATTTTGGAGTACAAAGTTTTCATTCCCCAGGAAATATGAGAAAAGAAATGGAAGAAGCTGGAGAAGCATTTTCACAAGGAACAAATGATTAAAAACAAATATGAGTCCTAGGGAGTTCTCTCAGTAGTTAGCGTGGGGTCAAGGCCCTGGGGGCCATCCCTAGCACTGCAGAGAGAAAAAAAGTCTCAGGTACTTTTGATTTTCTGGTAGAAGAACCAAAAGAAGCTGCATACCTGCTTCAGGTGTGCGTTCAAGCCTTCGTGTGTGGCCTTCAGTAACGCCCTCACCGTGAAACTGTCGGGATCTTCTTTGTCTCGAATTTGAGATTCCTTTAAGAGGGATTCCAGCTTTTTCCTTATGAAAGATTCTACCTGATGCTCTGTGGTCCCGTTATTCTGCAAAGAGTGAAGTAAAGCAAATGAGTCCCTTAAGAAACACAGAACCAAGTACAACACGCACTATGACCTAGAAAAGTGTTTTTCTATCTACCAGTGACCTGTAAGAAGTTAAGGTACTTGTGCCATTGTGGCCCTGCCCCCAGCAGATGCTGCACAATGATGATGACTTATTTTTAAGAACTCTCTCAGCTGGGCGTGGTGGCCCATGCTTGTAAGTCCAGTGCTTGGGAGGCTGAGACAGGAGAATTGCAGGTTGGAGGAGGGCCTCAGCAAGTAGTGAGGCTCTCATCAACATAGCAAGACCCTATTTCAAAATAAAAAGTGAAATACAGCTGGGGGTGTAGCTCAGAGGTAAAATGCCTCTGGGTCCAGTTCCCAGTATATATCTCACCAAAAAAGAAAAAGAAAAAAAGAACTGTCTCTGCCAACTACTTCTCATGTAATTGCATTTAACATGTGCCTTATAAATTTCTATTATCTTTCTACTTCAATGATGCAGAATCTGATGCTTAGAAAAATTAAGTAAGTTGCTTAAAGTTACAAAGTGTGTAACTTAAGTAGGATTCAAACTCCCGATTCCAAGCCCTGACCACTATGCTACTTATTTCATGCTTTTGATGGACAGAAAGCCAAGGAAAGCTTTCAGAAACTAAGTTTTTGAAACCTACATAGGTGAATTTGAGCAGAAGTATGTTGTTCTCAAAGGTTCCTTCCTGGAACAGTTCAGATAATGTTACATCCATACAAGTTTTTCTAACAATCTCACTAACATGTACAAGAAAGGAGGAAGGGAAGGGGATGGAGTATATGGGAGGGAAATACACCAAGAGATGTGTGCACGTATATTCGTATCACTTTGAATCTCATTATCTTGTGTGAGTACATTGCACCAATAAACACACACCACACACACACACACACACACACACACACACACATATGTATTATATATTATTATGTATTATATATTGTGGTACTGGGGTTCCTGGAAGCCCTTCTACCTACGAGCTATACTCCCAGACCTTATTTTATATTTTTATTTGGAAACAGGGTCTCTTAAGTCAGCGAGGCTGGCTCCGAACCTGCGCGATCCTCTTGTCTCCGCCTCCCAAGCGCGGGGATTACAAGCGTGTGCCACCATGCCCGGCTAAACACATATATTTTTTAAAGATATCCTTCCTTCAGCAAGTAAAAAAGGATGTTATGAAAATGTCCAGTTTGAGGAATTCCTTGGGATGACATTTCTTCCCTATCTCCAACTCCACCATGTAACTAGAAAGACTAGAGACTTGTGCCATGGTTTGACATTGTAATTATTTGGTGATGTACTTATCACAATTGACTTTAAGAGTTTTGCATAACAAAGCCCTACCCATGCCCAAAGGGTGACTCATCCAATTTTAAGGTGTTCAGCGGACATAATTTTCTGGAAGTGCTGGTTAGCATAGCGCTGGCTACCTCACTCTGCCAGAAGACAGGGTCTCTGTTTACCCCTCTTGCTCTTCAACAGCTCCCACCGGTCCTGGCAACCTCCCTCCCCTCCACGAGTTCTCCTACCGCTTGCCCACGAGAAGCCCACCCAGAGGGCAAAAAGAGGTCCTGCTCCAGAACCATCACCAGCTTCATAGTCAAAAGTTTAAAGTGGTTTAGCCCACACACGAAGTTTTTTTTTAGAGAGAGACCATTATATTTGAGCCTTCAGAATGGGTAGCTTTCCAATAATGCATTCATTTTCACAGAATCCTATAAAAGAAAGTAATATAATTGCCATAAGGGGAAAATAATTAAAACCCACATCAGGCTAGGCTACTGAATTCCCCTGTGCTAAGATCATATGCATTCATAACTTTAACATATCCAATTAACAAGGCACTCCACTCCACTGGAGACCCTCCGGCCCTGAAGGAGACACAAAGATAGAAAGGAGCTCGTGCTTGACATCAGAAGCAAACACCCCACTGTGCTAGCAAAGGCATGTCCCCAAATGCCTTATCCTGGTCTGCATGGATGCCTGCAAAAGCACAGGCTACCAGCCACAGCATCCCAGTTGGCGGTTCTTAAGTATATGCTAGGTTTATTAATACGCTCCTGGCCACTTAGCCCCTAGGCCCTTATCTCTGATGCTCCAAACTTGTTGGGCATGTGCTGAACCTGTCAAGTTGATCCTGAGCAGGCTCATGTTTTAAGCAACCATCTTTCCTGTCAAGAAGCCTGGAAAATATTCCACAGTCCTTCCTGTGGAAAGCAATTAGTTGGCTTCACATAAGGCCAGCAGCAGATCCAAGAACAAAGCTCCAGCCACTCCACTCATGCACCTGATCAAATGACCTGGAGCTGGGTGGGGCGCATGCTTGTCGCAGAGGCAAAAGACAAGGCAGATAAGAGCACCTAGCAAGCCCAGCGCCCCCACAGAGTGCTCCAAGGAAACATGGCTTTCTCCCTCGCTTGGGGCCTCACAGCAAGTCAGATGCGGAGAGGAGATAGCGATGAGCCACTGTGGCCATTACGCCAGGACACCTTCACTATCAGCAGAGCAAGACTGGAAGGAAAAGCCAGGGCCCGCTGTAATCGCCCTCTTCGCATCCTCTGAACCCCGGCAGTCACTGGAGGAATGCTATCTCAGCCTGTTGCTCTTTCGTCCGCTCTGTGATTTACAGCACAGAAAAATGTGCAGCCGTGGAGAACAAAAACATGTGTGGCTGAGGTTGCACAACTGTTTTATCACTCAGTCCTGGAATTCGTTGGCACTGCTGAAAGAAAACCTGAGATGCACACTTGACCCGGAGACTCACTGGCCACCCAGCAGCTGCGGCAGGGTCTGTGCCGAGAGCCTGGGGGAGCGCGCTCTGCTCCCTGGGCCAGTGGGAGGGGAGGGATGTGGCATCAGGAGGGAAAAACGCCTCCAATATGGTAGAAGCAGTTTCTACCAGGGAAGCAACCAGGGATCCTAATTTCCTCTCCTGAGAACTCAATCCTATCTGAGAATCTTTGCCACAAATCAATCGATCGAACATGTAAACACATTTTTGTTTTGTCTCCAACGGGAAGCTGAAGCATTCACACCCACTGCAGATGAGGAGGATATAAATGAGGGCATATAACTGAGATAATATAAACTGTTAAAAAGGCAAGCGATGAATACAAATAGCAATCCCCCCTTTTTATTTCAAGCTGAATCTTCCCCTCTTCGCCCCTTCAAAGTGCATAAAAAGCAGCCAAGAAGAGTCTACTGAGACTTCACGGTGGCAAATCTGTCCCCTTTGAAAATCATGCCGGCTCCCTTGACACCCACAGGCAAGACATCACAGTGTCGCTTAGAAGGAAGCAGATTGGTATCAACAATATAATCACTGGATTCAGAGCAAGGGGGCAAATTCAGAGAATTTATATAAAAATTATCTGTTTTTCTAGAGGGCAAATAAGAGTCCTGATGTCCAAAGACAGAAATGAAATTCCAGACCCTCTACCAAAGCCCGTGCGGCTTTCGGGTTGTCCTGTGGTTCAGCTGATACCTGAGCGACAGAAGGCGAGAGGGAGGGCGCGTCTCCTGAGCCTTATCACGGGGTTGAGTGGTGCTTTTCTGCAGTGGCAGCTCCTTGATCTAGGAAGGGGGTCTGAAGGTCTAGGCAGGTAGCTAAGTATTCTGTGCCACTTTATTTAAAATGTGGCAAGGTGCCAGGCATGATGGCGCACGCTTGTAATCCCCGCGCTTGGGAGACGGAGACAGGAGGATCGCGCCGGTTCAAAGCCGGCCGCGCTGGCTTAAGAGACCCTGTTTCCAAATAAAAGAATAAAAAGTAGGTCTGGGAGTGTAGCCCTAAGGTAGAAGGGCTTCCAGGAACCCCAGTACCACCATAAAAAGAAAAATAAACATTGTTTTTTTTTTTTTTTAATGTGGCAAGGTAAGCATTTTGCCAGGCGCCCCATGCCTAGGAGAGTTTGGAAATTGTCTGAGCTGAGGTCCCTTCTCTTAGAAAGGAGACAGGTCCTAGAGAAGTAAGCCCAGTACAGCAGAAGCTCTGGCCAACCTTGAGAGGTGGCACAGAGGGCTGCTGACAGGAGGCAGATACGCAGATCAACCACAAGTTCATCTAATCAAAGACACTGACCTTGCAACCAAAGAACTTGAGGCAATAGGAGGGGATTTGCCTCTACAGATAGGGTAAGATGGGTTGATCCAATTCTTTTTTCCTTTTTTTTTTTTTTTTTTTTTTTTGGTGGTACTGGGGTTCCTGGAAGCCCTTCTACCTCCGGGCTACACTCCCAGACCTATTTTTACATTTTTATTTGGAAACAGGGTCTCCTAAGCCAGCACCCGCGACTGGCTTTGAACCTGCGCATTCCTCCTGTCTCCGCCTCCCAAGCGCGGGGATTACAAGCGTGCGCCACCACGCCTGGCTAGGGTTGATCCAATTCTAAGGCATAAGAATCCTTGGTCATGCACCTAACAAATTGCAAAGTAATTTTTTTTAAATGTCCTTTTAAGCCAGGCGTGGTGGTGCATGCTTATAATCTCAGCATTTGGGAGGCTGAGACAGGAGGATAGTGGTTCATGGCCAGCCTCAGCTACTTAGTGAGGCCCTTTGCAACCCAATAAGACCCTGTTTCAAAATAAAGAATAAAAAATAGGGCTGCAGATATAGCTCAGAGGTAGAGTGTCCCTTGGAGATATATATATATATATATATACATATTTTTTTAACACCACACCCAGCCGCCATCTTTGCAGAGTCCAAGGCAGTTCCACTTTGGAATCCCATTTTCACCGCAGGGCACTGAAGGTAGAAAGCACGCCCGAGCCTGAAACTTACATAGTGGAGCTTGAACTTGCACTCATCTTCGATTTCATCTGCACTGTCCTCGTCGGAAACCTCCCCTTCCTCCGCATCATCCCCAAGGTGGTAAGGCAACTTCTTGCCCTGCAGCAGATCGAAACATCGCAGTTAAAAATGGAAAGAAATTCAAAAAAATGGAAACAACCTAAGTGTGCACCGACAGATGAATGGAAACCCAAATGTGGTCCACACATACAGTGGAATTTTATTCAGCTTTTTAAAAGGATGAAATTCTGGTACCTATGACAATATAGATGGACCCCAAAGGCATTAGGCTACGAGAAATGAGTCACACCCAAAAAGACGATCATTGTGTCGTTCCACCTAGAAAAGGCACCTAGAATAGTAAAATTACAGAGACAGAAAGTGGAACAGTGGCGGTCAGGGCAGCAGGAGGCAACGATGGGCAGTTCTTACCGAGGGGTAGAGAATTTCAGTTTTGTGAGATGAAAAGAGTCCTGGAAACAGATTTATGTGACAATGTGTTTTAACACTACTTAACTGTACCCGTCAACGTGACTAAGATGGTAGGTAGATTTTATGTTACTTATATTTTACCACAATTTTACATTCATTTCTTTATTTATTCAGAGGCCATTCGACTCTGAGCTATACTCCCAGCCCTTTTTATTTTTTGGTTTTGTTTTGAAACAGGATCTCTCTAGGCTGCTGAGTCTCTCTGTGTTGCTGAGGCTGTCCTCAATCTACAATCCTCCTGTCTCAGTCTCCCAAGGACTGAGATTACAGGCATGTGTACCACAATTTTTTGTGTATGTGCAGTACTGGAGATGGAACCCAGGGACACTCTACCTCCAAGCTACGCCCCAGCCCTATTTTTTTTTTTATTTTTTATTTTGAAACAGGGTCTCACTGAGTTGCAAAGGGCCTCACTAAGTAGTAGTTGAGGCTGTCCACGAACCGCGATCCTCCTTGTCTCAGCCTCCCGAAAGCTGGGATTACAAGTGTGCTGCACCACGTCCGGCTACCACAATTTTTAAAAGTAAAAAATAAAATAAAATGTGGTTTCCCTGAGCCATTTATTACTTCCAACTGACCAGAAGGCAGGCAGATTAAGTTAACAGCAAAACAAGAAAGGACAGGACTTTTAAGGAAATATGGTCATATTCACTTTCAGTTAAGTGTAATTAGTTAGAAACACTGACCCACTTTTTTTCAAGAACACATGACTCAGTCCTGCATGGAAGAGCAAGTAATCCCGGTACTTGGGAGGCTGAAACAAGAGCATCCCAGGTTTGAAACCAGCCTCGGCAATTTAGTGAGACCCTAAGCAACCTAGCAAGATCCTGTTTAAAAATAAAAATTAAAACAGGGCTGAGGGTATCGCTCAAAGGTAGAATGCCCTGAGTTCAAACTGCAACACCAAAAAAAAAAAAAGGAAAAAAATATATGACTCACAGCAACAAGCCCATCCCCAGCCCGTCCCACTGTGCACAACTGCTGTGGTCAGAAGGTGGGTGTCCACCAAGACTGGCACGCTGAAATCTAATTCCCCCTTTTGTGACAGCGTGAAGAGGGAGGGCCTGTGAGGATACACAGCAGGTGTCACCTGTAGGGACCGGATGCTCACCAGATGCCACACCTGTCAGCATCTTAAGCCTGGACTCCTCCACCTCTGCAACCTCGTACATTACGTTCCTCTTGTTTGTGAGATGCCCAGCCAGAGATATTTTGTTATAGCATCCCAAAGAGACTAAGACAGCAACCATCAAGCTAGGCCCCCAAGAGTTGGTCGCCTGTGCCCTCAGCACAGGCTGGCTGCACCCCTGTCATTTACCAGCCCCCTTCTTCTCAAAAATACAGCGAGACTCCTAAGCGGCTTTAGCACAGCTCTCACATCCAAACCACGTTAGGAATCAGGGGCTTTTTGACAAAACAAAATTCCTATAGTAAGATGGATGTCAAGATACCCGAGTTATAAAATCACATTTGTCCCTGGGTATCCATGAGAGATGGGTTCCAGAAGCCCCCTCAGGCACTAAAATCTGAAGATGCTCAAGTCCCTTATATCACTGTAGTATTTCACACCATCTACACACATCCTCCTGTCTTATTTATTTATTTTTTAATTTTTGTGGTACTGGGGATTGAACCCAGGGGCATTCTACCTCCAAGCTACGTCCCCAGTATGATTTTTTTTAATCTTTATTTTGAAACAGGGTCTCACTAAGTTGCAGAGAACTTCACGAAGTAGTTGAGGCTGGCCGTGAACTTGCGATCTTCCTGTCTCAACCTCCCAAGTACTGGGATTACTGTTCTGCACCACCACACCTGGCTCTCCTGGTTACTTTAATTCCTCTCTAGATTACCTGTAACACTGAATACAATGCGAATGGCATGTAAGTACCTATAGTCTTTAGGAAATACTGACAAAGGGCAAATTCCTGTACATATTCTTTATTATTTTCCATTTGTGGTTGGTTGAATCTGTCAATGAGGGAGATGACTACATACACACCTGTTATGGTTTGGAGAAAACTCGTGTACTGGCAATGCAAAAATGTTCAAGGTGAGATCATTGAATCAAGGCTACGGTCTAATCAGTGGGCAAATCTGCTAATAGAATAATAATTTAAAGGGACTTACTAGGTGGTAATGCAGGTGGGTAGAGTGTGGCTAGCAGAGGTGAGTCACTGAGGGCGTGGCTTTACGGAACTACATCTGTCCCTGGTCCTCCCTCACCCCTTTCTCTCTGCCTCCCAGTCATCCTGAGCAGCTATCTTCTGCCATACTCTGCCACCATGATGTTTCTGTCTTGGAGCCAGTCAGCCATGGACTGAACCTCTGAAACCATGAGCCAAATAAACCTTTCTTTTTCTAAGTTGTTGTGTCCGGCATTTTGGTCACAGCAATGGAAAAGCTGACTATAACAAAGTTCTCAGTGATGTAGAAAAACGTGAGAAAGGTCTGGAGAAAAATATGGTCGATTATTAGGAGTAATGATCTTTGGATAAGAGTATTATGAGCAACTGTTATTTTTTCCATCTCTCTCTCTCTCTCTCTCTCTCTCTCTCTCTCTCTCTCTCTCTCTCTCTCTCTCTCTGGCAGGAATGAATTTTCAGGAACAGACATGATTTAGACAGAGAAGAAGAGCGCTGAACAGGGCCTAGAAATACTCAGTTCTCCTCTTGACAGGCAGTCTGTGTGGCCCCGGGCTTCTCCTCCAGAGGAATTATACATTTTCTAAGTCTCTGCTTCCGAATCATGTGCAAATGTGAGGTAAAAATAATACCTCATAAAAAAGCAGATTTAGAAAGCTTTCTCTCATATATTAAGTGCTCAAAAATTCTGGCTATTATTATTGTGTCCACAACCCCACTAGGGATTGGATTAGGGGTATATGTTTATCCTTACTTTGGTTGGCAGAGGGGGGCTTAGGGCCTTTATTTCTGAGAACAGAGACGTTTAATACTATGGCTTTCTATGTCTAGTCCTGGGTTTTTGGGGGGTTTTTGTTGGTTGTGTGTGTGTGGGGGGGTACTGGGGATGGAACCCAAGGGTGTTCTACCTCTGAACTATACTCCATATATATATATATATATATATATATATATATATATATATATATATATTAATTATATAATTATATATTATATAATATATAATATTATATATTATATATAATTATATATTATATAATATATAATATATAATATATAATATATTATGTATAATATATATATACTCTGAACTATACTAATTTTTATTCTTTATTTTGAAACAGGTTCTCACTGAGTTGCAGAGGGCCTCACCAAGTAGTTGAAGCTGTCCACGAACTGCGATCCGCCGGCCTCAGCCTCCCGAATTCTGGGATTATATGTGTGCGCCACCACATCCGGCTATTTTCCTCTTTTCTACATTTCTCACTATGATGTGTAATTGCCATGCACCAACAAAATTCTAAAAGATGCTTTAACATATACAAATGCCTGACGACATCTCTTTGATAGATTCTGAATCTATATACTTTTTAATTAATTGAGAGAAAGACACATTTTGACCAGTTCTAAAGATGAATGCATTATGTCATTCCTGTGTCCTCTCTCCCCGAATGCCCCAGGGGAAAACTTGCCATGCAATTGCTCCCATGACTTTCCTGCTCCTTCCATAAGGCACTCGTGTTTCTCCCACACACACCTTCTGAGCGGCACCGAGCCCAGCTTGAAGGTTAACAGCCCACTGCCCTCTTCTTCATGCTTTTAATCCCAAAACAGTGAAACCATCCAAGGTTCACACACAAAATTCAATGGAATTAAGTAAAATCACAAAGTCAGTGGTCTGAAAACGCAAGAAGCTGTCTTCCTGACTCTTTGCATCTATTCTCCGTGGCAGAGGGCTTCCTCCCTCAGGAAGCTGTTGATGCGATGCCATCCTCTCACTTCCGCTCCTTCCCCACACACGCCAGTCCTGTGGGTCCCATGTCTGTGCCCGTGCTCCTCTGCGAAGCGGGAGCATCTCACTTACATAACCAAAACTGATCAACCATGAAGATTTTTTTTTTCTTTCGACAGACAGTTATTGGAGCTTGAAATGGGAACGAAACACTTTCAGATATGGACTCAAAAAGCCTTCTCCTGCCCCATACACACTCCTAAACACACACACACACACACACACACACACACACACACACACACTGTTCCAGTGTGAACTCCAACAGAATAAAATAATACACACTTAGCTTACAGTAGCAATGTTCCTGCTTCAAGTCAGGAAGGGCTAAATGAGTGCTGTGTGCACGCACGCCTCTACCATCTTGTACTCATTAAGACATATGACTATAATGGACCAATAAAATATATATATAATGTATATAATGCATATATATATACATATACACATCCCAGAATATGTGGTCAGTCGGCAAGAACCTTCCTCAAAAGTTGTAAGTTGAAATAAGATGCATTACAAATCTAAATAATCCTTTATGTATTGATTTTAATTATTCTCGTTTTAAGTCTACTTTTTGGTTGATTACTAATGCCCATGACTGGGTTCCTTGCAGGAATTACCTTCACTAGGATTTTGCCTTTCAGACTTTGTGGGCTTGGGAGCTGCCTGCACTCTCCAGCATCCACGGACGACAGGTCCAGCTTGTCTTGGAAGATTCCTTTTAGGTACTGTGCTATCTTCCTCTGCTGCTGGATACTGCAGTGATTCTCAATAGACAAGATAACTGGGAACCTGCGAAAACAGTAACATAGTCCCAAGGGTCAGACACAGGCACCTCCTCAGGGATTTTTTAAAATGATTCGGCGTTCTCTGCGTTCTTACAGTCCTGGTGGCAGTATTTGCAATAGTGGTGACCATTGAAAGTCAAGAAGATTAGAGACGCATTTTAAAAATTCCTCTGGGCAAATATACTTTGCTGGGTATAATGATTGAACAAAATAGTAATCCATGCAGGATGACTTAGTCTAATATTCTGCATCAAGCAAGAAATGGTGGGTATATTGTGTATCTTTAAAAAAAAAAGAAATTTTAAAACAAATGAGAAACCTAAGGAAAGATAGCTCATAAAAAGTAATTTTGCCTTATTTATTCAAAAGCCTAGACATATCTAAGCCACCAATGCCTATCATTAAATCCAGTTTTTAACTCTAAAAAATTATATAATCAGTCTCCAGCTTGGAAATTACTATTGAGGATAAAATAATATAACATAAAATAACATAACGAAACTTTGTGTTTTATGACATCAGGCATCCAAAACCATTTCATATAGAACTGTGCAGTAGTCATTTCTAAACAAACAAACAAAAAAAAATAGCTGATTCTACACTGGTACACAGATTCTGTGCAGAGAACGTGAGACCCACATAGTGTCTCAGAAGACAGCCCGGTGGGTAGTACCCAAGGCAGAAAGAAAACCAGCCCTGACCACATCATTTAATTCCTCTCACAACTTTGTTGTTCCTTCAAAGTAAGGAATTGCTTTTAATTCAGATTATTTTTCTAGTTTTGCATAACCTAGCTTCAGAAACATTAGGCAATATATTTTTCCAGTGTATACTAACCAGTATTTAAATCACCTAATATACCTATGTAGAAGAAGAAAAAGTCTGATGCAAGCTCCACAATAGTGTTTTTGACATCTTAAAATTGACTTGTGAACCAAGCATGGTGGCACACACTTGTAATTTCAGTACTTGGGAGGATGGGACAGGAGGATCATGGGTTTGCAGCCAGCCTTGGCTACTTAGTAATCCCATTGCAACTTAGTGAGACCCTGTTTCAAAATAAAGAATAAAAAATAAATCTGGTGCCGGGCGTGGTGGCGCACACTTGTAATCCCAGCATCCAAGAGGCTGAGACAGGAAGATTGCGGTTCGCGGACAGCCTCAGCTACTTAGTGAGGCCCTCTGCAACTCAGTGAGACCCTGTTTCAAAATAAAGAATAAAAAAAAAAAATAGAACAGGGGGGTGTAGCTCGGAAATTGAATGCCCCTGGGCTCCATTCCCAAACCTGCAAATATAAATAAATCTGGGTTGCAGCTGGGAGGTAGAATGCCCCTGGGTTCAATCTCCAGTACCCCACCACACACACACAAATTGACTTGTGCCCCCATTAGTAAGTGCTGATGCTAGAAGTGGTATTAGAGATGAACCTCTGTGACTGAAGTTGGTTGGTTATCTAATTACTATCTGTTTGCTATCTTGTCCTCACATGGGTTTTACCCCCAGAATATCAGGAAGAGAGAAAAAAAGTAGCAATATTGAGTTATTTTGCAATTACATCAAAATTTTAACAAAAGAATTTTAAGTCACAGGTCCATTTATAAAAAGCCTCTTAGTGTCTACCATAACTAGCACAAGGCAATGTTCTACAGGAGAGGAGATGAGTTAACCCACACACTGAGGGACATTTGCCAATGTCTGAAGACATTTTCAGTGGTCACAATTTGAGGAGTGCTACGAGTAGAAGTCACCCCGTGATGAACAAGACAGCTCCTTGGGACAAAAACAAATTACCCAGCCCAAAATGTCAACAGCGCTAAGGTTGAAAAACTCTGGTGGAAAGATGCAAGTAAAATTTAAGAAAGAAAAGAAAAAGGCCCACTTTTTAAATATGCTGAACAAGCCTATTGTTTTAATGTAAAATACATTTCTTCTCAGAGTGCCCACACTTGAAGTAAACAGTCAAGTCAACAGAGAAGCTTCAAAGTATTGAAGCCACCATTCTCTACATGCTACTTGGTATGTTGAGAAATAAACAAATGCTGGCCAGGATGTGGAGAAGTGAGAACTCTGTACATTGCCAGTGGGATTATAAATTAGTGCAACCACTTTGGAAAACAGTATGAAGACTCCTCAGAAGACTGGGAATGAACTTACCATATGATCCAGCAATATCACATCTGGTATTCTACCTAAAAGAATGAAAACCAAACTACGAAACTAATACATGCGTATCTATGTTCATTGCTGCACAATTCACCATTGCTAACTATGGAACCAGCCAAGATGTCCATCAACAGATGAATGGATTACAAAACTATGGGATATGTATGCAATGGAATTTTACTCAGCAATAAAGAAAAACACAATTACATCATTTACAGGGAAATGGATGGAACTGGAGGACATTATGCTAAGTGAGATTAGTCAGTCACAAAAAATAAGAAATTGGGTGTTCTCTCTAATATTCAGAAGCTAGGGAGAAAAGGGGTCATAGGAGGAACTCTAGATGAGGAAGGAGAAACCATAGATGAGCAAATAAGGCGACCTACCTGAGGGGGATGGGAGGGGGAAGAGGGAGATCCCTAATGTACATGATGTACATTCATCAAACATCAAAGTCAAATAGTAAGCCAAAGATGAGGAGGGAGGGAAGATGGAATGGGGAGGGAATTTGGGGAAGGGCTAAATGAGTGATGTGTGCATGTATGCCTCTACCACCTTGTACCCATTAAAATGTATGACTACAATACACCAATAAAAAATTGAAAATAAAAAAGAGAGAAGCCAGGCGAGGTGGTGCACACCTGTAATCCCCGCGCTTGGGAGGTGGAGACAGGAGGATCGCGCAGGTTCAAAGCCAGCTGCGCTGGCTTAAGATACCCTGTTTCCAAATAAAAATATAAAATAGGTCTGGGAGTGTAGCCCGGAGGTAGAAGGGCTTCCAGGAACCCCAGTACCACCAAAAAAAAAAAAAAAAAAACACATATTTTAGGCTGAGCATGGTGGCACATGCTTGTAATCCCTGCGCTTGGGAGGCTGAGACAGGAGGATCACATGGGTTTGAAGCCAGCCTCAGCTACTTAGTGAGGCTCTCAGCAACTTAGTGAGACCCTGTTTCCAAATAAAATATTTTTTAAAAAAGGTCTGGGAGTATAGCCCAGAGGTAGAAAGCCTCTGGATTCCACCCCCCAGTACCACAAAAAAAAAAAAAAAGAGAGAGAGAGAGAGAGAGAAATAAAGGCAACCTGGCCAAGACTGATAGAACACAGGGCTGCAATGACTGATTGGAATTTACTCCTCAAGATTCTCTCATGTGGAAGTCACCAGAAAATCTACTATGCAGTGCGCGGCTCTTACTAGAATGGCGTTCTAACCTCATGCTTAATTAATAAGACCAAATATTTTTTAAAAATTTAAAGGTTACTCACTCCTAAAATATTAATTTTATTCAACTGTAATTTTAATTTGCTTTCTGGACTAAAAAAAAAATTCTTTCTTATATTTCTAGTAAGTTGTCGGTCCCTGCTGGCAATAAAGAATGAATAAGAAATGACTGAGGCATAGTCCCCTATTTTCAGTGAGTTTACAGATTTAAAAGAAGATTTAAAAGGAGAAGAGTTTACGTTTTAAGAGAAGGCAAGTAAGCAACACTGTAATAAGGTGTTCTTTAAAAATGACAGAATATTTAAGTGGTCAGTGTGTTTGCCAGAGGGAAAACGCTTAAGTATTCTTATGGGATAAGCAAAAATCAGGAGTTGCAGGCCCAGCTAGGAGAGGGCGAGAGGTGTGACGGCACCAGGCGCTCTGGAGAGGTGTAAGACAGCTGGTGAATCCAGAACAGGAAAAAGAAGGAAACAGACAGGCCATAAAGGGTATGAAGATGTGCCTGGGTGATACAGGGAGCTTTGGGAGGGCTTTAAGATAAGAATCACACCATCCATGCATGGAAATCTGTGGGTTTGCTGCCAAGGAGGAACCAAAGAAAGTAAAAATGTGCTGCCTGTGGAGGGAAGGTAGTCTCCCTAGGGCTGCCCTGATTCCTAAGGATAGCTTGGGTTGCAGTGTGGAGAGGAAGGGGCTGGGTGTAGCGTGACTTCTGGTTTCTGGCTGAAGCCACAGGTTGACGCTGTTGCCTCAGCCTGGAAGGAAGCAGATCAAGAGGCAGGGGCATCTGGGCAAAGCGAGATGCTGAGCTCAATTTGGGTGTCAGCCCCACGGTGGCCATCTGAGTCTTCTGCTCAGTGTGCAACTTTCTGCACCATCAATAACTCAGACAAATATTCACAGCAGACTTTTCTATGTAAGCCTTGAACTCAGGAAAAGAGTTTGGGGCATGTAATAACCAGCATCCAAAAAGCAGGCTAAGCACAATACCTTAGGACATAGTAAGTATAAAGGGAGTGAGGAAATGGGGTAGTAGACCACAGGCCAAAAAGGGAGAGGTAATGACAGCAACGGAGGAGAGAATGGAGTAACAGAAGCCAAAGTAGGCAAGTACTTATTTGGAAAAGAAATATGCAAATTTATCAAATGCCAGGGAGTGGTTGGTTGGGTGGCATAAGGATGTGAGATGACACTTCAATCTATAAAGGACATACAGCAAGGAGGGAAAGATGGCTATTATTGGTTTACTGTATTATAATGTTATATAAAAAGATATGTATGTATGTATGTATGTATGTATGTATGTATGTATGTATTTTGGTACTGGTCACTGAACCCAGGGACATTTTACCTCTGAGCTATACACCAATTTTTATTTTTTTATCTTATTTATTTATTTATTGGTGGTACTGGGGGTAGAACCCAGAGGCTTTCTACCTCCAGACTATACTCCCAGACCTTTTTTTAATATTTTATTTGGAAACAGGGTCTCACTAAGTTGCTGGAAGCCTCACTGAGTAGCTGAGGCTGGCTTCGAACCCGTGCGATCCTCCGGTCTCAGCCTCCCAAGCGCGGGGATTACAAGCGTGCGCCACCACGCCTGGCCCAATTTTTATTTTTTATTTGGAAACAAGGTTTCATCAAGTTGCTGAGGGTTCCATTAAGTTGCTACGGCTGGTCTTGAACCTGCAATCCTCCTGTCTCACTGTGCTTGGCTTCAAGAAATATTTGTTATGTATAGTAACTGGTGTTTCCAGACTTTCTGGACATCCACAGCCTGGGTTTAGAAGTTAGAAGGACACTAAGAAGTTAGAGGACATTTTCAAGGAGGACAGAGGAGAGAAGGGATGAGGAGTAATAGAGCATGAGGAGCTGCTCATGCTATTGGCTGGAAGGAAGGGGCAGCAGGGTGGTGGTCCTGAGGTGCACAGTCCAAGGGAGGGTGCGTGGCCCTTGGCGTGCTCGCCCCCTGGACTAGGCACACAGCTCCACCCGGTGCCAATGTACTTACTCGTTCTTCACAAAGGCATGCTTGTTGATGGTCTCCACCACGTCTCGGAAGAGAATTTTTGAAGTAAGGGTGTAACCGTGATGAACAACTGGCTCTCCGTCTGGGCCATCCCAACAGTCAACTGCCAAAAACAGAACGTCACATTCACAACCCAAAGGCTCTGGCGTTTATTGATATTTCCAAGGCTACACACACACAGGAAGTTTATAATCTGAAATTATACCTATTATAGTTATTATGAATCATACCTATTACAACCACAATTAGGACTTCAGACAGAAATGGTTGTTCTTGTATGGGGATCCCAATAAAGAATGAAAGATAATAAATGACTTTTAATATCTATAGTTTACAAAGATATCATACTCATAAGCAGTCTCACATTTATCAAAGATTATTAGAAGTTAGTCTAAACTCCAACCAAGTGTGCCCAAAGATATGATGTTTCTGAACAGAAATGTCCAAGTTCACTTCTCCCTCTGCAGATTCCTCTGGCAAGTTACAGCCTCCCTCTGAAATCACTAACAGGTCTTTTCATGGCTGCTCACTTAAACTCTTCAGGTTCCTGTTTCCAATTTATTAACTGATTCATTGGATAGTAGTTATGACATCCACCTCCTAAGTTCAAATCCTTACATCCTGCTTAAATCATGGACTGTGGGCAAGTCCTTTGACTTAGTCACTTGCAGCTTGCTTCCCTATCTGTAAAATATAAATGATACACTATTTCATAAGTTTGAGTGATGCTTAAATACCCATTAAGTGGCCACAACACAGGGAAGTAGTCATCGATACTGCTGATGTTGCCGCTTACATGGTCGACCGTACTGGTTTCCAGCAGGAGAAAGACAATGGCCTCCTCTCCATCCTCCCGACTTCCAGCTTGCCTGTCCTTGTTTTCCACTCAACCACTGGTTCATTTCTTAAATCATGGCTTGTGGCATGTCACTCCCTTGCTCAAAAGCCCACTTGCACATGATTCAGCATCTAGTAGGCAGTTTTTAAATATATGCTAAGCTTATGAGTATCCTTTAGCTACCCTTGATTGCTTAGCCCCTAGTCTTCTATCTCTCACGCTACAGACTTGCTACGCATGTGCTGAGCCTGGATTCTCATTCGGGCACAGGGCTGGACTACATTTCCCAGCCTGCCCTTGTAGCGGGTGAGGCGGGGGCTGAGTGAAATGTGAGCAAAAATCATATACACCAATTTCAGGTCTGGTCCCTGGAAACCTGTCTTACTTAGTCCTACAACCCATTTCTTCATCTGCTTGACCTTCAAAGTCTTATGCTGAAGATGGCACAGCCATGAGTTAGGAATCTGGACCCACTAGATCATTTTTTGAAAGATCTGTCCCTATTTTTGTCCTTTACATATTATGTCCCTATATTATACCCTTTCACATAAACAAGAAATAAACTTCAGTTAATTTATGGCACAGAGATTATAAGGTTAAAAAAAAAAACTAGCATTGCCAGGCATGGTGCCACACACCTTGTAATCCCAGTACTTGGAAGGCTGAGACAGGAGCATGGCAGGTTCTAACCCAGCCTAAGCAACTTAGCAAGGCTCTGGATAACCTAGTGAGACCTTGTTTCCAAATAAGACATAAAATCGGGTATGGGGATAACTTTGAGGTAGAATACCTCTGGGTTCAATTCCCAGTACAGAAAAAAAAAAAAAAAAAATAGGGCTGGGGTGTATCTCAAAGGTAGAATGCCCCTGGCCTCAATCCCCAGTACCATAAAAAATACATACATACATACAAGAACTAGCGTTGCCTTAATATCTTCACTCCTGTCTGAAAAATCAGCCTTATTTTTTCCTACACTTGAACTCACAGAGAAGTTCTTCCAGTTGGGCAAGTTTCCCCACATATACCCCTATGTCCATGCCTTTCTCCTGTCATTTAAGGTCAACTGAAAGCCCTCTTCCCCTGTGATTCTCTAAATCTCAATCAAGGCTAAGCCAGGATGCCCCACAGAACCTTGCCAGCCCTCATGTTCCTCCCGGGAGGAGTCACAAACGCAAACCCCAAGAGCCCCACAGTTAACAGAGTACAACGACCCGCAAGAGACGTGTCCAGATGACATAACTACTTCTCACTGTCAATCACTGCTGAGTAGAAAAAGGACCCTGGTTGCCAGATCTTCTAAGGAAGATTTTTTTTTTTAAAGTCTAGATTTTATTGCTAGGAGTTTTCCCAATTTTTAAATAGTAGCAATTAACCCACTTTTTAAATATAATATGGGACAGACACAAGCAATTCTACAGGCTGGGTCTGGCTAAAGGAATGGCGTCGAAACTCTGCCTCCAATTGAGATCACACAGCTGAGGAGCACTCCTGTCATCTTAGTAGGACCTTCCCTAGATATGTGCTTGGCATGTTTCCCCAGGAGATAGTATCTACATTTTCTTATAAGACATTCAAAATGTTCCCCAGAACTATAATATTGACACTAGTTGGTTAATTTTAAATGTTAACTGGGCTGGTCTATGATGCTCCATTGTTTAGTCAAGTACCAGTCTAGACATTACTGTGAAGATATTTCAGTCATGATTAACATTTAAGTCCATAGACTCTAGATAAAGCAGCTTATTTTCTATATTGTGGGTGGTCCTCAACCAGTCAGTTGAGGGTCTTAAGAGCAAAATACAGAAGTTTTCTGCACAAGGGTCTCTTCTTAAGACTATGACATAGAAACTAGGAAAGTTTCTAGCCTCCTGAGCTTTAAAATTCATACTCATGACTACAGCATCAGCTCTGGCTGAGTTTCTAGCCTGCTGACCAGCTATAAAGGTTCCAAATTTGCCAACACCCCAATTATAGAACCAGTTCCTTAAAATCAGCCAGCCAGTCCCAATCTCTTTCTCTACTTATCGTATTGGTTCTTTGTCTAAAGAACCTTTACTAAGAAAGTTATCTGGAAGAAGAATGAAAAATAAAAGCAGAAAGAATTTTCAAGGTCAATACCACAGAAAAACTGAACACAGAGTTTGGGAATAAAGTTGCTAGCCTGGCATGGTGGTGCATGCCCGTAATCCCAATTCTTGGAAGGCTGAGACAGTCGGATCTCAGGTTTAAGGCAGCCTTAGCAAATTAGCAAGGTGCTCATCAACTTGGGAAGATTGTTTCCAACAACAACAAAAAAAAAAACAGGGTTGGAGGGGGTGTAACTTGGATGTAGAATTCCTCTGAGTTAAACCCCAAGCACCACAGCATACACAAAAGGGAGAAAAAAGTAAAGATGCTTTTGGGAAGACCACTGTGTATCCCAGGAGCACACTGTTCTTTGGGCCTGCAAATAAAGTCAAATGTGTCAAGGACATCTCAGAAGAGGTTATTTATCTTTTTGTGTGTGCTTGAGAGTCTCCAATTTGTCCCGTGGAAAGAATGAACAGATGTTTCAAAACTAATCATGTGCCACATAATGTTGGTTTGATCAGCAACAAAACAAATATGCAGTGGTGGTCCTATAAGGTTCTAATGGCACTGAAAATTTCTATCATCTAGTGATATCACAGCTGTCATAATATCTTAGCACAAAAACATTGCTCGTCTACTTTGTGGTGATGTTGATAAAAACACGCCAACTGTTCTTCCAGTTATACAAAAATACAGCACTTTTGTACATTACCTGATACTGTAAAATGATAATAAATAACCACATTAACATTTGTGCATTAACTATGCTATACTTTCATTACTTAAGAGCTCACTGTAAAATAGCATGCTTCATCACATTGGCAGTAGTCCAGTATATCTCTTGTTTACTGTGTCTGTTGGTTGCAACAAGAGGCCACATGGAATGATCAGTCAGTAAGCACCACCTATGTGGCGTACGCACACTCTACAACATCTGATGGACACATTTCCTGGAATGTATCCAATCATTAACCAAGGAAAGGCTTACTATGATCTATTGGAAGAGAAAGGCTACAATAGGGTTCCTCACAAATGAACTAATATCTTTCCATAAACAATGCGAAACAGACAAGGCAAGATGTGTCTGACCTCTTAATCATGTTCTCATAAAACAGCTTATAAAACTGCATCAGTCATGAGAGAGGGAACTTCTGCTATATCTATAATGTAGATAGGATATCTACTATAGCTGACAATAGGAGCATCTTCTAATATTTTATGTCTTATTCCATCCCTTGTTTTATATCTGCTTTCATCACATTAAATGGACTGTCTCCCAAATAACCTTGAAATCTTACTACATGACCTTGATGCCCAGGTTTAAGTGGCAGTGAAGTTTCTCAAAAGGTCTAATGCTGGGAATACTGGCAAGGCAGAAACCCTTTAACCAATTCCCCTGGCCACAAAATAGCCACAGACCATCTCTCTATCAGGTTCCACACTAGCTCCCCCAAGAACACTCTGACAAAGAGCTGGTCACTCTGAAGGCCAAGCAGCCAACCCAACAGCTTACAGACGTTCCGCCCTGGTAGCACTTCCAGAGATAACGGGGAAGGTTGTAAACCGATTACAACAACAACGCAACATCAGTTCCATAATGAGAGTGCAAATCCCCGGGACAGAACATCCATATTTATTAAGCATCTCGATCTGAAAAGCAAAGGAATGAAAAGCCACATAAAGAACACAATCTATATGACTTCCTGACAAGCCCTCCTTTCTGCAGACATGTTAGTCTTCCCAGTGCATCCTACATCTCCTGACTGAGGACATTACAGCGGCTGAACTCAAGGAGATGGAAAACACACAATTATCAAAAGAAAAGCTTAAAAGAAGAAAGATTTCTTCAGGTCACAACACCGTGAAGAAACTGTCCAGCATCATTATGCTCTATTTTTCAAGTGTTATACTCAACAAAAGCTGCTTCAGAAAAATATCAGTGGTACCGGAAATTTTCAATCTATGACCTGCTACGTTCTATCAATCAGGTTCTTTATATCCTAGTAGCAGCTGGGTAAGAATAAAAATAACTTCATCTGGACCCAAAGTAGATAAGTGCCACTGGACACACACACACACACACACACACACACACACACACACACACAATTGGTGTTCCTGTGTCGAGCATCAAATGGAAACTAAAACCTTCAGATAGTAGGGCTTATGGAAATTGTTCGGAGACCACAAAAGAGCAAGTTACTAAATGCTAAGGCTTCAGGAACTTCTATATGTTCAGGGGCTAGACTTCATCATGAGCAAATCAGATTCCTCCCTTAAAACCCACCTCCTCTCCATGCTAAGGTCTAACTCCTCTAGCCCTCCTCCCCCAATCTGAGAGCCCTCATCCAATCCCTCTTAGCCTGGCCAGGTCCTTCGGTGCTTGCTCCTCCCACAGGGCAAGGCTTCTAAGACCAACTTCTAACCCCAATCTCCAAGCCTCCTAACTCTAGGAACTTGGTCAATTTACCTAACTCTTGAAGTTTCTTCTGTGCCTGGCATGGTGGCGCATGCTTGTAATCCCAGTACTTGGGAGGCTGAGACAGGAGGATGACAGGTTCTCGGCCAGCCTCAGGTAGTGAGTGAGGCCCTCTGCAACTTAGTGAGACCCTATTACAAAATAAAGAATAAAAAATAGGGTTGGGGATGTAGCTCAGAGAGAGAATGGCCCTGGGTTCAATCTGAGAGAGAGAGAGAGAGAGAGAGAGAGAGAGAGAGAGAGAGAGAGAGAGAGAGAGAGAGAGAGAGAAGGAGAGGGAGAGATTATTTCACACCACTTGGTGGTATTGTAGAAATTAAATGAGAATGTATTGAAAGCACTTGGCCAGGAAGTGGTCCACAAAAGAAACTGAAATTGCAGTAGTTCCTCTTTCCTTCCTACAGGATATTAGAATCCCAGGTGCCAACCACAATTGCCAACCGAAAACAGATCAAGTACAAAGCTGGCCACGCAGTTCAGAAAAATACAGTTTCTCTCCTCAATGCAAACTTTCCAGAAAGAGTTCAACTTCCACTACCCTGCCATAGATTATTCTAATAGGAAGAACTTCAACCAGCTACTAGGGGAGAAATCTACTGATGCAATTTGGTGAGGAAGCTTTCTGGGAAGTCGCAGGAGATCACATAGCTTTTAAAACTGCACCATAGCTTTCCATATTCTCAGTCTGTGTGAACATCTGGAGCAGGCAGGCCTTTTAGACACAGAGGACCAGGTACCTTCTTCCATTACTGTGGCCACTGGCTAAGATACAGGAAGAAAGAAGATACAGAAGGTTCATGTTCAGTGCCATCTACTGCATACAATTCCTAAGTCATTTGTACCTTATCACAAATTTTCTCAATCAAATAACTTCTTAATGCTCCAATCAGAGCTGAGGATTAAAAGTTTTTATGTAGTATAAGGAATAAATCATGGTTAGAACTGAGCATAACCCTGAGATGGGTAAGGAAATAAAAAAGAGAAGATATAGAAGAAAAATAGAGAAAAAAAAGGCAGTCATAATAAAGTTATTTTATTTACTTATTTATTTATTTATTCACTTATTTATTTAGGATTGAGCACAGGGGCATCCTACTTCTGAGATATACCTTCAGCCCTTTTTAGCTTTTTTTTTTAATTTTTATTTTGAAACAGGGTCTTGCTATGTTGCTTAAGTTCTAACTACATTACTGAGACTATCCTTGAACCTGTGATCTTTCTGTCTCAGCCTCCCATGTACTGAGATTGTAGGCATGCACCATTTATAGCTAACAGCTATAAATCTAGAGTCTACTCTCATTTTATAGAGCTTTTTAAAATTTATATTTATAGATTTATATTTATATTTTATATTTATACTTATTTTATTTTATATATATTCATATTTATATTTATATTTTTATAAGCTATTTTCCCCAACCGGCCTCCAAGAAAATATGACTATTTAAAATACTGGACAACCCTCAATGTGAATCCAGGGAGGCTGTGTGCCCAGGACACCTCTGTGCATATCAAACGCATAAACCTTACTCAGTGCTGAGTTAACAAAGGGCTGAATAACAGGCTGAGAGCAAACTGTCACCTCAGGACCTCTTGCTGTTTGAAAGGTTTTTCCTTCGGTAAATATTTTATGAGTATCTTCATTATTCAGTTGCCTAAGCCACAGTTTATAGTCATTTTTGTCAGTAGATATTTTCTGTAACTACTGCAAAAATATTGTCATACAATAATAATTTCCAGAGCTCTCATTTGGGAGTGGTCCTGATGGTTCTGTTATGCAGAGTTTTTTTCTTTTTCTTTTTCTTTCTTTTTTGGAGGTACTAAGGATGGAACCAAGGGGCATTTTACCTCCGAGCTACACCCCCAGCCCTGTTTTTTATTCTTTATTTTGAAACAGGGTCTCACTGAGTTGCAAAAGACCTCACTAAGTAGTAACTGAGGCTGTCTGCGAACTGGGATCCTTCTGTCTCAGCCTCCCAAATGCTGGGATTTCAAGCATGCACCACCACGCCCGGCATATGCACAGTTTTTAACACCTGCTCGACTTTTAACATGCTGGTCTGCCTACATAACTCTACTGTCTATTTTGTAGCAAAATATTCTCCAAGCCATCAGCTAGGTGAAGAAGAAAGGCCCAGCCAGTTAGCCAGCCTTGTCTCTGTAGTGTTTCATTTCCCTACTCTGCCCCACACGTGCAGGACAATTAGTTATTCCACAGCCGACTCCCAGGTACACCTCCACCAAAAGCGGTTCCCCTGGGCTCCATGGCTCCTCCTCTTCATCATAAACAAACTCCCTTTGTCTTCATATTCTTAGGGGCTCTTCCTCAGCCTCCTTGTCTTGGGTAACCACCAGCTAACCCTGGAGGACACCACTTCCTCTCTCCTCAACACTCTCTTATATAAATCACAGAACCAGGAGGCCTCCTCTGTCCCTGACTGCTACTTTTAACAAACTGATCTACACTCAAGAAAATCCCCTCCTCTTCTGAAGATCACTTTATCCAACTCTGCCTTTCTGCATCTTCAAGTGCCTCTTCTATAGCATGCTTTTTGTGTTTAAGTGTCTGGCTTATCATTGCTACCTCTGGCCTGCCCCTGTCAGCCTCTTTTGGGAGTTAAGATTCCCTGCGGCCATCTGCTGGATTCCTTAGCCGTCACCACCTGGAGGCCAGCAAACCCCGGCTCCACATTATTTCATTCAGGCTCACCAGAACACACTACGAATTGCTGTCACCTGCCAGTATGTCTCAATGCAACGACAACTCTGTGTTACTGTTTTGCAGCCTGTGTGATTATAACTTCCTGTGCTTTTCTATTTCTTTGAACCTTCTGGCCTCTGGATCCCACTTGGTGGCCCCTCATTCATCCCACTCCCTTTCCTAGACCATGCACAACATCTTAAAGATGCATAATACTACCTACAAACCCAGACCCACTTGAGGGCCAATTCTGCACACAGCCTTCACAGTTAGAGCATCTAAGCAGATGAGTTCTGTTTGGGTGTATTAGAGGGAATCTAAGCATGTAGATTTTTCTATCATTAAAGAATGATTTTAAAATTAGCCAGTAGCCAGGCCTTCCTTCTTCAATTTATCTTGTCAACCCCTCTCCACTTCTCTGATGATGGTTTCAAAAGCACTTTCTTCTATTTCTCATTCTTCTTCTTCTTCTTCTTCTTCTTCTTCTTCTTCTTCTTCTCCTTCTCCTTCTCCTTCTCCTTCTCCTTCTCCTTCTCCTTCTCCTTCTCCTCCTTCTCCTTCTCATCCTTATCCTTATCCTTATCCTTATCCTTATCCTTATCCTCTTCCTTCTCCTTCTCCTTCTCCTTCTTCTTCTTTTGTGGTTTTGGGGCATTCTACCTCTAAGCTGCACCCTAGCCCTATTTTTTATTATTTCTTATCTTGAAACAGGGTCTCACTAAGTTGTGAAAGGCCTCATTAAGTAGCTAAGGCTGACCAAGAACCTGTGATCCTCCTGTCTCAGCCTCCCAAGTACTGGGATTACCAGCATGTGCCACCACGCCGGGCTCACTCTGTTCTTAAGTCTTAAGCCTTCTCGCCCACCTAAACCTGAGTAAACTGAGTGTACTTTTATCTTACCACCTTCATCCCATCTAAAACAAACCTGTATCATCCCCTCCACCCACCCACACACACACCCTGTAACAACTCTTCTCACCAACCCAGAAGGCCCAGTCCCGACCCATGGCAGATTAGATGCCTTTATCATCCAATACCACCCCAAAATACACAGAAAAGATCATCAACAACCTCCCACTGCCAAATCTTTACCCGTTTTATTTTTCTGTTCCATTAACATTGCTGAGCATCCCTTTCTGCTGGTCTCAGCCCTGGGGTCCAGCTGTCCATGTTCGCTCAGTCTCCTTGCTGTTTCTAGATTGCTTTCCTGCCTCCTAAATGTTGGGTTGCTGGACTCCTTGCGTGTCTTTCTCTTTTCCGTGTCTTTCTCTTTTCCACTGCTCTCTGCAAGTGACCTCCTACACTCTTATGACGTTAACCACCAGGGCCAAAGCTCAGAATTGTGAACCATTTGTCATGCCTGTCCTCTTCCACTAAATTCAGGCATTGTTACCCAAATGACCAATAAAGACACACATTTAAACAGTACAGTCATACCATCTTAACTCCGCAGAAGGAAAATTCTCATTTATGCTCTTCCTCTCAGATTCACTGTAGAATGTTCTGATACCAACATGCACCCCAATTCTCCCTCATTCCTTCCACCATTGACGCTCTCCCGGGGTCCTAATAGGTTAACCTATGTCCTATTCTCCTACCTATAGCCATTTTACCAAGTTTAGAAAATCACTTGCACGACAAAGCAGTAGGGTGATTTTTTTTTTTTTTTTTGAGGAAGGACATGTATTTGTGGGGGGATACGGGAGGTAAACTGCAGCCAAGATTTTATAATCCCTCCTTTGAATCCTTGTGACAGCCTTCCCACAGCTCCCCTGGCTCCAGTTTACCTCTCTTATCCCTCCACACTCATACATTAAATTTTAAAAAAATTATTCTACTGCACTATTGTGAAAGTGATTTTTTAAACTGCACGCTTGATAATATTGATCTAGGTATGAAAATCCCCTACTGTCCCCTCAGTACCAAAAGCCAAAGTTGTAATTCCTCACCACCACCTGTGAGGAATTTGAACACCTAGTGATGATCCCCACCCAGCCTGCAAGGTTCCTCATGGCTGTCACCCCACACTCCGTTCTCCACGCCAGCACTCCCACGCCACGCAAACGACCCAATGGATGGAATTCCCAGGTGGTGCCATTTTGGGAAATACGCATGCATCCTAGTGAACCGTGAGCTCTGTAATGATAGAAACCATCACTTCCTTCCTTCCTTCTGGGTCCTCCCCACTCAGAAACCACTAGAAATTAAGTAAATGTTGACTAATTGATAGACCATGAATTATTTTTATCATAAATAGCTCTCCTGAACTATTTGTTTGCCATCATCTATTTAAATTTTCTTCTTGAAAGACTAATTTTTATCACAATTTTTTCAGCAGTGAAATGTATGTTTCCCAACTGCCGGTCCATCTCTCGCTCTTTCTTCTAATTCAAATAAAAATGGCTTGATTGTGAATAGACCAATGGCTCTAATTAGTGGAGGGCATTTTTTAGGTCTTCAGTACTTAAAGTAGACTCAGACACACTAATTAAAGGATACATGCTCCATTGCACACCGGAGCCCATACAAGGCGTACATACCTTCCACGCAGCGACAGCCCTCTTGTAGGACTCGTGCATACATATCCACCTTGGACTGTGAAAGGAGCTGGTCCCCAGTCAGGTACGTGTTGTGAGAGGATGCTATGTAGTAGTTGCAGAGGGGCTGGTCCATATCTTGGTACACTTCATGGTGCAGGGGGTTAAACACATCACAAGCAGGACTACGCATAAAGTTCGTGAAGCCTTTGGAAGAGAGAGTCCAGCACTATAGCTTTCAAAGCATCTCTTATTAATTAACTCCAAATAGCAACAAAAGAGGTCAAAGAATATTTGTAGCAGTTACCAGGACAACCTTTGTGGGGGAAACAGGGTCAGTGGGAGATTTGCTTGAGGTCAAAGAGAATGCAAAAAAATGTAAATGTGACTTTGGGGAGTAGCCATTTAAACACAACCTAGAGAAAAATGAACTCGCTTTTAAAGAATTCTGTCTAGACAGGGGAGGAGACTTTCCACAAGGCCACTTAGTAACTACTGAACCCAAGTCTTGCTAATGCGCTGTAACCTCATAGAGGACCAAGACTGTGTTAGAGCCATGTTTACACCAAGTAGCACCTTGGTCAAACGGCAGTCAATTGTTGATTGCGTTGCTCTGAAAAACGGTATAGTTGATACCACAGTGTCATGTCAAAGGTTAAACACTGCCTACGCTCAAGGTGTGAACCTTTGAGCATGAAATTGGTTTAGGAAAATGCTGTCAATGCTTAGCACATTATTAACTTTGAAATAGTGCCTACATATTTTCTACAACCTTTCAAAACATAAAAGGAACATTCATCACTGTATGAATAAATACATGAATAACTCACAAGTCCTTAAGTAGAATTAGGGTGAATTGTTTCAAGTCTTTGAAAATCGTGTGATAAAATTACATCTGTAAATACCCTCTGATACTTAATCCATTAGGACCTACGCTCTCAATTCCATGAGCATAATAAATATTCAAGTACTAGTTCAAAGTTACCATAAGTAGTATATTTGCTTGACTTAAGTTTTCTATTACAGGCATTCCATCTCCAGGCGATAGACTGAAATGGGTTAAAAAATTTCTTCATGTTCATCTTTATGCCCATAACTTAGAGACCATGCTTAATTTCATCTCTGTGGACCCATGGGGAAAAAAATGTCATGATTTCATACAGAAAGGCCCACACTAGTTTATCCTCTCTATTTTTAAGGAGAGTTTTAATGATATAAGATTTTAAATTATTCCTCCTCATTTTAATTATCCTCAACTCCAAGAAAGAAAAATGTGGTGCTGAAACCTCCTCGGTGAGCTGGGCATGGCGGTACTGCCTCATCACCTGAGTCCAGGACTTCAGGGCCAACCACGGCAACATAGCAAAGCCCTGTCTCTTAAAAAAAAGGTAAAAATAAAAATAAAAATGAAAGCTCCCTTGTCCACACTGATCCTGGGAGCGAGGAAATATAGGCAGTCAACCGCCAAAAACAGTAAGCTGGACCATGGTTTGGGATGCTTTGGGGGAAGCTGAGATACCTGAGGTCTTAAATTAAAATGATCCCTCCTGCTTGAGTGATCCCTTTCTCAGATTGCATTTGGTAGTGTATTTCCCCACATATTTTAAATACATGTAACTTATGCATACATGTAGCTATGTTAGGCCATATTATCGATGTATAAAACCCTAGAAGCTAGCCAGGGGTGGAGGCACACGCTTGTAATCCCAGCATTCGGGAGGCTGAGACCCGGAGGATCACAGTTCGCGGACAGCCTCAGCTACTTAGTGAGGCCTCTGCAACTCAGTGAGACCCGGTTTCAAAATAATGAATAAAAAAAATATATAGGGCAGGGGGTGTAGCTCGAAGGTCGAAGGCCTCTGGGTTGCATCTCCAGACTCGCAAAATAAATAAATAAATAAATAAATAAATAAATAAATAAATAAAACCCTAGAAGCTAGATTCTGAGTGTGTAAATTATTTAATTTCTTTGAACCTCACTTTCTCTCAACTATAAAATGAAGGATTGTATTAACCAGATCTGTGCTTCAAACAGCTTCTGTAATGCTGTCACTCAGGGGGGAAAAAAGAAAGTCATTGACCAACATTTTGTAAAGAAACATTTATTTTCCAGTCATTAGTTTTATAGGTTGCCTATTTCGGGGCCAAATTTTCCTTTATAAAATCATCAGGATGAAGCTATTTCTAAAAATTAACCATTTAAAAAATATCCAAATACTTTTTAGTGCCCCTCATACACAGAAGCCTCAAGCAGCCTTCCTTGAAATTGAAAATGCTCATGGGTTTTGCAAAAGTAAGACAAACACCAACCTTAGGGCTTCTGAAAAATATGAGCTTTGTGGTCTTATTTGAATTATTTGCAATTCCATGAATATCTCCTGATTCATTTTCTTAAAAATTTTGCCAGTGTGTGTGTGTGTGTGTGTGTGTGTGTGTGTGTGTGTGTGTTACTAGCAATTGAACCCAGGAGTGTTTCTACCTCCGAGCTACATCCCCAACCTTATTTTACTTTTTATATTGAAACAGGGTCTCACTAAGTTGCTAAAGGTCTTGCTGGGGCTGGCCACAAACCTGTAATATTCCTGTCTCAGCCTCCCAAGTAGTGGGATTATAAGGCATGCACCAGCACACCTGGCTGCTGGAATTTTAGTAAGCAAATTTCATCAAGAAATTAGAAATTAAAATTAATGGTCATTTTACCTTCTATGCCGAGAACATTTTTCACCTTATTTTCTTCCGAAACTTCAAACTTCTTTATGATGTCAAGGCAATAGTCTGTCGTCACATTAATCATCTAAACAAAAGAGAATGTTTAGTAGAGTACCCACAATCCCATGAGGAATGTCCCTCCACCTGCAAAGACATGTCTCAATCTTTTACAGCATTCTCGACACAGTACCAGGTGCTTACATGGCCCGTGCTAGGGTTGCTAGTGTCAAATTTTTTTTAACTATGATCTCAAATTTCCTATGCGTCTTTCAGAGTTAATCAATATACACAAATATATTCCGTGAAACAATAAAATCTAATCAATGTAAATTCATTGTCAAAAATCTACTCTCGATGGCTATCTGCAAAAACCAATGTTTCTTGCATGAACACTAAAGTTGGCTCTTCATAAATGAATGTAAGAAAACTATTCTCTACCCAAACAGAATATTGCTAGGTAAATCCACCTGCAAGTGTGTAAATCTATAGAACCTTCCACTGAGCAGTCTGCTGTGGTGAGTCAGGAATACAAAATAACAATAAAAAGCTAGGTGAGGCACCAAGGATACCAAAGAACTCTGATGCTAGACTGCTTGTGTTTTAATCAGCTAGCTCATATTATTAACAGCAGACTTTAAATAAGTCATTTCTCTTCTCCTTGGCTATCAGGCCTAGTAGAGGTGAGGATTAAATCAATTACCATTTGTTGGTACACTGTGTAGCTCCAAGAAAGTAGTATATGCCATTATTACTGAGTCAGTCATATGGTTGCTGCATGAGCATTACATATTTAGCATCCATGGAAAAAATAAACTCTTCTGGAATAATTTCTTTAAGCAGCAATATAAAGAATACAGCTGGGCATGGTGGCACCTGACTGTAATCCCAGTACTGAGGAGGCTGAGACAAGAGGAACACAGGTTCGAGGACAGCCTCAGCAACTTAGTGAGACTCTTAGCAACTTGGGGAGACCCTGTTTCAAGATGAAAAACTAAATAGGTTGTAGATAAAGCTCAAAGGCAGAATGTCCCTGGATTTTGCCACCCAAAAAAGAATGTGATTATTTGGGGCTTGGGGGAATAGCTCAACGGTAGAGAAATTGCCTAGCATGAGCAAGGCCCTGAGTTTGCTCCTCAGCACTGCAAAAAAAAAAAAAAAAGAAAGAAAAAAGATTTAAAGAATGTGATATTTTGATTAAAAATTCATCCCCACAATCTAACACTGACATTTACAAATACTAATGAATATGATACAGGAAGCTAATCTTTTGAGCCGGTATTTCATATTTCAATTATATTTCTCAAAGATTCCATTTTCTTTTAGGTTCAGTACTTATGTTTTAATGAAATTTAATTTTTTTACTAAACAGTCTTTTGACAGGGAAAAAAAGCTGTTGCATGGCTGTGTTTTATGTGCTTTTTTTCCTCCCAAACTAGTTGCAGAATATCTGATTCATTCCTTGAGTGAGATTTAATTTTAACCATATTACCAGGCATCACCTGAAAATATCATAAATAAATGAAACTGCAATACCTCTAAGGACCTCTACTAACCTAGCCAGGCTGTGGACAGCGCATTAATGTGTCTACTATAAGCCAGGGAGATTTAGCACATACTGTCTAAAAGACAAATAATTTCTCACATTCTCTTTTCCTTGTATGTGACAGTTCTTTAATCTTGTCCACAAAGAAAACACTCACTGGTCTTCACATTATAGGTCAATACACACGAGATGGATAGGTGTGGAAAACAGTCGTGGATCTATAAAATACCCACACCTGACCCTCACTTTTATCCTTAGACTTCCTGTTTTTCTACAGAAGTTTCCTGATGAGTGCAAATTTTAAAACAAAGAGGAACAAACAATTATATTTCTCAAGGCTATGGTTCCCAAAACACACCAAACATAAAGTCAAAATAAAATTTGCAAGGAATTTTAATATTACTAAACTTTTACATTTGCTTTTATCAAAGTAACCGACCCATAATTAAATAAGCAAAAACTAAGATGCTTCTTACAAAATGCAAAACTCATTCTCCCATACCCAGAATCGCTCCCCACAGACAACAAAGCCAATGTTTCTTGATATTTCTTTTGAAATGGATCTTTACGTTCCTAATTATTGTGTTTGTACTACTTTTTGTTTTATATACTTTAAAGCTTATCTGTTGACATCTCACTGTGCTGGGTATTATGTAAGATCTTCATCTAACATAATTAGAAGCTCTCTGCGGTCAGCAAAGCCTTCTCCCTCCGCCCATTCCTCCAGTAACGCTTAAAATGGTTATTAAGCAATCTGGTGTTTAAATATTTCCAACTATGCAAATGTTGAACACCACTTATTCTGTTGTGCACTACGAATGCATTTTCTTTCCTATAGAATATTTTTTCTGATTTGTTAATGGCCATAATTCCTATTCATTTGGCTAATTTTGAATGTACCTATCACAAAAATCTTCCAGTGATTCTAATGGTCTCGCAGCACTTCTTTTCCCCACATAACCAAAGGCAACAGAAAATTCTTGAATTCTGTTTTCCCCCTAACAAAGGACCCCCTTCTTGCCAGGCACGCACACCTGTACTTCCAGTAGTTGGTAGACTGAGACAGGAGGATTGAAGATTCAAAGACAGCCTCAGCAAGTTGGCAAGAGTCTTAGCAACTAGCAAGACCCTGTTTCCAAACAAAAAAATAAAAAGAAATGGAGGTGTAGCCTGGAGGTAGAATGACCCTGGGTTCAGGCTGATTGGATTTTAGAACTCGGTTCAGCTTTTCCCTGACTTTATTCTGTCACTCTTACTTAAAAAAAAAAAAAAGCACACACAGGAAGTGAATTAATTTTGTAGCCATTGCACGTGCTTTGTGTATATTCTGTGGTTTTTATTTCACACATGCCTTTTACTTTTGATGGCTTAGTGAGGCGTAAAATTCTAGGTTGGCTCACTGTTCCGGATGTTGGCTTCCAGAGTTGCTTTTGAGAAGACCTGATGACATTCTGACTCCAGTTCGTTTCACAGAACCTGCTCTTGTGTGTTAACTTGGTTAGCAATGGTTTCTTTCTCTTTTTGGAAGCTTTGGGGCACAACGTTGTTTTCGGCTCTGTGAACTCTCACTGTTGCTTGCCTCTGACTGGCTCTTTCTACACTGTCTGTACTTGGCTTGGCCCTTCCTTGTCACTACCAATCTGAAGGGTCTTATCTTTCAGTACTAATAATTTTTTGTATCATTTGAGAATTTTCTCCCTTCTGTTTTCTTATCTTTTTCCATTTCCCATTTATTTATTATTTGTTCTGCTTTCTCAACTTTATCTTTTAGACCTTTTAAGTTTACCTCTCTGTTCTTACACTTTTAATTTCCAACTGCTCCTTTTTCCTCTCTGAATTTTCTTCTTTTGTGGTGTCCTGCTCTTGCTTTATGTCTATAATTTCTTATCACTCTGATGATATCAGTGAAAGTTTTAAAAATTTCCTATTCCCTGTATTATCTCTATTCCCACAAGTTTCTTGTTTCTATTTTTTTTTTTTTTTTGGCCTAAATCTCTGATTTTTTGTTTGTTTGCAGTTTGCGGTACTGGGGATGGAACCCAGGGCCATTTTACCTCTGAGCTACACCCCCAGCACTGTTTTTTATTCTTTGTTTTGAAACAGGGTCTCACTAAGTTGCAAAGAGCCTCACTAAGTACCTGAGGCTAGCTGCAAACCTGTGATCATCTTGTCTCAGCCTCCCAAGGCTTGGATTACAAGCGTGCACCACCACATCCGACTAGTCTCTGTTTTTATAGTTTGGGATTTTCTCAAACATGTGGGCAAGCCTTGGCTATATTAATCCAATGTTTAAAACTCTTTAAAAACATATTTTTAAAACACAGCAATAATAAATTTTCTGGAAGAGCTGTATTTGTGAGCAGAATTTATTCAATACTGAGCTTTACTGTAGAACTCTTTGGCAGAACTATTTCATTAGGAGATTTTTGGATATACAGTAAATATCTTTAGGTGCTCCTCAAGGTTGATGTGTTGCTGGAACTGCTATAACAAATTACCACACATATGCTGGTTTAAAACAAAAGAATTTTATTCTCTTGTAGTCCAAACTCAAGGTGTCAGCGGGCTTGTCTCCCCTAAACTCTGAAGGAGAACCCTTCCCTGTCTCTCTCTCTCACTTTCTGATGGTGGCCAACAACCCACCTTAGCTCATGACTTCATACTACAGTCTCTGCCTCCATCTTCATGTGACTTTCTCTTCTATATGTCTATTTCTTTTTTCCCTACCTCTTATAAAAACACTCATTGCATTCATTAACTTAATTGCATCAACAAAGACTATGTCCTAGTCACATTCACAGGTACTGGGAGTTAGCCGTTGACTATATCATGTAGGGCCACTATTCAATCCATTAAAGCTGGTAAAAATTTCCCTAAGAAATGTGTCCCTTTTCCTACCCAGTGTGGACAATGGAAGCTGCATATTGAAAGAGCTACAACACCCACAAATCCAATGCACAGAGGCTCACTCAACCTCTGCCTGCATTCTCTGTCTCTGTGAAACAAACTACCCCAAAATGGGAGCTTAAAACAACCACAGCTCACTTGGTGACATTTACACAAGCGGGCACATGGGACTGGGCTGAGCTGGATAGTGCTTTATTGTCATTTTTAAGGACATTCACATAACTACAAGTGTCTGGTCATTTGACCACAGCCAATGGCGGGCTTCTTTTTCTATGTAGTGTCTCATTTTTTAAAAAAATAACCCTGTATTCCTCACATGACAGTCCCACCATTCCAACAGGGTGAGGAGAATCTTTAAGGCTCCCTAGGTCCAAGATCCAGAACTTGTATAACATTTCTGACTCTTATTCGTCAAAGCAAGTCACTCAGCCAGGCCAGATGCAAAGGATGGAAAAATAGACTCTACTTCTAGATGAGAAGAGGACGAAGTCACATTGCATGCAGAGACATGAGATAACTGCAACCATCTTCACCACGCCCACCTTTTGGTACCTACAATCAGCCAAGTGGGCATCCCTCAGTCCAGATCCCTCTGGTCCATCCTTCTCCAACTCTGGCTTTCAGTTTTATACCCGATATCTGCCCTGCAGTGAAGGGCAGGAAATAATACCTGCAGCCCTAGCCACATCTTCAAATGACTGTCAACCAAAGCTGTGTTTTCTCCTTTCTTCCTCTACTGTTTCCTGGAATATCATAAAACTAAACTGTAGGCTTTCTTAGGGATTCCGCTAAACAAATCGAGTTGTTTTGTGGCTTCTCACCCCTGTGAGCTTAAGTTTCATATACTGGGGTCTCCTCTAGGTCAGACCTCTTCCCCTGCTTACTATGTCTCTCTTATTTTATACGGGGATGAAGAGCCTCTTTACCATATTTTTAGGTAATTTTGGGAGGGAGGGAGGGGGAAAACATTGCTAAATTATTCTGTTTCCAACTGGGTAAAAAAACTATAGTAACTATTTACCTCTCCACACCAGAAACCACCAATTCATTCTAAAATTAAACCACAAATTTCACAGCATTTTAATATACCACTATTTCATAGTAGATATTATTTGGGAACTATGTTTGAGGCAGAATAAATATAATCAAATGGCCATTCTTCCAAAAGTGATCTACAGATTCAATGCAATACCCATTAAAAAACCAAGGTCATTCTTCACAGATAGAGAAAATCAGTACTTAAATTCACTTGTAACAACAACAACAATAAAAAATAATCAAAATAGTTCTCAGACATAAGAACCATTCAGGAGATATCAATGGTATCTGATTTCAAACAATACTACAGAGCCAGAGTAGAAAAAAAGAAAAAGGAAAAAAAGCATGGTATTGGCACAAAAGCAGACACAAAGACCAATGAAGTGTAACAGAAGACTCAGAAACAAATCCACATACTTAGAGCCAATTCATTTTTGACAAAGGGGCCAAAAACATATTCTGTAAAAAAGATAGCTCTTCAACAAATGTTGTTGACAAAACTGGTTATCCATATGCAAAAAAAAAAAAAAAATTAAAATAAGCTGCACTTTCTCACCCTTTAGAAGAGTTAATTCAAGATAAATCAAAGACCTGGAAATTAGACCACAGACCTTGCACTTACGTGAAGACGGCATAGAACCAGCACTTCATCATATAGACATGGGTAAAAAAGTTCTGTAACAAGACTCCAAAGGCACAAGAAAGTAAAATGAGTATTCATATATGGGATTGCATTAAACTGAAAAGCTTCCATACAGTAAAAGAAACTATTAATACTCTCAAAACAGAGCCAACAAAATGAGAGATTTTTGTCAGCTACTCCTTATAGAGGACTGCTATCAAGAATATACAAAGAGGAGGACTTCCGGGAAGATGGCGACGGAGAAAAGCGGGGCTTACGAGCCCCGCTAACAACCAATCTCTATTACCACAAAATCAGCGCCTTTTATAGCCAGAAAACACCATCAGCAGAGAAACAAAAAATGTAATTACAAGGGACAGAGAAAAAGAGGGCTGGAAAAACGGGACACCAGAAAGAAACCAGACTGCAGTGCTGCGGCCGGAGCCGTGGTACAAAGCGGCAGACGCCATCTTCCCTTCCAGCACCAGGCTCCAGAGAGGAGGGGGACTCAGAACGGAGCTCAGAGCCACAGAGGAGATACGCCAGCCTCATAGCTGAGGATGTGGCAGCAGCGCCTTACTGCCGGCGGCAGCGGCGAATTCACCGAACAGCTACAGACCAATGCACTCAACAGCTCACCAGGCTCCAGAGAGGAGCAGCGGACAGAGAGCCAAGGTGAACCGCTGTGGAACAGCCGGGCGGAATTCGGCAGATTTTTCGGCGCAGGGAGCATCTAAAGCTCCCAGGGACTGGGCTCAGCACACCCTGCAGGGGCTCAGAGTGGAGCTCAAAACCAGAGAAGAAATATACCAGCCTCACGGCCGAGGGCATGACAAAGGCACCATATTGCCACCGGCAGCAGCAGCAGCAGTGAATTCACCTAGTCCACTACAGCTCCATCTGCGCACTCAACAACAGTGAGTCAAATTATGGTCCCTAGAGGAGAAATCCCAGTACCGTACTCCCAGGGACTTGACCCAGTGGGAGAGTGGCAGTGGCAGAGATATCACACCATAGGAGAATACCCAACCTGGCACCCCGCATGGTCTAAAGCAGCCTCGATTGACTCCCAGGGTCTGAGACTCTGCAATACAACCCAGTAAAGGAGTAGTGGGGACCGAGATACCCCACAGACTCGAGATCCAGAGCACCTTAAATGAAATTGTAGTGACCCAAGGGAAGAACCCAGAGAAGGCACAAACTTCCGAAATCATGGGAAAGAGGAATAACAATGGAGCAATGAATGCCCACAACCCCACAACATGAGAACCTGATAAAACAGAAATTCAGAGATTTCTAGAAGATCAAATCAGGAAAAAAAAAACGTAGAAATAATAGAGGTGTTTCAAAAAGAATTCAGAGAGAGCCAAAAAGAGATAAAGGATGCAATTAATGAAGTAAAGACCTCAATTCAAAGTATAAACAACAGATTAGACCACATGGAGAATAGAATATCGCTCTTAGAAGATGATCATTCCAAAAATGAACACATAGTTTCTAATTTAGAAAAAAAAAAATCCGACAGCAGGAATCTGACATTGAAGAAATATGGGCCCATTTTAAGAGAGCTAACCTAAGAATAATTGGAATAGAGGAGGGAAAAGAAGGTGAAACCAAAGGGATCAACAATCTCTTCAAGGAAGTAATAGCAGAAAATTTTCCAGACATAGATCAAGAGGTCGATACACAGGTCCAGGAAACTTATAGAACTCCCTTTAGACAGGATCGGAGAAGAGGGTCCCCACGCCACATAATTGTCAAAATGACCAATGTGGAAGCCAAGCAGAGAATCTTAAAGGCAACAAAAACAAAGAGCCAAGTGACATTCAGAGGCAAACCAATTAGAATCACTCCAGACTTCCCAAACCAAGTCATGAGAGCCAGAAGGGTTTGGAGTAACATATTCCAAATTCTGAAAGAAAACAACTTCCAGCCAATAATTTCCTACCCAGCAAAACTTTCTATCAAATTAGATGGGGAAATAAGAAGCTTCCATGACAAACAGAAACTGAAGGAATTTATGTCTTCAAAACCAGCACTAGAGAAAATACTCAAAGAGATTAACTACAAAGAAGAAATAGGTAACACACACCAGAACCAGAGAAACAAGATTTTCCATCCAACAGACAACTAAGATTGGTTATCTTTGGAGATTCATTATTTATATTAGTCTTTTACCTATTTCTAAATTGTATTGTTTGCTTTTATTGTTGCTAATTTTTAGAATTTCTAGTTGGAATATTAATATACCTTCAGATATAGCATTTGGAAATATTTTATCCCATTCTATCAGTAACTTTTAACTTTACATTGTCTTTGGATATACAATATTTTTTTATCTTTTAGGGAGATTGTTTACCCTTTTGTTGCCTGTGCCATTGAAATCATATCCAAGAAATCATTGCCAATTTCAATGTTGTGAGGTGTTATGACTCAGATTTTCTTCTAAAATTTATAGTCTTAAGATTTATATTTAGGTCTTTTATCTATTTTGAGTTAATATTTGTATATGGTGTTAGGTAAGGGTCCAACTTTATTTATCTATTTTGAGTTAATATTTGTATATGGTGTTAGGTAAGGGTCCAACTTTATTCTTTTTCATGTAATTATTATTTTTCAACAATATTTCGTTAAAAGATTATTATTTTCTCCACCAAATGTTCGTGGAAACCTTGTCAAAATAACTTGACAATATATGGAAGAATTTATCTCTAGGCTTTTATTTAACTCCAATGGTTTATATATATGCCTTTATAACAGTACTACACTGTTTCAATTATTGTAGCTTTATAAGGTTTGAAATCAGAAAATATACATCTTCTAGCTGTCTTCTTTTGTGAGATCATTTTGGGTATCTAGAGTCCATATTCCATATTAGGATAGATTTTTTTTCTGAAAAATAAATAAATAAATGTATGATAGTTTCACCTAAAAAAAAAACAAAAGAAAAAATATTCTCTGGTAAGAAAGAAAGCAAAAAGAAAGATTGCAATGTTATCTTTAAGTCATCAAAAGCTTGGTATCAGACAAATTAAACTGTTACATGAGATTATCATTTTTAATTTTGGATAAATTGCTATAATACTAGATGTCATCCACTAAGCTAAGCATGGGAAGGAAGGATGGGGAGGAACGGCGTGGGGATCGGGCAGGGGCTAACTGGGCGATGTGTGCATGTATGCCAACAAAAGTATTTTTTTTATCCCATTATGATGTATGAATGCAATGCACCAATAAAAAAATTTAAAAAAGAATATACAAAGAACTAAACTCATTGCGACAAAACAACCCAATTAAAATATGGACAATGAAAAAATGTTCAACATCATTAGCAATCAGAGAAATGCAAATCAAAACTACCCTGAGATTCACATAACCCCAATTAGAATGGCAATCATTAAAAGCACAAACAATAACAAATGCTGGCAAGAATGTGGAGAAGTAGGTGGTTGTCTAACCAGTATGTGTTAGAAACAAGACAAGAAAAAAACCCACTTCCTCAACCCTAGTACTCTAGAATTACAGACCAGGAGACCTTGTGGGTCTCAGTGTCTAAATGAAGGAGACAATGGAGAGGAGCTCAGCCGCCTGCTCCTTACCTACCTCTGTTGTTTCATGGACAAGACTGAGAATCCTCGCACATCCACAACTAAGGATGAAAGTCCTAATCAAATATCAGTTGGATCTATCAAAGGCATGACTTCAATTTTCAGAGAGCTTTAGTGGAATAAAATTCTACCCATGGGCCAATATGTGATTTCACCTAATCCTGGATGGCATACGTGTCTGGCAGTGTTATTTCATTTCACAACTGAGTAAACTGGCAGATGTTGAATACTCTGATTTCTGCCCCAATCTTATGCCATCTGAAAAAACGAAATTACTGAAATACAGATCATCAAATTGCCTCAAATTCATCCCATTATAAAAATCCAGTTTTAAAACTTAAACCCCATCAACCTCTGGCCTAATGACCTTCTTTTTTTTCTTTCTTTTTTATTTCTTTATTTATTTTGCGGGTATGGAACCCAGGGGCATTTGACCTCCTCCAAGCTACATCTCCTGCCCTATTTTTTTTCTTTATTTTGAAACAGGGTCTCACTGAGTTGCAGAGGGCCTCACTAAGTAGCTGAGGCTGTCCGTGAACCGCGATCCTCTGGTCTCAGCCTCCCGAATGCTGGGATTACAAGCATGCGCCACCACGCCTGGCTTTTCCTAATGACTTTCTTGATGAACACTTATACCATGTTAATCTCCATTTTAAAGAGTGCTGAAATGCACAAATTCATAACAATTTTTTGTATAGTCTTAGTTATTTCCTTAAAATGAATTACTGAAGGCTTGGTCAAAGTTTTATGAATTTTATAAAATTTAATAAATTGTAAAAGTACCCTATTAAAAGAATGCACCCTTCTACAACTTCACAAGAATTTTTTAACATTCATTAATTCAATGGATTAAAAAAAATAGGCTTTTGAGACTGGGTGTGGTGGCACACACTTGTAATCCCTGCGCTTGGGAAGCGGAGACAAGAGGATCGCGCAGGTTCAAAGCCAGCCTCACTGACTTAAGAGCCCTGTTTTCAAATAAAAATATAAAATAGGTCTGGGAATGTAGCCCAGAAATAGAAGGGTTTCCAGGAACCCCAATACCACACACACACACACACACACACACACACACACACACATATATACAGGCTTTTGAAATTGATATGCTAATCCCAGTACTTGACTTGGGGGGCTGAGATAAAAGGATCACAAGTTTGAGAATAGCCTCCACAACTTAGCAAGACCCTTAGCAACCTATAAGACTCTGTTTCAAAATAAATAGGGTTGGAGGTGTTTCAAAATAAAAAGGGTGAAAGCTCCTGGGTTCAATCCCAAGCACCATAAGAAAAAAATGAATAAATGCATTTACTTTCACTTCTCTTTTAATTCTCACACCAGTCTTACAAAGGCAGTATTTATTACTAACAAAAGAATTTTATAACTCACAAAATTAAGAAAGAGATGTCAATGTGATCAGTCAGAAACTAAACAAAGCTATATATCCAGTTTGTCTCAATCCTTTTCTACCATACCAAATGAAGTGTAATCCTACATAAGTAAAGGTCATTAGTGCTATTAAAAATAAATAAACAAAACTGCCATAAAACATGATTAACACATTTAACTTTGAGAATATAGAGAGACGTCAAGAAAGGTATTAAAAATAGTTCTTCTTTGGGTATTGCCATGTTCTGAGTAAGTGCTAGTAGCACTGTGCTAGAGGCTGGTTCTTCAATGCCCTTTAATGGAAGAAATCCCTACACGACCTTGTTCGGGGAATATCGTCTACCTATTTGTCTCTGCTGTTTCTTGGTCTATCAGGTTTCATCTGTCTGCCTGTCCATTACTGTCTCTCTTTTTCTCACTCACTCTCTCTCCCCCACACATATACACAAACAGTAAACACAACATAAAAACAAGACAAAATGACCTTTTAAATACTGTTCAAAAATTTTAACTAAAAAACATACATAGGGAGAAATAGTCATGTCTGTCATCCAAAGCAATGCTACCAACTAAATGACCATTCTATAACTATTTTATTAGCACAAAAAATGATTTAACATGTGAAAACTCACTCAATGCTTTCTTAAGAACTAAAACAAAGTCTTTGTTCAGCATTATAAAGATACATTTCAAAAGTTATGAATATTTTAATACTAAATAACTGAGCAAATAATTGAGAGGAAACATGTCTGGAATCGATTTATTAAATGCTTTCTTATCTTTTTTTTTATACTTGCAAAAGCAAAAAGTTCAAGAATCCGATCACAAATTAATCAACATGTAAGTCAGACTTCAAAACATGCACTTATCTACCATAAGTGTTGGCCCACCTTGATCACAGCAGATTTTGGACCAGTGAGTCCTTTGGGACACTTAGAAACCAGTGAGCAGCACCTATTAGCTCTGAATAGGAAGGCCAAATAGGTTTTGGGTTATGCCAAGTTTAACTGAGAACTTTATGGCTTAAATAAGTGAAAATTAAAGATAATTAAAAGAGTCAAATTAAAGATAATTAAAAGAGTCAAATGGCTCTGGGATAGAAATCACCCCCCAAATTCAATTTTAAAAAAATTAGTACCAAAACTAGATGGGCGTGATCACATGTATATTAACAACATATTGCTAATTGATATTTTTAGTAACTTAAGAAAAAAAATTTTTTTTTTTTTTTGCGGGTCTGAGGATGGGACCCAGGGGCATTCGACCTCCAAGCTACACCCCCTGCCCTATTTTGTATTCTTTTTTTTATTTTATACTATTTATTTTGTATTCTTTATTCTTTATTTTTATTTCTTTATTCTGTATTCTTTATTTTGAAACAGGGTCTCACTTACTCTAGCCAGAGCAATAAGGCAAGAAAAGGAAATCAAAGGAGTACAAATAGGAAAAGAAGAACTTAAGCTTTCACTATTTGCAGATGACATGATACTATATTTAGAAAACCCAGCAAACTCAACCAAAAGGCTTATAGAACTGATCAAAAAATTCAGCAAAGTATCTGGATACAAAATCAATCTTAAAAAATCAGAAGCTTTCCTGTATACCAACCATAAATCCACTGAAAAAGAAATTCAGAAAACACTTCCACTCAGGATCTCCCACAAGAAAATAAAATACCTAGGAATAAACTTGACCAAAGCCAAACTATGGAACCAGCCAAGATGTACATCAATAGATGAATGAATTACAAAACTGTGGGATATGTACACAATGGAATTTTACTCAGCCATTAAAAAACTCAATTACATCATTTTCAGGGAAATGGATGGAACTGGAGGAATTATGCTAAGTGAGATTAGTCAGTCACAAAAAATAAGAAATCAGATGCTTTCCCTAATATGTGAGAGTTAGGGAGAAATGGGTCATAGGAGGAACTCTTGAAAGAGGAAATCCTATAGAGGAGCAAACAAGACAACCTAAAGGAGGAGAAAGGAGGGGGGAAGAAGAAAATCTCTAAAACACACAATGTACTTAAACATATCGAAGTCAACCACTAAGCCAAGCAAGGGAGGGAGGGATGGGGAGGGAATGGGGTGGGAATTGGGTAGGGGTTAAATCAGCGATGAGTACACACAAGTTTTTTACCCCAATAAGTTGTATGAATATAATGCACCAATAAAAAAATTTAAAAGAAAAAAAAAGAAGATAATTAAAACATTAGTATAAAGATACCTTAAGAAAGGAAAACTACACACCAATAGCCTTAATGAACATAGATGCAAAAATTCTAAACAAAATACTAGCTATACGCATTCAAAACTATATCAAGAGAATAATACATCATGACCAAGTCGGTTTCATCCCAGAAAAACAAGGCTGGTTCAACATACGCAAATCAATACATGTTATTCACCACATAAATAGAACCAAGAACAAAAACCACATCATCATAGCAATAGATGCTGAAAAAGCATTCGACAAAATCCAACACCCATTTATGTTAAAAACACTGCAAAAAATTGGGATAGAAGTAAAGTACTTCAACATCATCAAGGCAATATACTGCAAACCCAAAGCCAACATTATATTGAATGGGGAAAAACTGCAAGAATTTCCGCTTCAGTCAGGAACAAGACAAGGATGCCCACTATCACCACTCCTTTTCAATATAGTCCTTGAGATTCTTGCTGCAGCAATCAGACAAGAGAAGGAAATCAAAGGAATCCACATAGGAAGAGAGGAAGTAAAACTATCCTTATTTGCAGATGACATGATCCTTTATCTGGAAGACCCAAAGAACTCAACCAAAAGACTTCTGGAGCTGATCGACAAATTCAGCAAAGTCGCAGGTTACAAAATCAACCTAAAGAAATCAGTGGCCTTTCTTTACGCCAACAACAAATCCACAATGAAAGAAACAAAAACAACAATTCCATTCACTATAACCTCAAAACCTATAAAATACCTAGGAATAAACCTAACCCAAGATGTAAAAGACCTCTACAACAAAAACTATAAAACAATAAAGAAAGAAATAGAAGAAGATCTTGGAAGATGGAAAGATCTCCCATGCTCATGGATAGGCAGAATAAATATCATCAAAATGGCCATTCTGCCAAAACTGATCTATAGGTTCAATGCAATTCCCATCAAAATACCAGTGACATTCTTCAGAGACCTAGAAAAATCAATCATGAACTTCATATGGAGAAGGAAAAGACCTAGAATAGCCAAAGCAATTCTCAATAACAAGAAACACGCAGGAGGCATTACAATCCCAGACTTCAAACTATACTATAGAGCAATAGTAGTAAAAACAGCATGGTACTGGCACAAAAACAGATATACTGACCAGTGGATTAGAATAGAAGATACAGAAACAAACCCACACATCTTTAGTCAATTAATCTTTGACAAAGGGGCCAAACACATACGCTGGAGAAAAGACAGCCTTTTCAACAAGTGGTGCTGGGAGAACTGGCTAACCATTTGTAAAAAGATGAATCTAAACCCCTATATCTCACCAAACACAGGAATCAACTCAAGATGGATCAAAGACTTAGAAATTAGACCTGAGACGGTGAAGCTAGTAGAGGAGAGCATAGGTTCAACACTACAACATATTGGCACAGGCAGTAACTTTCTCAACAAAACCTCCAAAGCTCAGGAAATTAAAGCAAGAATAAACAAGTGGGATAACATCAAACTAAAAAGTTTCTTCTCATCAAAGGAAACTATCAATAACCTAAAGAGGAAGCCTACAGAATGGGAAAGGATCTTTACCAGCCACCATTCTGATAGGGGGCTAATATCCAGAGTATACAAAGAGCTCAAAAGACTCTACACTAGCAAAACAAACAACCCAATCAAGAAATGGGCAAATGAACTAAATAGACACTTCACAAAAGAAGAGATACAAAGGGCTAATAGATACATGAAAAGATGTTCTTCATCACTGGCCATCAGGGAGATGCAAATCAAAACTACACTGAGATTCCATCTAACCCCAGTCAGAGTAGCAAGCATAAAGAAATCAAATAACAACAAATGCTGGCGAGGATGCGGGGAAAGAGGAACTCTTTTACACTGTTGGTGGGAATGCAAACTAGTTCAGCCACTATGGAGATCTGTGTGGAGATTCCTAAGAAAGGTGGGAATAGATCCACCATATGATCCAGCTATACCACTCCTGGGTATCTTTCCAAAGGGGTTGAATTCAGAGAACTACAGCAACATATGCATACCTATGTTCATAGCAGCACAATTTGTAATAGCCAAAATATGGAACCAACCCAGATCACCATCAACAGATGAGTGGATAGCAAAACTGTGGGAAATACACACAATGGAATTTTATTCAGCCATAAAGAAGAACAAAATTATATCATTTGCAAGAAGATGGAAAGCCCTGGAGAACATTATGTTAAGTGAGATCAGCCAAGCACAGAAGGAGAAGATACACATGTTTCCTCTAATATGCCCAAACTAGAAAACACAAAGGATACCAGTAGGACCGCAGATATTAGAGGGGAAATACTAGCTAAATTTTAATGGAAAGATAGGAGAGGAGAAAGGCCGATCTGGATTAAGGAGGGTCTATACCTGAACATGTGTAAAATTATGAATAAGACATGGTTAACCTGGACAACCATTGGTGGGGGGGGGAAGGGGACAGGGGGGAGAGAGCACCAAATATAGTATAAATGTATACTACTTATGTTCAATAAAAAATTGTTAAAAAAAAAACATTAGTATAAGATGAACAAATTTGCTGACTACAATTGAGCACATGTGATATTAAATTAAAATGTCTTATATTAAATATATTTATGATTTCCCTTTGTTAATCAGGGCCTAACTTACTAGCCTTTTATATAATCCAATGCCAGTTAAGAATTATGTCATAGCCGGGCGTGGTGGTGCACGCTTGTAATCCCAGCGTTTGGGAGGCTGAGACCAGAGGATCGCGGTTCGTGGACAGCCTCAGCTGCTTAGTGAGGCCCTCTGCAACTCAGTGAGACCCGGTTTCAAAATAAAGAATAAAAAATAGGGCAGGGGGTGTAGCTCAGAGGTCAAATGACCCTGGGTTCCATCCCCAGACCTGAAAAAAAAAAAAAAGAATTACGTCATAGCTGTTGGGCGTGGTGGTGCACGCTTGTGATCCCGGCATTTGGGAAGCTGAGACCAGAAGATCATTGTTCGAAAACAGCCTCAGCTACTTAGCAAGGCCCTTCACAACTCAGTGAGACCCTGTTTCCAAACTAAAAAGACTAAAATATAGGGCTGAGGTACAATGTGCCTGGGTTCCATCCCCAGTACCGCAAAAACAAAAGAAAGAATTATGTCATAGTTAAATACTTAGGTATATTGGTGTAAATATATTTACATATATATGTATGTATTATTCATGCTATTATATATTATGTATATAAAGCATAAATTTATACTATTATTAATACTTCATAGTATTAATATAAAGAACATATCACCATTATATCTAAAATTAAACCCATTGACATTCATTTCTTTATGGAAGAATATGCCTATTCTTACCCAATATATTTATAATACAAGACTGCATAATCCAATGTTCAGTGTATCACTTCCTCCCTTAAAAGCTTCAAGGAAAATATTTTAAATGAATCATAAAATAAGATTTTTATAGACCTGTGATATTTACCCTTCGATCCTATATTTAAAACATACCTATATGCAATTTTAAATAATAGCAGCACATCCTGACAAATATATATATATATATATATATATATATATTTTTTTTTTTTTTTTTTTTTTTTTTGGTGATACTGGGGTTCCTGGAAGCCCTTATACCTTCGGGCTACACTCCCAGACCTATTTTTACATTTTTATTTTGGAAACAGGGTCTCCTAAGCCAGGACACGCAGCTGGCTTCGAACCTGTGCAATCCTCCTGTCTCTGCCTCCCAAGCACGGGGATTACAAGCGTGCCACACCCGGCCTCTGACAAATATTTTTAAGTAAGCATTTGGTCCAGTAGTCTAATGATACCTTTTGTTCTGTCTTCAGAAACTGGGCCAGCTCCTCCACAGTCAGGTGATCTTTCTTGTCACTGTAGCTCAAAAGCAACAAGTAAAGGTCTCGTCTCAATGACATCATCTTGTAAAAAACGCAGAATTCTTCAAATGTCAAAGTTCCCTGATTCTCATCTGTGTCAGCTTCCTGGAAAAGGTGTAGAAAATAATGGCGGTGTGTAAATTTGAAATAGTAAATTCATTATAGGGAAGTAGGGATGTTTGTTTTATATAATGGGTCAGTATGCCAATCACAAGTGGTGAACACATTCGTTTTAAGCACATATGGAACATGATAAACTAGATATTAGTTCACAAAGAAAGTTTCAGCAAGTTATAAAAAAAATCAAACTTATATAAACCAATTCATCTAACCAGAGTAAATTTATACATCAACAAAGAAGCCTAAAATAAAACAAAAACACCTATGGAAGCAGTATAATACATGTCTAAATAAGAAGTGAAACATACAGAAGGAAACAAATACACTACATATTAAAACTTGTACAGTAGCCCTGGGTTCAATCCCCAGCACCACAAACAAAAGAAAGAAGAAAAAACAGAAAGAAAGAGAGAGGAAATCAGAGAGAAGGGGTAAGAAAGGAAGGAGGGAAGGAAGGAAGGAAGGAAGGAAGGAAGGAAGGAAGGAAGGGAGGGAGGGAGGGAGGGAGGAAGGAAGGAAGGAAGGAAGGAAGGAAGGAAGGATGGATGGATGGAAGGAGGACTTGTACAATAAAGCTAAAAAAGTAACTAAAGAGAAACCTGAAGTCAAATTATCAGGAAGCAAAATAGATTAAAAACAGAAGATAAAAATTCAAGTCAAAAGTTAAAAAAAGTTTAATCAAAGAAAATATTAGAAATCATAAAAACAGAAATTAATGAGATAAAAACAAAGGTTTAAAAAAAACCAAGAGTGATTTTTGAAGAAACTAATGAAAAAGAGAGATCCTAACTCTAAACAAGACTAGTCAGGAACAAAGAGAGAGAATAAATTTAATGCATGAACAAAACACCAGTCCCCAACCAACTTCTGAACTGTAATCTGACCAGAGGGACTTTCCCTGGGAGAGACTCTCCATGCCTCTCCACCTTTGGCTACGATGCCCTTACGCCATCACATCAGGGTGCCTCCCTGCTTTCTCTCCATGGAAAAATCTGAACAATCTATCTGGATTTATGTGGACTTTATTTGTTTCTAATAATTATCGAGTGAGAACATTTCATCATCTTACTTCTGATTGGCTGAATTTGTCATAAACCATTAAGGATATATAAAAGCAACAATCCATTTATATGCTCTTCCTCATCCAAGTGAACACAGTTTTAACTGAACAAATCTGGCCAGGAATGAACTGCATGGCTCTCGTGAACGACCCTCAACTCTTATGTTAAACATAATTAATTTAATTTAAACATGATTAATTTACTAACAAACAAATGTAAGGTAGAAATAATTTTTTATCTTTGCTAACTTTGGACCAATTATGAGTAAACACTAACTAACTCTCAAACCTTACACAGTTTCTAAGTGAGGCTGATCACTCTTGCCTTCTGTTATTTTAAAGGTACAGATAGATAGATTGAATTAAAGAATCACAACTTTTATTTATGTGGGAGGCTCTTTGTTGGAGAGTCTCTGCATCCTAAGTAACTAGGTGTGATGTTCATATTCCTGCCATAACTTTGTGTCAAAATATTTAGTCCTAGATTCAGAGATAAGTCATTTTTCTAGACTTCGGTGTGAATGCCTAGCCAATTAAGAACAGTAAGACTCTGGGGTTTAAACAACAGCATCTGAAGACGTCAAAAGATGCCATTCATACTTTGAAAGATTACTTTTTTAAAACTCACTTCTGCTGCAACCGGGGGGGAAGAAAAGGGAAACTCTAGGAAGACTTTAGTGTCTTCGCCAGAAATACTGTCAAAAGAAAGAATGCTCCTGACATAAGGCAAGCTAGTATCCCTAATACAAAACTCTGAAATATAGAATGCTCCCAAATCCAAAACTTTTGGAGGATTTAGCAGATGGAGGCTGAGAGAAAGAGCCTGTCACTCCCTTGCTGCTCTGATCCTGACCTCTATAAGAACAAATGGTTAGGAACAGAAGCACCAAACATAAAATATCAATGCTCTCCTAAACTTGTATCACCCACCTGGTCACTTAAATGCAAGTTACTGCAAAACATAGATATGTATATGACTTATTTCCAAATAAATCCTTTTGTAAAATAATATTCTAGTTCATGACTAATAATCTAGCATTGTCTTTTGTGGGGGAGGGAACACTGAGGTTGAGCCCAGGGGCATTCTACCTCTGAGCTATACCCCTAGCCCTTTTCATATATTTTTTATATTTTTAATTTATTTTTTTATTTTATGTGGATCATATTGAAAATGGCATACATTTCAGACTGTGCTTGGTGCCCTCTCCCTCCCTACTTCCCCTTCCCCTCCTCCCAACAATGAGTGTCCAGGCTGACCTTGCTACATTCATATTTTTACACATAGGTTAATGTAGCTCCTCCATTAATCAACCTCAGCCTTCTATATCCCCTACCTTTCCATTTCAGCTTTGCTGAGGTTTCACCTCCATTTTCTGGAGTCGCTCTGGAATTCCTAATACTCCCTAGTTTGATTATATTAAAGAAAACATATGTCCCTTCTCTTTCTGTTTGGCTGATCGATCTCACTTAACATAATGTTCTCCAGGTCTTTCCATCTTCTTAGAAATGACATGATTTTGTTTTTCTCTATCGTTGAGTAGAATTCCATTGTGAGTATTTCCCATAATTTTGCAATCCATTCATCTGTTGATGGAGACCTAGGTTGGTTCCATATTTTAGCTATTACGAATTGTGCTGCTATGAACATGGGTCTGCATATGTTACTGTAGTTCTCTGATTTCAACCCCTTTGGAAAGATTCCCAAGAGTGGTATAGATGGATCATATGGTACATTTATTCCCAGTTTTCTAAGGAATATACACACTGATCTCCATAGCAGCTGAACTAGTTTGCACTCCAACCGACAGTGTAAAAGAGTTCCTCTTTCCCCACATCCTCACCAGCATTTGTTGTTATTTGATTTCTTTATGCTTGCCACTCCGATTGGGGTTAGATGGAATCTCAGCATAGTTTTGAATTGCATCTCCCTAGTGGCTAATGATGTTGAACATCTTTTATATTTTATTTTGAAACAGGGCTTTGCTAGGTTGCTGAGTGTCTCAATATGTTGTTGAAGCTAGTCTTGAACCTGCTATCCTCTGGTCTCAGGCTCCCAAGTATTGAGATTACGGGCAGGCACTACCATGCTCAGCCTAGCATTGTCTTAAACTTAACCAAGTTCACTCCTATAGCTCAGACAGAGGACCGCATATAACCTCACTGGATGCAGAGAAAGTCCAGTCCCAAGACTTACTGCAGTGACTAATCAACAGGGAAAAAGTATCTTTGCCAACACCAACATGTGCTGAATGAACTTGTATGAGCTCACTAAATGTGGGAGTGTTTAGCACTTGTAAACTTAGGGATTTGAAACCTTAAGCTCCTCAGAAACAAAACAGAGAGCTCTTGAGAGGTCTTGGATGAGTACTATTTTTCTTCCTGTTATTTGGTGTTTGTTCTTATCCTCACAAGAGGTAGGCAGATGAAATGTCATTGTCTTTTTCGTGGGACCTGAGTTTACTCCATCATTTAAGTATCAGGAAGAGTGCTCATAATTACTCTCTAAAAACTGCCACAACACAAAAGTACTTGAGGAAGTGAAACTGAATTTATGTTAAGTTTTTGGAGTTCTTTTTCTTTGATGAAACAAAATTCCTCTCTTCACCAAAGGGGGTGGGGGAAAAACAGAACAACACATCAAGCAATAGTAGCTTCCAACAAAATATCCCCTTTTCACATAGCAAGGCACATCAGAAATCTCTGTGTTTTTAGCATAAAGGCCAACGCCACTGTGCAAGCATTACCTGAAACATCTGCCTGACTTTTCTTCGGGGCAGATTGACATTCAGTTTATGCATAAGTTGGTGTATTTCTTCAATATTCAATAAGCCATCACCATTCTTATCAGCTTCCTCAAAGGTCTGCTTCACCCACGTGAAGAAAAGTCAAAGAAAACACTTGTGTTGTCAATATAAAAACTGTTCTGCTACAGAATACTCCCAAGGACATCTACCAGCAACATGGAACTTGAGAAATTTTTTTTTTTTTCTTTTTGGTACTGGAGATTGAACCCAACCCAGGGGTGTTCTACCACTTGATCTACATCTTCAGTCCTATTTTATTTTTTATTTTGAAACAGGGTCTCACTGGGTTGTTGAGGGTCTTGCTAAGTTGCCCAGGCTGGACTGAAACCTGAGATCCTCTTGCCTCAGTCCCCCAAGTACTGGACTTATACAGGCATGCACCACCACACCCAAAGAAGAGAAGTTCTTTTGAGGAGACCCTGTAATACACAGGCTCTACTGAGTTAGTAGTGAAGAAAACAGCTACTTAAGACCGGGTAGGAGGCAGGGCAGACGTTCATGGGAAACCAAAGTCAAACAAGACTGTTGAGAGCTCTTTAATTCTCACATTCATATCCAATTTTATCCAAATTAAACATCAAGCCTATTATTGCAAAAACACTCCATTTCATCAGCTGGAAGGGAAAAACACTGCATTACTAGCTCTCATTCTGCTCAAACAAAAAGACAGTATATTAATTTATATCCCCATTAGTAAATGCCATAACTCAATTTACTTGTTTGCACTTGTCCATTAGCCCTTTTTCTCTGCTGGCCAGTGTTCCCCAGCAATGCTCCCCTGCTTATCATACAAACCTCTTGCCCTCATCAGTCCGCAGATATAGGGTTGGATCAGGCTCTCCATGCATAAGGCAGAGATGGCATGCAGCAGAGACACTCAGGGTGATGACAGCTCTCACACACTTTGCTCAAAGTTTATCACAGCCCAATGCACAACAGCCGCATTAGGGAAGCAATCTAGATATCCGTCACCAGAAGAATGGATAGAGAAAATGGGCCATAGGCAATACAATGGAATTTTACCCGGCCATAAAGAACAAAGTTAGGTCATGTAGAGGGAAGTGGATAGGACTGGAGAAAATTGTGCTAAGTGAGGTTGGCCAGTCTCTGAAAGTCAAAGTCAAGGGTCATATGTCTCCTCTCATGTGTGGAAGCTAGTAAGAAAACAGGAGACAAAATGGAGTTTGGTCAAATGAGAAGAAAGAACAGTAGAATGGAAGAAGGGTATTGGGAAAGATGGGGAGGGGAAAAGGGAGGCCTGAGGAAGGTAACAGCTCAAATAATGCTAAGCCCATACATGAAGGCATCACTACCAATCCCCTTCTAGTACTGGGGGATGGGGGAGGTTGCAGAGGGAAGTGCACCAAGTGCTGTGTGCATATATATTTGTATCACATAGAACCTCACTGTGCTGTATAATTATAATGCACCAATAAAAGTATAATATATACTTTTATAGTACATATGATCCCTTAATAATGAAGCCGCCAATACAACAAATTTAGGCCTTATCTTCTTCTGCACTCTCCCTTCTAATATCTTTTTACCTTCACAATACTCCTGACACAGGATTTCAACTTTCTCAGTCCCTCTTCTACATTTAGAAAATTAGGATAGAAATATAGGACTTCCGGGAAGATGGCAACCGAGAAAAGTGGGGCTTAAGAGCCCTGCTAACAACCAATCTCCATTACCACAAAATCAGCGCCTTTCATAGCCAGAAAACACCATCACCAGAGAAACAAAAAAATCACCAGGCGCCAGAGAGAAAGCAGACTGAGAACAGAGCTCAGAGCCACAGAGGAGATACACCAGCCTCACGCCCAAAGACACGGCAGCAGCGCCATACTGCCGGCAGCAGTGGCAAATTCACCGGACGGCTACAGTAAGCCGAGGTGAGCCGCTGCGGAACAGCCAGGCGGGATCTTTCGGCACAGGAAGCATCTAAAGCTCCCAGTGGCTGAGCTCAGCACACGCTGCAGGGACTCAGAGTGGAACTCAAAACCAGAGAAGAAAAAATACGCCAGCCTCATGGCCGAGGGTGTGGCAGCATCGCCATATTGCCACCGGCGGCAGCAGCAGTGAATTCACCAAGTCCAGTACAGCTGCATCTGCGTACTCAAGAACAGTGAGTCAAATTGCGGGCCACAGAGGAGAAATCCCAGTACTGTACTCCCTGGGACTTGACCCAGTGGGGGAGTGGCGGTGGCAGAGATATCACACCATAGGAGAACGTGCAACCTGGCACACCCCCCCCCATAGTTTAAAGCAGCCTCTATCGACTCCCTGGGTCGGAGACTCTGTGATACAACCCAGTAAAGGAGTAGTGGGGTCTGATATACTACAGACTCGAGATCCAGAGCACCTTAAGTGAAGCCGTAGTGACACAGGGAAGAACCCAGAGAAGGCACAAACTTCCGAAATCATGGGAAAGAGGAATAACACTGGAGCAACGAATGCCCACAACCCCACAACATCAGAACCCGATAAAACAGAAAATCAGAGATTTCTAGAAGATCAAATCAGGAAAATAACTGTAGAAATAATAGAGGTGCTTCGAAAAGAACTCAGAGAGAGCCAAAAAGAGATAAAGGATGCAATTAATGAAGTAAAGACCTCAATTCAAAGCACAAACAACCGATTAGAGCACATGGAGAACAGAATCTCGCTCTTAGAAGATGATCATTCCAAAAATGAACGCATAGTTTCTAATCTAGAAAAAAATATCCGACAGCAGGAATCTGATATTGAAGAAATATGGGCCCATTTTCAGAGAGCTAACCTAAGAATAATTGGAATAGAGGAGGGAAAAGAAAGTGAAACCAAAGGGATCAAAAATATCTTCAAGGAAGTAATAGCAGAAAATTTTCCAAACATAGAGCAAGAGGTCAATACACAGGCCCAGGAAACGTATAGAACTCCCTTTAGACAGGATCGGAGAAGAGGATCCCCACGCCACATAATTGTCAAAATGACCAATGTGGAAGCCAAGCAGAGAATCTTAAAGGCAACAAAAACAAAGGGCCAAGTGACATTCAGAGGCAAACCAATTAGAATCACTCCAGACTTCCCAAACCAAGTCATGAGAGCCAGAAGGGCTTGGAGGAACATATTCCAAACTCTGAAAGAAAACAACTTCCAGCCAAAAATTTCCTACCCAGCAAAACTTTCTGTCAAATTAGATGGGGAAATAAGAAGCTTCCATGACAAACAGAAACTGAAGGAATTTATGTCTTCAAAACCAGCGCTAGAGAAAATACTCAAAGAGATTAACTACAAAGAAGAAATAGGTAACACACACCAGAACCAGAGAAACAAGATTTTCCATCCAACAGACAACTAAGATTGGTTATCTTTGGAGATTCATTATTTATGTTAGTCTTTTACCTATCTCTAAATTGTATTTTTTGCCTTTATTGTTGTTGATTTTTAGGATTTCTAGTTGGAATATTAATATACCTTCAGATATAGCATTTGGAAATATTTTATCCAATTCTATTAGTAACTTTTAACTCTGTTTACATTGTCTTTGGATATACAATTTTTTTTATTTTTTAGGGAGTTTGTATACTCTTCTGTTGCCTGTGCCATTGAAATCATATCCAACAAATCACTGCCAATTTCAATGTTGTGAGGTTTTATGACCCAGATTTTCTCCTAAAAGTTTATAGTCTTAAGATTTATATTTAGGTCTTTTATCTATTTTGAGTTAACACTTGTATATGTGATTAGGTAAGGGTCCAATTTTATTCTTTCCATGTAATTATTATTTTTCAACAATATTTAGTTAAAAGATTATTATTTCCACCACCAAATGTTCGTGGAAACCTTGTCAAAAATAACTTGACAATATAGGGAAGAATTTAGCTCTAGGCTTGTACTTAACTCCAATGGTTTATATATCTGCCTTTAGAACAGTACTACACTGTTTCAATTATTGTAGCCTTATATGGTTTGAAATCAGAAAATATATATCTTCTAGCTTTGTTCTTTTTCAAGATCGTTTTGGGTATCTAGAATCCATATTCCATATTAGGATAGATTTTTTTCTGAAAAATAAATATATAAATATATGATAGTTTCACCTAAAAAAAATAGAAAAAAAAATATTCTCTGGTAAGAAAGAAAGCAAAAAGAAATATTGAAATGTTATCTTTAAGTCATCAAAAGCTTGGTATCAGACAAATGAAACTGTTATGTGAGATTATCATTTTTAATTTTGGATAAATTGCTATAATACTAGATGTCAACCACTAAGCCAAGCATGGGAAGGAGGGATGGGGAAAGAATGGGGTGGGAATCGGGTGGGGGATGACTGGGTGATGTGTGCATGTATGTCTACAAAAGTTTGTATCCCACTATGATGTATGAATACAGTGCACCAATAAAAAAAAATAAAAATATAAAAAAAAGAAAATTAGACCATCTAGTTCAATATCATCATTGTTCAGATAAGGATATAAAACTAAAGGAAGGCCGGGTGTGGTGGTGCACGCTCGTAATCCCAGCGCTTGGGAGGCTGAGACAGGAGGATTGTGCAGGTTCGAAGCCAGCCTCAGCTACTTAGTGAGGCTCTCAGCAACTTGGCAAGACCCTGTTTCCAAATAAAATATGAAATAGCTCTGAGAGTGTAGCCCGAAGGTAGAAGGCCTCTGGGTTCCATCTTCAGTACCACAAAAATAATAAATAAATAAATAAATAAATAAATAAATAAATAAAACAGAAATTTTCTTAGAATTGGTAAGAGAGCCAGGTCTCAAATCCAGGTCTCTGGGGACCTGGTAGAGCATTCCTCGCTCCTCCATGGGAGGTCTCTCTCTGTCCCATGCTCCTCTTCCTACACTGGCCTTGAAAGTTGTCACCCAACAGGCACAACTTTCTATTCACAGCCAACTAGGAAGTGGAAACCCACTGTGCCATGGCAACCCTCTGGCTCAGCTGTGAATCTCGGCAACTGAGAGTAGGATGCTGAGTTTAGGTATAAAGGATGTATACCATGTGAGTGAGATTTTATCAGACCCTCTGTGAGATGAGCCTTGGGTTGTATTACACAGTGGGGAAGCAAAATAAATGAAGGAATTGAAAACTCTCAGTTGACTTTCAGCAGAGAGGATTTTTTTTAAAAAATGGATGATTCATAGTTGTTGAAGGGCATGTTAGAGAAGGCAGGAATGTACACATGCTTGGAATACCAAACGGAGCTTCCAAGTTGAAGGGTAATGAAGAGAAACAGAAAAGAGGTGATGGAAAGAAACCAGAGAATCAACTAAGGGAAGCAAGGAACAGGAGGAAAAGAAGACCGAGGGATAGTATCTTCTCATCAAGTAGGTGACACGCACTGAAAGATTTCCATTTCCACTCAAAATAACTAACTAATGCCCTAGCACTGGGAGAGCACAATTTACATCTCCTGTGTGTTTCAAATGTTGATGGTAGAAGACAGTGCTATAGAAAGTGGAAACAACCAGAAGGTTAAAGTCTCCCTCCTTCTAGGGTGAAGTACAACTGATTTTCAGATTGTAAACACTTTGTTTCACATTTTATTCCCTCTACAACATTGTGTGTGTGTGTGTGTGTGTGTGTGTGTGTGTGTGTGTGTGTGTTACTGAGGATGGAACCCAAAGGCATTCTACTTCCAAGCTACACCCCCAGCCCTCTTTTTTATTCTTTATTTTGAAACAGGGTCTCACTAAGTTTCCAGGGACCTCACTAAGTAGCTGAAGCTGTCTGCTAACCATGATCCTCTGGTATCAGTCTCCCGAATGCTGGGATTATAAACATGGGCCACCCCGCCCAGCCTCTACAACATTTTTAAGTAGGTATGAGAGTCCACTTCTTTCAAGTGTAGTCTTCTTATACAGTTCATCAGGACCTCATTATATATGTCACTTGGAAGTTAAAGGGAGAACTAGACCTAGGGGGAAAAAAAACCTGATGAATCAAAAGGGTGAATAATTAAAGCTAATTATTAATAAGCACCTGAGTCTCATTGTTTACCCTTTTCTGTGCACACAGAATCTACTCCATGAACTCCATTGCTTTAGACTGGGGACGCTGCTCTGTTATTTAGCCACAGTACAAAGAAGTGATAAAATTATTCCAATAACAATAATGTTTTATCCTTTCACTCTACAACTTGGAAGGGTGAGGAAGGTAATGGTACTAGGGATTGAACCCAGGGGCAATCTACCTCTGAGCTACACCCTCAGCCGCACCCTCAGCCCTTTTTATTTTTAATTTTTAAATAGGGTCTTGCTAAATTGCTGAGGGTTTTGCTAAGTTGCTGAAGGTGGCCTCAAACCTACAATCCTGCCTCAGCCTCCCCAGTACTGGGATTACAGGCATGTGCCCCCACACCCAGCATGTAAATTATTCTACAATTCTTTATCAAGGCTCTCCAAGGCTTCTCCAGAGAAGAGGCAGAAGCAGCCAGATCTTGGCATGAGTCTATCCTGCAGATGAAATCTCATTAGGATAGACTGGTGCCTGCAAGGTCTTCGGCACCTCTCCATCAGCTGGCCTTGACCGTTGGCTTAGGAGACATGGGACTGATAAGCAAATACAGGAGGAGTCCAACCAAGAAATAGACACTTGTCCTAATTCTACCGCTGACCTGGCCTTTGATAATCAGCCACTCATGTCACCTCATGGGGGCCTCTGTTTCCTGATCAACAGTGTCAGGAGCATAATTAGGTAACCATGAGATGCATTCCATTTCTAAGAGTCTGTGAAAGGAAAAACCATTCTTTCCAAGTAACAGTCACACGGGATACAATGGTGGTGAGAGGATCTGATAGCTTCGAAGTGTCCTTCACAATTAATATGTGAGTGCCAAGAAAACCCCGAATTAATGATTTATGGCCATACACACAATAACTAAGAAGAAGACAGTAACTGGGCAGAGAAAAACCGGAAGGATAAAACTGAATGAAAAGGAATGCTCTAGTATTTTCTATAAAGAAACTATAGGGGATAGTATTCAGCACAAGGATGCACAAACCTTTCCTGATGATAATAAACATTTTAGATTTTACAGACCATTTGACATTAGCTACAACTTCCCCTACACGGCCACTGTCGCACAAAAGCTACCCCATAAGCAATGCATGCATGAGTGAACCTGGCTGTGTTCTCATAAAACTTTATTTATGGACATTGAAGCTTGAATTTTAAATAACTTTCACATATCACAAAATGTCATGCTCTGTTTTATTTTTCCCCCACCACTTAATTTTTTTTTAATTTATTTATTTGGTGGTACTGGGGTTCCTGGAAACCCTTCTACCTCTGGGCTACACTGCCAGACCTATTTTATACTTTTTATTTGGAAGCAGGGTCTCTTAAGCCAGCGCAGCTGGCTTCAAACCTGCGGGATCCTCCTATCTCCGCCTCCCAAGCGCAGGGATTACAAGCGTGCGCCACCACACCCAGCTCCCCCACCACTTTAAATTCAGACAAATAGAGGTCAGGTCAAGCATGGTGGTGGACAACCACAGTCCCAGCTACTTGGAAATCTGAGGCAGGAGGATAGCTAAGTTCAACCAGCCAGTACAACTTAGTGAGACCCTATCTCAAAACAAAAAATAAAAAAGGCTCATTGGTAGAGTGCTTGCCTAACATGGACCTTGGGTTCCATCCACAGTGCTGGAAAAAAAAAAAAAAAAGAAAGAAAACGGTGATGGACCAGATTTGTCCTGTAGTTTGAGGAAAAGGAGATAAGGTAAGAAAAGTCCGATGAAGAAAATGTTGAGACTAGATGCCAGCACCATTATCTTTGCACAGAGATGGTGGGGTGACAGAGATTTCTGACTTTATCCCAATAGGAATGCAAAAAATGGCTGCTCCTTACCTCTCCAGCAACAACAACTTTACTTACAAACTGCCTGGGCTTGGTTTATATAATTCACGTGCTCTCCACACCCCTCCTTTGAATAGGCACCATGGTCGCCCTCAGTGCCACATCAGACAGACTCAGAAGACAAAGAGTGTGATTCACCCAGATTCACACAGCACAAGGCATAGTTGGGCTGGACCCCACAGCTCAGCACCGCATCTCGGGCCCTCACCATGACGCTACGTGATTCGCGACGTCCGTGATTAGACTTCACTGAGCTCTACTCAATATAGCCAAGCTACAGAAACAATGGTGTTCACACTCTAGGCTGCATAGATTTTTCTCCTTCAGTCATTTAAAAGATGCGTGATTCTCATGATTCATTTGCTGATTAGTTTCAGCTGTGAATGAAGTCTAATCATGAACATCCCAAATCTGCTCTCCTTAATGAGTGTAATTAAATGTATGTGTAACCAAGGATGTCATTCTGCTATTAAGATATTATCTAAAATCTTATCTAACTCTAAAAAATTGGTACAAGAATGGTTCCCTGTCTTAATATAGCTTGCCATCTCCCCACCCCACTTTATTCACACAAATATCAACTGCCTCTACATTTCTTATAAAATTGCTTCTCTGTTCGGTTCTGGGGTTCACTTACCTTCCACGAAGCACAGTTTCAGAGTACCAAATCCTTTGGCTATCAAAATGGTTGATTTAAATATGACTGATTTCAAATGTCAGAAAACATAGACAACTAAAACAGTTTTGGGTTTTTGGGGTTTTGTTTTGGTTTTTTGTTTGTTTGTTTTGGCGGTACTGGGGATGGAACCCAGGGGCATTCTACCTCCGAGCTACACCCCCAGCCCTATTTTTTATTCTTTATTTTTGAAACAGGGTCTCATAAGTTGTGGAGAATCTCACTAAGTAGCTGAGGCTGTGTTCATGAACCTCAATCCTTTGGTCTCAGCCTCTCCAATGCTGGAATTACAAGCATGCACCACCACGCTCAGCTCAAAACAGGTTTTGGAAACCACTGACCAGCCGGGCGTGGTGACTCACGCTTGTAATCTCAGCATCCTGGAGACTAAGACAGAAGGATCGTGGTTCACAGACAGCCTCAGCTATTTAGTGAGGCCCTTTGCAACTCAGTGAGACCCTATTTCAAAATAAAGAATAAAATAATAGGGCTGGGGGTGTAGCTCAGAGGTAGAATGCCCCTGGGTTTCAACCCCAGTACCACAAAAAAGAACGAACCATTGACCAATACAACAGAAAGAAGCTTCTAATGTTCAGGCCAAGAAACATCTCCATTCAGTGTTTTTGCTCATTTGTCTTTTACCATAATACTAAAGAATTAAGCATCAAGCCGGACATGGTGGCGCACGCTTGTAATCCCCGCACTTGGGAGGAAGCTACAGGAGGATCACGCAGGTTCAAAGCCAGCCACACTGGCTTAAGAGACCCTGTTTCCAAATAATAATATAAAATATGTCTGGGAGTGTAGCCCAGAGGTAGAAGGGTTTCCAGGAACCCCAGTACCACCAAAAAAAAAGAAAGAAAGAAAGAAAGAAAGAAAGAAAGAAAGAAAGAAAGAAAGAATTAAGAATCAAACTAACAGAGGGAAGAGAGAAGCACAGAGAGTTAGCCATGTGTTTCTGTTGTTTTCATCTGTGACCCCCACCTGCATTCATATGCAAGCTGAGGACACATGGAAACATCAGCACAGGTCCACTCAGGCCTCCACACAGTCAAGATCCACCCTTGGGCTGAACGCGCCCCTGCTCCAACAACACACAGAGTGAGCAGTCACAACTCCAGCAACATGAATTGATCACCACTCCTGGGAAAATGCAGCCACATGCCAATGACACCCAAGAGGTGGCACTCCATCCCATTCCCATAGGGACAGGACCATTCCAAATGCCAAGAATCCAAGCTGTCAACTGGCCAAATGCCTCATTTTACCCACACGCCCAGCTCCATCCCAGCAGGAAGGGTGCTTCAGGCCAGGCACAGTAACCCTCTCTCTCTCATCAGTACTGCAGGACCACAGATTGAGTTTGCCAAGAATTACACTGAGGCTCTTATTTTCAAGCAATTTAGAGAGGATAAATGTTAGAAGTAGAAAATTACTTCCAGGCTGGGGTGTAGCTCAGTGGTAGAGCACTTGCCTAGCATGTGCAAGGTTCTGAGTTCCAAAAGAAGAAAAGGAGGGAAGCAAAGAGGAAAGAAGGAAGGGAAGGAGGGAGGGAGGGAGGGAAGGAGGGAGGGAGGGAGGGATTGGTTTTCTTGAATAGCAAGCAATTCAGTTTCCAAACTATAAGTTAAAAACAAAGGGGGAAAAAAACAGATAGGAGCTTGGTGCCTGTTACATAATTGGAACTCAAAAAAATTATTTGCTCAACTAAATTGACTTTATGATAAAACAAGTTTTCTCCCATCCAAATCAATGTTTTTTCTATTATACTTTATGAATAGTCTTACAATTTTTAAAAAAATGGTAATATTTAACTGGAGGCTCTCAGATTGTGGGGCTCATTTAGTCTCTTTGGAAGAATTCTCCTTAGCTCATAAAAGCCTAAGTCTCTATAGCTTTATGTATTCCTTTACTTGGTGTAGGAGTGAAAAGGGAGAGAAGGTACAAAAGGTAAATATGAGACAGAAAGAAAAATGGTTTTAAGATTCACAACTAGCTGAGCATGGTGGCGCACACTTGTAATCCCAGCATTCGGGAGGCTGAGACCAGAGGATCGCAGTTCGTGGACAGCCTCAGCTACTTAGTAAGATCCTTTGCAACTCAGTGAGACCCTGTTTCAAAATAAAGAATAAAAAATAGGGCTGGGGGTGTAATTCAAACGTAGAATGTCCCTGGGTTTTATCCCCAGTACCACCAAAAACCAACAACAACAACAAAGATTCACAACTGGGGGTGAGGGGGAAGAGCATAGTCTAATTCTCTTATTACAATTTGGGTCTAAAATGTTCACTAAAAACCAGGCATGGTGGGGCATGCTTGTAATCCCCACGCTTGGGAGGCAGAGACAGGAGGATTGTGCCGGTTCGAAGCCAGCCTTGCTGGCCTAAGAAACCCTGTTTCCAAATAAAAACCTAAAAAATAGGTCTAGGAGTGTAGCCCAGAGGTAGAAGGGTTCCACCCCCAGTACCACCAAAAAAAAAAAAAAAAAAAAAAAAAAAGTTCACTAAAACGCTAATGTTTTAAGCTAGGCGTGGTGGTTCACGCTTGTAATCCCAGCATTTGAGAGGCTGAGACAGGAGGATCTTGGTTTGAAGACAGCCTCAGCTACTTAGTGAGGTCCTTCGCAACTTAGTGAGACCATGTTTCAAATAAAGAATTAAAAAAATAGGGCAGGGGTGTAGCTTGGAGGTAGAATGACTCTGGGTTCCATCCTCAGACCTACAATAAATAAATAAATAAATAAATAAATAAATAAATAAAGCTAATGTTTTAAAAGCACAATTCCTCATGCAGCAAAGGTTGAAGGTGGGGCTTTTTTGCAATGACTGAAGCATAAGGCCTCTAATCTCCTCAGTAAATTAATCCACTACTGGATGGGTTAATAATTTGAATGGCCTACTAAATAGTAATGGTAGGCAGAGGAAATAGATTCCTGAGGGCATCTCCAAATCTGATTTCCAGCTGCCATGAGCTCTCCCCCACCACACCCTAACACCATGATGTTTCTGTCTTGGAGCTGGCTAGCCATGGACTGAACATCTGAGACCATGAGCCAAAATAAATCTTTCCTCGTCCAAGTCATTCTTGTTGGGTATTTTAGTCACAGCAATACAAAGCTGACACATTTCCCTTCACATACACATGCACAAAACTCAAAGATCTAGGAGGAGGGCTATTAGGAAAGGGAAAAGAGTAAAGTTAGTGGGGGAGGCAAGAGAGGACAGTAGAAAGAGTGAATACAACAAAAGCACCTTGTACACAGGGATGAGAATGCCACAATGGAACCTACTAGTTTGTACAGTTGATAAGCATTAGTAATTATAACAACCAGTAAGTTTCTAGGGAGGATATTGGTCGTGGGTCCTCTGTCTCTTGGCCAGGGAATCTTCATCACTGATGCCGGCCATCAGGTACTTGAGGCCAGTGATCCAGGTGCGGGCCTCCTCGGGGTTGGAGGTGATGAGGTCCAGGGACTCCATGTGGTTGCCATGGTAGATGGTGAAGCAGCAGCTGGGATCGAAGCTCCCCTCCGCCTGTCTGTGGAAGATTTCCGACTGCCGGCCCTCGGTGACTTTGTAAATAGAATCGATCAGTACTGGGGGGAAGTGAGATGAACAGTTAAACGGCAGATGAAGACATTTTATTATGATTAAGTAATAAGAAAAGCAAAATATGATAAAAAATAAAAAATGAGAAAAAATAACAAGATTAAAAAAAAAAAAGCAAAATAATACCAAAAAATTCATTGTCTGCAAGTTTTAAGTTCAAATGTGAAACAACACTGGCACTGTTTTTTGCTGCAAGGAAACTTCTTTGGGTCACCTTATACTTTTCTGAGCATCTTGACCATATCCTCCCAAGGCAATAAATTAGAATGCATTGAAATTTAAGAGTAAACGATAGGCAAGTCCATCAGAGCACGAAGACTGGTAGAAAAGGTAGCTAACCCATAAGTTGAACTTATGGTCTACTTATTCACGGACAGAAAGCATACAAAGACCCTGCACTGACTGGTATTGTTTGCAAAATGGAAGAGAAGATGGTTAGAAAATTGAAAGGGGGAAAAAACTGACTGGCAACCGAGTAGCCTGCTAAGCATGGCTGGCATTCCCAGGAGAGAACCAGGGTAATGGAGGTACATGGTGGGCCGGAGAGTCGGTGGAGCAAGTTGGCAGCCAGAGGAAGGAAGAGGAGACCAGAAACACAGGCCCAGCCCAGGGTGTGGAACCAAATGCTGGGGACAGACTGGAAAGCTCAGGAGAGAGGACAACCAGAGAGAAAGACAGAAACATTGTCAAGGCTAGATCTTGGAGAGGCTGGAGACCAGAGATTCACATTATTTAGGAAGTGAGTGCCAATGAGACACTGAAGGTTTGGGTCAGAGGGGCACTGACGGGGATAACTCCACATTACAATATTGTGTCTCAGTTTACTTGTTTGTAAACAGGCATTGGAAGTGTTACACATTCTATCGACTGTTAGAGTTAGTCTTCTATCAGTGGCAAGATCCAAGCTTTATTCTGGTCTCAAATCAATCTCCAAATGAATCTCGGGTAAATGAGCCTACGTCCATCCCCAGATAACATTCCAGAAGGGCTAGGCTATTAGGGTGGCCCCAATTCCATTTCTTGGGGTTGATTTGGGTGTGGTCATGCAACCCAGTCTCACCAAGCTGACATGGGCAGTCTGCTTTAACTGGGTCTAAAAAGGGGTTCTTTCCTCCTTAAAAAGAAGCATAATAAGAGAAGGTCACTGTCTGCTTTTTCGCTGTTGTAGGAGGTTGTGAGGCCAAGAACAGTTGGGGTCATATTGCTCTGGCCTTGATTGTAATGCTAGCATACAAGGGACAGAGCCAGGATCCTGTAGGAAACAACTGGAGGCTCCCTGTCCCACACCTGAGTCCCACCAGTCTCTGGGTATCATGCTAAATGAGATAATAAATTTGTGTATCATGTGAGCTTAATTTGTACAAGCTCAATTTATTTGTTACTGATACAGAAAAAATAACTAAATAGAGATTGGTGAAGAGACTTTGCAATAGACAACCGGAAAGGTGGAGAGACTTTGGACCAAAGAGGCTACATGTAAACAGGAAGAAAGGGCTGATGAAAGAGCTGTCATGGGGAACTCAACAAAGATTTGTTACTAATTATAACTGGTGCACATAGCCTTTCACTTTCTGCACCAACTTCAGAGCTTAAGTGATACTCAGTCAGCTGGTAGAGCATTATTTCTGACTATGTCTGGGAGGGTTTTTCAAAAAAATAATATTTGAATCAATGAATTGGAAAAGAAAAAGCAACCCTTGTCCAACATGAGTGAGCACCATCCAATCAGCTGAGGGCCCAGACAGAACAAAAAGGCAGAGAAAAGGCACATTTTCTCCCTCCTTGAGTGGGACACTCATCCTTCTCTTCCTCAGATACCAGAGCTTCAGGTCCCTAGGCCTTTGGACTCTAGGATAGCAGCATCCCCCTCCCTTCAGGCCATCAACCTGTGGCTGAGATCTACAACATCAGCCCCCCTGGTCTTCAGGTCATCAGACTCATCAGATTCAGGCCGACCAGTACTCTACGGTTTCTAGCTTATAGATGCATACTGTGGTTTCTCAGCCTTCATGAGTATCTAACTATTCACCCATCCATCCATCCACCCACCCACCCACCCACCCATCCACCCATCTACCCACTCATCCATTCATCTATCCATCCATTCATCCATCTATCCATCCACTTATCTATCTAACCATCCATCCATCCATCTACTCAACCATCCATCCATCCATCCTGCATCCATCCATCCATCCATCCATCCATCCATCCATTCTGTTGATTTTGTTTTTCTAAGAGAATCCTGAATACAGTGTGGGGAAAAATAAGCTTTAACTAGGAGTCATGTCCAAACAATTTTTACTTGACATCATTAAAACAGTGCCATTAATTCACTAATCAGCTTAGTGTGCTCCGAATATAACAACATACTTTGAAGATCATTGAATTTATGATGCACCTTACCTTTACAGGAAATAAAATGTCTCAAGTTGTAAAAATCTTACATTCCAATTTAAAAAAAATAAAAAGAAAGCAACCTATCTCCCACACAGGAGAAATATTACCATTTACAAGCATTTGCAGATGAGAAAACTTTCATAGATTAAAATACATTTATTAGCCGGGCGTGGTGGTGAACACTTGTAATCCCAGCATTCGGAAGGCTTAGACCGGAGGATCGCAGTTCGCGGACAGCCTCAGCTACTTAGTGAGGCCCTCTGCAACTCAGTGAGACCCGGTTTCAAAATAAAGAATAAAAAATAGGGCAGGCAGTGTAGCTCGGAGGACGAATGCCCCTGGGTTCCATTACCAGACCCACAAAAAAAAAAAAAAAAAAAAAAAGCCATTTATTGTCTCAATATCCATAGCCAAGAGACCTGAAAACTTGCAAAAACTATGAAAGTTCCACAAGGCCCGTGTTACCCAAACAAAGAACTGAAAGTTGGCTTTACTTTTTGCCTTCTCACTCTTCCGAGAAGGGCGCCAGCGGAGGCGGGTTCGGTGCTCATCCAGGTAGAAGAGCCTGACAAGCCCTTTGCTTCCACGCTTCAGTTTGATCATCTGTGTCCCGGACTGCATGACACTCATGCATCTTTCAACTGCAAGAGATCACAGCACATTCAGCTCCCACATGATGCACGTGCGCACTGCTGTCCCCACCTCGCTGGCAAATAAAACTGCTGATTTACCCCAGAACTTCGAAGACCAGAAGACGAATTTGGGAGAGGTAATCTGAAAGGAAAATTGTTAGAGAATTGATTCATCATACTTTAGCCGGTACAAAGCCTTGCTGGTAAAAAAAAAAATAAAATAAAATAATAAAATAAAATTAGATTTCCAGGTAAATAACACGTTACTGCTGCACAGAGCTATGTTTTGTTCTGTCTTTTGGTACAAGACTGACAGCCACTTGATACTTGGATTTATGTTTCTGAGGCAAATTTTTCAGACATCTTACATGTTGTGAATTTTTATATAACCAGTTAGTTGTAAACGCCTATTATAATAGCACTCTAAGTAGCTGAGGCTGGCTTTGAACCTGCGTGATCCTCCTGTCTCAGCCTCCCAAGTACAGGGATTACATGTGTGCATCACTACACCCAGCTATAGTAACACTTTAAAATGCAACCGATGGAAATGAGATTGGCAAAATGCCCGCAATTATTAAAGTTAGATGATGGTTAATGTGAGTTCATGCTATTATATTTTTGGTGTCTATTTGAAAACATCTAAATTTTAGAAGTAATAAGGAAACATCACGTTTTCACAATAGAATGTAAAACATTTGTTGATGCATTTAAACTGCTAAAAAAAAATTCCATCTAGAAAAGTAATTTGAGCACTGAATACATATAATAGTCAATCACTTATTTTCTAAGTTAGAGCTGTCATTTACTCTGCCTTGGAAAAAAAACCTCGCTGGTAGTAGCTGTCTGCTTTTTGGGCCCGTTTTTGTTTGTTTGTTTGTTTGTTTGTTTGTTTGTTTGTTTGTTTTACTTGTTTGGTGATGCGGCTCACTTTTGCTTTAGAAATGTTTCTCACCCATTCCAAGCACCTCCAGAAGCCTGTCAATCATCCAGATAGAAATAGGCAAATACAGCTTCTTCCAGGACCAAAATCCTGAGCAAATCATTGAATGAAAACAGAATGAGGCCCCTTTGACAATAATACCATAGCTTACTGCCTAAGAATGAGGCTGCAAGTCCCTCTTTACCGAAAGGTTAGGGAATGCCACTCTTCTTAACCAGAGAATTTACAGGAGACTGAACATCACTGCTATCCATTCTCCTGTTGTGTGAGGGCCCCGTGTGATTGCAATTTGGTGCCATCCTCAGGCACCAAGCCCATGCAGCCTTTCTCTGTTCTCTGTTTGGTAAGCATACTGAGAAACCTCTCAGCTAGATTATCTGGCCCTACACCTGCTCACTGGACACTGTCATGACCATTGACACCTCTAGCCCAGCATTTCTGGCACCTGGGTGGAGCCCACAAGGCAGGTGGTGTGCAGGCAACACCATCACTGTAAGAAAACACAGGGCTGTACCAAGAGTTGGGGCTGGGTGCTAGGGAAGGGGTGGTGACCTGGGAGGGTGCTTTGGGTTGGTAGCTTGCACTGGGCTTTGTTTTTGTTATTGTTGTTTTGCTTGGTGCTACAGTAAAATGCAGAAGATCTGGACTGAGTTCGCTGAGTTTACACTTGATGGCGTTTGCAGGAGATGGCTCAATACAAAGGACCCCACAGTCATGCCTTCCTTTGTAAGTCTCCTACAAATGGAGACGTTGTATAATTATGTGTGTATATTTTCTCTCATATGTGTTTTCTCTCATCCATGGAAACCAGAGAGAAATTGGTAAGCCAAAGGGACTGCAGATAAATGAGGAGAGAGAACAGTAGAATAGTAGAGGGGGCTTTTGGAATGGGGTGAAGAGGGAGGGGACTTTGGATGAAGAAAAAAGTTCCAACAATCACCAGGTACATTTGTGAAACTATCGATGCCAATTTCAATATTATGAACAGGGAGAAGAAGGTGGAGCAGGACCCAGAGGGAAACATACCAGCTCAACAGATGTATGGTTACAACACACCAATAAAAGTATATTTTAAATTTTTTCTACAAATGGAGACTTTGTACAATTACGTGTGTGCAAATTTTTACAAAGCACTTTATGTCCTGTTTTGTATATTTCTGTACCATCCACCTGGGTGTACAGCTCTCTTGGTTAAGTTTTTAGCACTGGCAGATGAGTAAGACATTGGAGATTTTACTGAAAATCTGTTGTTCACAATTTTTATGTAGTGTCTTACTACTGTCTCTTTAAAAACTGTAATATATATCTTCATTCAACTCCAGTGTATTTAATTGATGCAGATTTGCATGTATATGTATATTAGAACACAATCTGTCTAATTTAGGTTTTATAAAAGGATGGGTAAGGGGGTGTTCTTGTTTGGCAGCCCCAAGATACCACAGCTGTCATAGTTCTTACTCTTCCTGAAGGCAAATGATTGCATTTTCCCAACCTGGTTTTTCAAGTTCTGTAATACCCTTCAACATACTCTTTTTTTCATCAAATTGGCCAGAAATAGAGCACTGAAACATCTCTCCCTGACTATCTACCTTATCAAACAGATGCTGCTAGAAACAACAGATAAAAGAAACACAATAAACTTCCACAAAGTGAAACTTCAGGTTCTCTGGCTAAATGCCTTGACTTTACCAGGAAAGGTCACCTGAGCCAGCCGCTTGACCCAGCAGGCCCAGGGTACCCACTAAGGTAACTTCAACACACCCACCTCCACCGTTCACTGCATAAGAAGGCTTTCCTGCCCTTAAAGAAATCAAGCAGGAACTGCGTAATGAAGTCTGACCTATAAGTAATAAAATACTGCTTAAGAAAGTAGAAAAAGGAGCTGGCAGCGGTAACCGGAAATGCTAAGAATCGATCAGAAAAAGGGAAAAGATGGGCTCCATCCATGGAAGAGAAATTCAGAAGGGAACTGACAGGAATATGATTCTGTCCGCTGAGTTAGACTAGCCTGTGATCCCACTGGCAATGAGAGATCTCCTAGATACTTGTGAGCAATGGATGACTGGATAAAGACATAATTCAGGAACGTGTCTCTTCAGGAAGGTAAAATTAGTGGTTTAAATCAGAGTGAAAAGTTCAATCGTGGTGCTTTAGAGATATGACTGCAAGAACTGTCCCATGTATCTGACATAGTGTCCACTACTCTGTTCACACCACTTGCTAGGGTTTGGATAAATGTCCCCCAAAAGCTTGGATAAAGGCTTTTGGTAAGGGCACTGCTAAAGATGTGGTACCGTTGAGAAGTGGTGGAACCTTCAAGAAGTGAGACTTGGTGGAAAGTCCTTAGGTCTCTGAGTGTATGCATGGAAGGGAGCTGCAGGACCCCAGGCTCTTCCTCTTTCTCTTCACTCCCCAACTTGTGATGTGAGTGGTCTGGCTCCACTAAACGCCCCCCACCATGATGAGCTTCATTGCCACAGACTCCAAAGCAATGGGCCAAGTAGCCATGGCCTAAACCTTCAAAACCCATGGGCCAAAATAAAAACCTTTCCTCTGCTGAAGTTGATTTATCTTAGGTATTTGTTACAGCAGCAGAAAGCTAACACTTCTTTTGTCTGAAAGAGAACTGCTGTAGCTATATCACCTAAACATTTATCAGGAAAAGCACAGTTATGCAAGAATAGATTTGGCTTCCAGAGCTATGAAATCTCACCTACCACCGAGCCAGCTTCATCCAGAAAACCTAACACTTTAGAAAGTAGAATACAACCTCTCATTTAGGGACTGCATTTACACAGGGTATTAAATATTTATTTGCTCCTCATTTATGCAACTGGCTCAGCCTTGGGTATCCCAGGGCCAAGGATACCCACCTGTTGCAGTGGACAAGCAAATGTGGTTGTAGTTGGTGCCTGGTATGCTCCAGACCTCCACTGTGCACTAATTTGTGACGCTGGCTGTGGTAGTGACATATAAGCCATTTGGCACTCTGCTTTTTTCCATTTATGTTATAAAACACTTTTCATGTTTTTGCAAAGTCATAATAATTTTTTTAATGGCTGCTTACCAGGGTAGCATAAATATTTAAAAAGCAGAACAGATGAGCGAGGACTATATGCCTAACTTTATTGCGTAATTAGAGTTTTAAAACTCTTTGAACAGAGTCTCATCCATAAAATAGAAAGCATAATAATGTGGTCAACATGATCCCTGGGAATTCAACTCTTAAAGGATTAAATCAATCCTTTGGGGCATGATCAGTTAAAAATAAGTAAAAATTTCCTTATGGTTTATCAGTTTACTAAATTCTCAAGCAGAAGATGCTGCAAAAATAAATGCATTTCTGATTTGAAGTACCATAAAAGAAACTATCATTAGAAGGGAGGTTCCAGAGAATTTCACTAAGTACACATGACATCTAAAAGGGATGAATCCTTTATGCCATGTCGGAATCAGAGATAATCACACTGTTCAGATTGTCACACCTGTCCCAGATTTTGATTTTTTTCAGAACAGCTTTAACAATGTTTGTTTTTTTTTTTTTTTTTTTTTTTTTTGGACTGGGGTTCCTGGAAACCCTCCTACCTCCAGGCTACACTCCCAAACCTATTTTTATATATATTTTTTTAATTTGGAAACAGGGTCTCTTAAGCCAGCAAGGCTGGCTTTGAACCTGCGCGATCCTCCTGTCTCTGCCTCCCAAGTGCGGGGATTACAAGCGTGCGCCACCACGCCCGGCCTTTAACAAGGTATTTATCACACAAAGTGTGATAAAATCTACCTGTGTTCGATATGCAATGATTTTACTATACAGAGGACATGACAATCTAATTTTAGAAAAGTTCTATCATTATAAAAAAAAATCTTGTGCCCATATGTAGCCATGCCCCATTTTTACCCACAATCTCTATAACCAGGTCTTTCCTGAGCATTTCCTAGGTGAAATCATGCAATCTGCAGTCTTTGTGCCTAGCTTCTTTCACTTAGAATGTTTTTGAGGTTCCTATAAAGATGGTGTGTTTTGCCTTCTTCCCCTACACACCTCTCTCTCTCTCTCTCTCTCTCTCTCTCTCTCTCTCTCTCTCTCTCTCTCCACACACACACACACACACACACACACACACACACACACACACACACATCACATTAAACTCTTCCACTGGCTCTTAGAGCAAAACAATCTTGAATAGGAGATTGGTTGAATACCTACATACACACAGTAGAGAATTGTATAACTATAGGCATAGCACAGAAGCTGTCTGTAAATTGACATAGTCATCTCAAGGAGGTATTAGTAAGGTGAGGCAAAGAAGCAGATAAAAAGTATGTTATCTTTTGTGTAAGAAAAAGCAAACCTTTTTTATGTGTATGTGTATGTGAGGTACTATGAACTGAATCTAGGGGCTTTCTACCTCCAAGTTAAAACTCCAACCCTTTTCATTTTTTGTTTTGAGCCAGGGCACAGTGGTGCACACCTGTTATTTGGGAGGCTGAGACAGGAGGAACACAATTTGGAAGCTAGCCTCAGCAACTTAGCAAGGCCCCTATCAAGCTTAGCAATATCGTGTTTCAAATTTTAAAATAAAATAGGGCTGGAGAAGCGACATAGAAACACTTCTACACTGTTGGTGGGACTGCAAATTAGTTCCACTGCTATGGAGATTAATGGGGAGATTTCTCAGAAAATTGGGAATGGGCCGGGCGTGGTGGCGCACGCTTGTAATCCCCGCGCTTGGGAGGCAGAGACAGGAGGATCGCGCAGGTTCGAAGCCAGCCGCGCGCGCTGGCTTAGGAGACCCTGTTTCCAAATAAAAATGTAAAAATAGGTCTGGGAGTGTAGCCCGGAGGTAGAAGGGCTTCCAGGAACCCTAGTACCACCACCAAAAAAAAAAAAGAAAAGAAAATTGGGAATGGACCCACCATATGATCCAGCTATACCACTCCTGGGTTTCTTTTCAAAGGGACTGAAATAAAATAAATCATAGTAATATATGCATATCCATGTTTATAGCAGCACAGTTCACAATAGCCAAATTATGGACGTGAATTACATGTCCATCAGCAGATGTATGGATTATAAAATTATGGGATGTCCACACAATGGAATTCTACTCAGCAATCAAGAAGAAGAACCAAATTATGTCATTTGCAGGAAAATGAACAGAACTGGAGAACATTTATGTTAACAGAAATTAGCCAGTCACAGAAAGTGAAGGGTCATACGTTTTCTCTCAAGTGCAGAAGATATGAAGTCATTGGGATACCAGAGAAACTTCAGATAATAGAGGAGAAACCAGTGGAGCCAAGGACGTGGTCTAGGGGGAGGCAGAGAGGGGAGGGAAGATCAATGAAGGAATTATTTCCACTGACATTACATACATATATGAGAATACCAATGTCAATCTCAATATCCCTGTATGAGAAAGGGGGAATGCGAACTACATTATGTCACTAACACTGCGAACTACATTATGCTGTGAAAATATGATGCACCAATAAAAGTATAAAAAAGAGGGCTGGGGAAATAGAGTGTCCTGGGTTCAATACCCAGTAGCAGGTCCTTTGCAGGAGAATCTTTTCGGCAGAAAGGAACATGAAAAATGGAAATAGATTTCTTGCCAGTTTCCATAGATTAGAGGAACTGAAAGGGATTAGCTTCTGTAAACAATTTTATTTCTACGTGGAAAAAGTTCCAAATAACACAGTCAATGTTTCTCCAAAAGGAAAGAAAGAGAGATTTCCTAAAATCATCAGAGAAGCAGCGGAGGTGTGTTGTTTAATTCTCAGCAAAAACCAAGGCCCCCACAGTGCACAGCAATGCTGCACCTGGGAACATTGTCGCCCACAGTTCTGGGCTGTGAGAACGGCTCGGGCTCCGTCTCTACCTGGCTGTATGTATTTAGAAAGCCATTGAACATCCTCTTTCCTTCAACATAAAAAGGCATTTTCCTCTTAAGTTTTGTGGGGGTTTTTTAACAGCTGAACTCGCTTTCATAAAGATACTTTACTTTTCAATAAGACAAAGTTCTAGTTCTTCCCAATGCCTTTTAGAATAATTTTTTTAAGTGACTGATATCAGCTGGGCGTGGTGGCGCACGCTTGTAATCCCAGCATTCGGGAAGCTGAGCCCAGAGGATCGCGGTTCGTGGACAGCCTCAGCTACTTAGTGAGGCCCTCTGCAACTCAGTGAGACCCGGTTTCAAAATAAAGAATAAAAAGTAGGACAGGAGGTGTAGCTCGGAGGTCAAATGCCCCTGGGTTCCATCCCCAGACCCGCAAATAAAAAAAATTAAAAAAAATAAAGTGATTGATATCTGGATGTCTTCCTAGAGACATGCATTTTCAAAATAATCTTTTATAAAATACAACTACCCTTGCTTGGGGGGTTCTCCTTGCCAGTAGCAAGGCCTGAAAGTCAATAGCAGCTTCAGAAAAAATGTGCTTGCAAATAACTATGAAGATGCCGCTCTCATTAGAGCAAGATTCCTCCCAGTGGATAGGAAACCACATGGAGTTCATTGATTTTTTTCCATTACCTAAATCTCCCCTGTGTAGAAGATGAGGTTATTTTAAAAGCCCTTTAGAAACGAACTGGTTAGCAGTAACATTTTGAACTTTGTTTGCAAAACTTACATGCACATAGTATATCTGCAGAGCTGATGACTGCATATGAGGGGATTTAGGTCAAAGAAAGGGTGAAAGTTAATAAATAATTTGTAAAATGTCAAAGCCTTTTTAAATTTTATTACAGCCTTCCACATAGCATTTCCCTTTTTAATGAGATCTATTTTGTATTCAACAACTGTTCCCATTCCATAATTGTTAGCCCTGGGAAACAAATAAAATACTAATGAGAAGTCATAACAAGATAATTTTGTTGGTTTTATTTAATGTTATCCCATGGGGATGAAGGCTATAAATTAATTTAAAGATAGTCAATTTGGTCCCATCTCATCTGTAAAGAGTTCTCTACTTCAACACAAGATCAGAAGTCACAGTACCACAGCCTTCTACTATACGGTTTTAAGCAGCAACACTTCTTCAAAAAGACCACAGACCCTGTTCCATCATCTCCACGGTGAGAGGATATTGTGCTGAATATTTGGGGACAAAACTCTCAAAGCGATAATAAATACCAGCTTTTATGCATTACTGCACATTGCCATTTAACAAGGCTCTGTCTCGGTCCTCACCCTGACCCTACATTACAATTACTTGGAGAGTTTCCCAAACATGTGGACCACAGAGCCCCAGCACATACCAATCAAATCAGAATCTCTTGAGGTAGGACTGAGCTTCTCCTTGGCTTGTTGGTGTTTGTTTTACTTTCCAGGGGTTCTGCTGTGCCTCTAGGCAGGGTAGGGAACATTAACTGATAGTAAGCCCATCAACATGTATTACCTTGCTTATTCCCAATACAATCTGTATGGAGTTAGTAAAGATAACTAATTACCCCTCATTGAGGAGTGAAAGAAACACACTCAAAGACAGGAAGAACTTTTCTGAGGTCATAAAGCCAGCAAATAACTTAGCCAGAGGTAAGCCAGGTCCCCTGAGTCCCAGAGTGGGGCTCCCTCCATGTCACTGTGAAGAATGTCCACCTTCCAATCCTGTCCAGGCCACCAACTGGCTAGGCACTGGCATGTCTTCTCAACCATCTGGACTCTGAGCTTCTTTTTTTATTATTTTTTTTATTAGTGCATTGTAGTCATACATCTTAATGGGGTACAAGTTGCTAGAGTCATATATGCACATATCACTGATTTTCTAAGTGATAAAAATAAGAAATCAGGTTTATTTGTTCCTAAGACCCGTCACACCTCCAGAAACAAAAGCATCATTGTGATTCTATTGTCTTGGGAATGACAGGATAAATAAGATGTATGTGGACATTAACAATCAAATAACACATGGGGTACAAAGATACATAAGGGCGATGAGGACTAAGGGGGACGGAATATTAGTGGCTGCTACAGGGGACAGAATCTGGGCCTGCCCTCTAGGAATCGTGATGTAAACATCTGGGATTTTCCTTGTTCTAGGTCTCTGGTCACTTTTTTTTTCCCCTAGTCCGAAAACATCAATGGTAGCTGTGATTATTTTAATGAAATTATAAGAACTCTGTTCAACACATTAAAAAGCTTCAAACTTTTTAAGTAAGTAATATTAAATACTTAATGGTTCAGTCACTAGAAAGCCAGTTATTTACTCCCAAATTCTCGGCTACCTCTTGAGTGACACCCTGGGGCAATTTATTCAGTAAAACCAAGGCTTAACTCTCCCTAAATTCAGTTAAAAAAAAATTTTTTTTTCAGCCGGGCGTGGTGGCGCACGCTTGTAATCCCCGCACTTGGGAGGCTGAGACAGGAGGATCGCACAGGTTCGAAGCCCTGTTTCCAAATAAAATATAAAAAAAAAAAAGGTCTGGGAGTATAGCCCGGAGGTAGGAAGCCTCTGGGTTCCACCCCCAGTACCACCAAAAAAAAAATTTTTTTTTCTCTGAGCTCCACAAGAGTTTTTCTATCAGAGCCATAAGAGTATTTTCTATGGGGCGTGTTAAAATGTCTACCATAAAACCCACCGGTTTCAAAGCAGTAGCTTATTGTTTGACAATGGTTATATCAAAACAAAATGCTTTAACTGCAGGTGCATGTGGCTGTTAGGAAAAGGTTGAATGGAGTCCTTAAGGAAAGCTAGCTTCTCTTAAAGCAGCTGCGGGTTCCCAATGCTGGCTCTATTCAAGAGACCCACATCGCCAGAGATCGCTTTTGCCTGGAAATCTGCACTTTAAACCTTAAACTTTCTCCCGGGAAATTCTGAGGTCTATTTAAGTTTGGAATCCACAGGTGGAGGTACTAATATTGCCTGCGTTACCTGATTCATCTGTAGTCAGTAGGAGCCGATCACAGCAACCAGCCTTAATTTAGGAGCACTTAAATGAAAGAAATAAAGACTACTTTTTTTTTTTCTGGTCTTTTTCTTTTTGGGGACTGGGGATCGAACCCACGGCGGTGCACTTGCCAGGCAAGCGCTTTGCCGCTAAGCTACATCCCAGCCCGAGACTGACTGCTTAGTTTGGGACATTAGCACAAAGTCTTTCTATTACTGATAAAATATTAAATATTCCAGTTAAAGCAAGGGTGAAAGATATAAAATTCTGACATGCAAATAATCACCACCCAGTGTTCCTGTACCAGTTCTATCCCCTTAGATCAGCTCCACTCCTCACATTTCAGACTCAGTCCACTTTGCACTTTGCTGCTAAATCAAACAGAGGTGCTCTGTCCGTTTTGAGCCCTAGTGACCAATCATTTACCTTCCTGCACACCCCACCTAAAAATCATCTCTTTGGAAAGATGCCTCTCTAGGCCTCTTACAGTGCACCACACATACTGAACACAGATTGTTTATTGATATTGTTGTTGTCTAATTCATTTCTTAAAGTGACTGCACTCTTTCCGTCCGCCTCTTGTGTTTATTTTAATTGTATATTTTAGTGGAAGATTTGTTTTTTTCTCCAATAAATTCTTATCCCCCCCAGTAGTTCCCAATTATTAACCTGAGCTGTTTTGGGAAGCTGATCGTTTATTGTCAAAAAAGGGGTCACACACACACACACACACACACACACACACGTTTAGAAAAAAATATTAACTGATTTCATGCAAACTGACCTACTTTTGTAAATAGATGTCCTAATTCTGCATGCCTTTAATACTCTCTGCCTAAGAGTCAAGTAACAGAAAATGAAAAAAGAAGTCACATTTCCCCTAGAAATCCCTACCATACTCTCCCCTTGTTGCTCTCAGGCCAGTTTCTCCCAGGGGTTGAAGGTTCCAGAGACTCCTGCTGCTCTGAGCAGCCTGAAACTTTCGACCAGAACTAGCTGAAAGTCAAGCTGCATGGCATTAAAGTAGATGCCCTACCTCTGCAGCAGGTGTTTTTGTTTAAAAAGAGACTCCTAGCTGGGCGTGGTAGCTCATGCTTGTAATCCCAGCATTTGGGAGGCTGAGACTGGAGGATCATGGTTCGCGGACAGCCTCAGCTATTTAGTGAGCCCCCCCCCCCCGCAACTCAGTGAGACCTGTTTTCAAAATAAAGAATTTAAAAAAAAAAATAGGGCAGGCGGTGTAGCTCGGAGGTCAAATGCCCCTGGGTTCCATCCCCAGACCCGCAAAAAAAAAAAAAGAGACTCCTAAAAATATAAAAATAGACCTCTGTGTGGTGAGGAAAATGCCTAGGGGAGTTTTCCCCAGGTTTACCTTTCAAAAATCATGTGTCTAGCCGGGCGTGGTGACGCACGCTTGTAATCCCCACGCTTGGGAGGCTGAGACAGGAGGATCACTCAGGTTCGAAGCCAGCCTCAGCTGGCTTAAGAGACCCTGTTTCCTAATAAAATATAAAATAGGTCTGGGAGTGTATCCTGGAGGTAGAAGGCCCCGGGTTTCATCCCCAGTACCACCAAAAAAAAAAAAAAAAAAAATCATGTGTCTTCATCCACACCTTTGTTTTCATATCATGAACATCTTTTGAAAAACATAAATAACCCACAGACATCGCTGAATGAATGAGTACTCGCCACAGCTGCCTGTGGCATCTTGGTTGGAGCTGTTATTCCAAATCAGTATACTACAGATTTTAAGATTATTTTTTAAAAGTAGTAGAAAAATCTAAAAATGGGAGAAAGGGCAAAAAAAAAAAATGAGAACTTCTTAGAAGCAAAGCAGGCATATATAATCAGAACAGATGTGCTGTGAAGTTTTCTAAATAGCCAATCCTGAAGGGAGAAAGGCCAGAGAATCATGGTTCTCTGGCTACAAGATTTCTCGGGTCTCTCTGAATGCAGAAACAGTTACTCACGCTAACACATTCCCATGCATGTGTACACGGACACACACGCGCTTCCTGAGCAGACCCTACTGGCCACCTAACAAGAGTCAACTGGGCTGAGGGGTGTCCAAGATTGCCCTACAATGGGTGGAGTGTTACAAGAAAGCCTAGACCAGAACTAGCTGGAAGTCAAGCTGAGTGAGAACCGACTAGGAAAAGGAAAATTGTCCTGGAGGGCAGGAGTTAGAGTCAGCGGGAAACACATGATACATGGTGGCAGAACAAGAAGGATGGTGAGGAGGAGTCATCAAGAGAGAGCCGAGAGGGGACAGCTGCAACGGGGAAAGAGTGCAGGTATGTGGTTAAGATGATGGTCACTGACAGCCACCTCTAAGGCTCTCCCTGTGAAACGCAGGACCCGAGAGAGGGGCCCGTCTGTGACATTGGTTGGTAGGTCAATAGAAAGCAGGACACATATTTCTGCCACTACAGTCTCCAAGGTTGTAAACACATCAGCAAAGCCATACAACAAAGTCTGTTCTCCTAGAAGCTGTTCCAGGGAAGGAGTCACCACTTTCCTCTAGGTAGGCAAGATGGAAGTGCTGGTGGGAAAGGGTGATGAGTTTGCAGACAAGAGCAGCCATGTAGCCCTCAAACGACATTCCAAGCAAACAGGATAGGAGAAAATGTTTGCACACACACATACCAGAAGATTGATATATGCAGCGTAAAAGATTCCTGCTAGTGGTATGATAAATAAGACAAACAACCTAATTAAGAACAGGCAGAAGGGTATGATAAGATAATCAGATAACCCCCAAAAATTGTAGGACTGTGGATGTAGTTCAGAGGCGGAGCGCTTGCCTAGCACATGCGCAAAGCCCTCGGCTCGAACCCCAGCACCACACAAAAACCTGTTATTGATGAGGTTGGGGAACCCATAATAAAATTTAGCTAGGCGACATTATTTGATTTGGCAATATCCATCTAAGTTAAAACAAGCATGCATTTGGCCTTGTAATCACAATGCCTGGCACTCATCCTCCAGACACTTAGAAAACGAAGCAAAAACATAGGTTACAAATAAATAGAGATACAAAGCATATGGCTATTTACTGCCACCATGTTATGTTGTAATTGTCTAAAAACAAACTAGAGATAATCTAAATGTCCGGGAGGCTGGATTCATTACATTTATAGTTAACCACAAAAATAAAGTATTCCGATGTCATTAAAAAGGATACCGTAAATCTAAATTTGCCAGTAAAGGAAAGCCAAGATATAATTTTAAGTGAACACAAAAGTTAGAAAACAATATTTCTAGCATGATTCTACTTGAATTGTTTACATATACACATGCTATACAGTGATGGGGTGCAGGACACACCATCCTAAATATGGGGCCCTAGCATTTGAGGAAGCAGGCAGGCCTCTCTAACCTCTCCTCCCCTCTCCCTGTTGGTATCTGACCTTCCTCCAAAGTGAGTCATATGACTCCCATTCCAGATGTGCCTTCCCTCCACCCAGAGGAAAGGAATAACCTGGTCCTTGGAGACAGAGGTGTCAAGAAGAATCTGAACACTCGGGTCTTGCTAGGTTCTTCCTAGTTTATGACTGTCGGGTCACATCTTGTTTTCCTCCAAACATATTTCAGTCCAACTGTCTATGAAAACAGGCTTCTCTGTTCTTTGCATCTCCGTTTCTGAAGGTACAGAAACTTATGCTAAGTAAATCTGTTTGTATTTCTCTTGTAAATTTATCCATTGCATGGGTCTCAGCCATGAACCAAGTGATGAATGAGAACAAAATCTTACTGTGTGTGTGTGTGTGTGTGTGTGTGTGTGTGTGTGTGTGTGTGTGCATGGCACTGGGGATTCGACCCAAGGCCTCACCCATGCTAGGTAAGTGCTCTACCCCTGAGCTATGTCCTCAGCCCTTTTTATTTTATTTTGAGACAGAGTCTCACCAAACTGGCCAGGTTGGCCTTGAATTTGTGATCCTCCTGCCACAGCCTCCCAAAGTGCTGAGATTATAAGTGTGCATGCCCGGTAGGAAAGCGGTGCATATACCCATCCCGGGTAGAAAAGCAATTTTTTCTTTTCTGCAATAGGTTTGGAAATTTTCTGGAATTTGTAGAAAGAGAAATCAAACTGGACCACATTTAGGTCATTTTTGCCTGACTTAGAGCCACAGTAATGTAAAATATAGAAACCAATTCTGGGAATTTAGGTAAATTCACAAAAGTGCAAAAGGTAGAGTCAGAGGAAATGCCCAAAAAATAACAAATTGCAGGCCTTAAAAATGGGACAGTACTCTTGCACGCTAGTGATTGTATCAACCCCCCCTCCTGGCACACGTGACACCATAATCCTTGGATCACTGCCAAGTTCAGGATATGCTGTGTTTACACATGATCTATGCACGTGAAGCCACAGTATCAATCAACAAGCTACAGGAAGGATACAAGCCTTGTCTAGACACCAGCTCCCCTGCCCTGGGCCCCACCACCAAGAACAGGAGTGAACCGCATGAAGAACCTTCAGCCCTCAAGGCTGCTGACTCATCTATTTACAGGACAATTACATCCGGTCTGCATGCTAGTTCAAGGTTTTGCAACTGATTCAGCACTCCAGTTGCTGATGAGCACTGTAATCAGAGACCCTTTTCCTCCAGCAGAACAAGGGAAATTGAAACATCAGAGTTAATCTCCATGTGTTAGTCAGCTCTCTATTGCTGTGCCAAAGGACCTGAGAAAAACAACGTAAAGAAGGAAAATCATTTTTAGCTCACCCTGCCACAGGTTTCCGTCCGTGCTCACCCTGTGGCTGTGGGGAGACAGAACATCACGGCAGGAAGAGTTTGGTGGAATGGAGCTGCCCATCTCATGGTGGTCAGGGAGCAGATAGAGAGAGACAGACTTGAGAGGAAGGGGCCAAAAGCACACCTTCAGTGACCCACTTCTTCCAAGTAGATCCCTCCTCCTAAAGGTTACACCCCCATAGCACCCCCAGCTGGGGACTACCTTAGCCTCTGGGGGCATCCCAGACCCAAACTCTAACGCTCCACACTCAGAACTGTAATCTCACAAAGCACCACGTAGGTCGACGTTTTCTTGAAGTCTCCGAGAACATTTGCTTAGTCGTCCTAATGACAGGGGAAACTTCCGATGAATAATGCAGAAGCAGCTATGGGCGGTCAGGAAATAATACCCACTGCTGGCCACTGGTGAGCCTGTCCCCGGGTGAGCAAGGGAATCACGGGACTCAACTCGGATCATAAAAATAACCAGCAAGCTTAGATGAGCTGAAATCACATTTCCGGCCCCTGTGTCCTTCCTTAGGCTCTTGCAGTATGGGGAGCTGAGGTTTTGAGCTCAAGTCAGTCTGCCAAGCTTGGTCCACCGAGGGCAACTTTCAGGAGTGTCACGGTGGCCATTGGCTCCGCTAAAGCAGATGTGGCCTGACAGGGCCATGTTAGCCAGTCATAATTGTTGTATCTGAAAAGAGTTGTCCCGGATGGCTGAAATACTCGGCCTACTCAAAAGCTACAAAGGGAAACCCCACTGAACCAGCTAGGTGATTTGTACACACGAAGGAACCTATCCCAACTCTCTTTAGCACCCACTATTCTATTTACTTCTGTTTCAACAAAAAAGTCATGACCTGTACATCAGTTATCATGCTTGAATCCAGAATTTAGAATTATTCAGGGAAACTGTACTAAACATCAGTGACCTTCTAAAACTATCGTATCCATGAGCAAATCATCTAGAAAGTGGCTTATCTTTGGGGATTAAATATTTCCCAGCCCAAAATGCAGTTTTTAAAATTCAATTAATATGCTGCTTTCCACTCTGTACTCTAGGATGACTATGCCTGGGTCAATTTAACTGTAGCTCTATAAAACCAAATGCACATAGGCACTTTAGATCACAAAATATTTAAGTGCTTAAAAATGATTTTACCAAAAACAATCCTGGGGTGTGTGTGTGTGTGTGTGTGTGTGTGTGTGTGTTGCTGAGAATTGAATCCAGGGGCATGCTATCTCTAAGCTACACCTCCATCCCTTCCTTTTTAATTTTTGTTCTGAAACAAGTTTCTCTAGGTTGCTGATATTCTCATTACGTTCCCTAAGGCTGGTTTTGAACCTGCAATCCTCCTGACTCTGCTTCCCAGGCACTGAGATTAGAGGTGTATGCCAGTACACCCAGCTGATATTTCATTTTTAATGAAGAGGGCTTGTGATGAAGATTAAATAAATCAGTGTAAGAAATGTGTCTAACTATAGACAAGAATGCCCTGGGTTCTATCCCCAGTACCGAAAAAATAAAAATAAAAAAATAATGGCAGACTCTTAAGATACCTTTTTTGTTGTTGTTATGTGTGTGTTGTACTGGATTGAACCCAGAAACAGTCTACCTCTGAGCTACACCCCCAGCCTTATTTTATTTTTATTTTGAAACATGGTCTCTCTCGGTTAATAAGAGCCTTACTACTTGCTGAGGCTCATTTCTTTTTTTTTTTTTTTTTTTTTTTTTTTTTTTTTTTTTTTTTTTGGTGGTACTGGGGTTCTTCCTGGAAACCTTTCTACCCTGGGCTACACTCCCAGACCTATTTTTACACTTTTTTTTTGGAAACAGGATCTCTTAAGCCAGCACGGCTGGCTTCGAACCTGCACGATCCTCCTGTCTCCGCCTCCCAAGCACGGGGGTTACAAGCGTGCACCACCACGCCCGGCAGCTGAGGCTCTTCTTGAATCCTCCTGCCTCAGCTCCCAAGTACTGGGATTACAAATATGTGCCACCATATCTGGCTTAAAAGGCCATTTATTTAATAATTTTAAAAAATCAAAATCTGCCAGCTGCAGCTGCACTGACCAATCTCACCTGCGCCCATCTGCTTCTCGTCCACTTCCCTCACACCCCACCTCTCCAAATGCCTCCTAATGGCCCTTCTTGCGCCTCTAGGTTCAGTACCTCTCAGGCCCTGAAGCTTCTGGCTTCCTCCATCTGTGCATTTCAGGAAACTTTAAAGGCTGAAACGGTATGCCCAGGAAGAAAAACAGAACATGTGGCCCCTGGGTCAGACTGCCTGTGCTTACTGTGATGCTCCAAACCCCAGAGCCTACTCTGTGCACCCTGGGGCACTATCCTTCAACATTCAAAGCAAAGGACCCAGGGCTGAGGGTGCAGCTCAGAGGTGGTGCTTGGCTAGCACATGCAAGGCCCCAGGTTCTATCCCCAGCACCACACAAAAAAAGAATACTAATAAGTGTTCAGATTTGATTTGATCTACCCCATGCCAGGGCTTAGAAGTGCCCGACATCTCCAAACAAAAACAGTCTTGACAGCTGCAGTACACCTTGTTCTTTGTGTTGCTTCCGAAACTTTCAGCTGCCCAGCAAATCCTAGAGGGGAGGTTATTGCTTGTAGGCTTTTTGTGTTCAACTGAGAGCTCCACTGGATGGAAAGCCATGCTTCAGGGCAGAACACCGCAGAAGAAATTGATTCATAAGCATCTAATCAATTACTGAGTTTCCTTAAAAACCAAATTTGTTATCAAGTATCATGTATACTAAACGACCCGCAAATTACTATTCCAATGCTTCAGGCTACAAGTAAGAGAAAGACAAAGTACAAACTGCTTAAACAATACAGGCTTTCTTAATCTTATATAATAACAAATCAGGAAGGCAGTGAAGTTGTTAGTTTATCTAGCAGTTCATTAATTCACTAAAAACCCAGCTTTCTTCCACCTGTCCTCCTGGACCCATAGGCTGCCAGAGGGCGATAGAGCTCCAGGCGCGGCAGCCTCATATCACTTCACTGCACCTTTTTTAAGAGGAAAGAAAACATTCTTATGAATTTCCTAATTTCTCTGAGATCTTATTAAACAGAATTGTTTCACTTAATCCTACCTATATCAACCATTCAGCAAAAAACTGGAATAATCAATATAACCAAGATTCCCCAAAGACTGAGCCGATAACCTAGACTTCCCGGAAATAGGATTAACCTGCTGGGGTTTCGCTCTGTTCCAAAAAAGGAAAATGTGGTGAATGTTTTGTGGTTATTAGAAAAAAAATTAATATAACAAATTAAATGAAGATATAATCTGAGTAATGAGAGCTTCTAGGTATGACTTAACTTTTATGACTCCAACTAAATGATTGATTACATGTGATGTCTCAAAGGATAAACAGAGGATGTATGCAGTCTACAGACTGGTTAGGATGGTTCCAAAATGAGGTAAGTCAGTACAGATAAATGGGAAGAATGCAGATGCTTTTAGAGCAATTCGAGACTAATTTTGAACCTGCTAAACCTAACAAACATTTGGAACTTATATTTTTTATGCTTTGGTGTTTTATTTACTTATTTGTTTATTTATTTATTTTGGTGGTACTGGGAGTGGAACCCAGGGACTTTTATACCTCCAGGCTATCCTCCCAGATCTATTTTATACTTTATCTTGAAACAGGGTCTCACTAAGTTGCTGAGAGCCTCACTAAGTAGCTGAGGCTGGCTTCGAACCTGCGCGATCCTCCTGTCTCAGCCTCCCAAGCGCGGGGATTACAAGTGTGCGCCACCACGCCGGGCTCTTTTATTTATTTTTCTGGCACTTGAGACTGAACCCAGGGGCATTCTATTTCAAAGCTACATTTTTTTTTATGAGAAAGGATCGCCCTAAATTACCACATGCTATAGTGATCTATTTTTATTGTTCTCTGCTAAATGATCAGTCCAGGATAGATAGAAATTGCAAACAACCCAAAGCAGTCATTCACTCACCAGAAATACACTGTCTTGTGTAGTTTGCTTAACTTTCACTTAAATGATATACATAAAACGACTTGAAGTTCAGCAGTTCCTCAGCCTGATGAAAGCCCAAGACTTCTGGGCTTTAATGTATGATATAAATGTTGCAAAATATGCATGAGCGCAAGCCGGGCGTGGTGGTGCACGCTTGTAATCCCCGTGCTTGGGAGGCTGAGACGGGAGGATTGCGCAGGTTCGAAGCCAGCCTCAGCTACTTAGTGAGGCTCTCAGCAACTTAGTGAGACCCTGTTTCCAAATAAAATATAAAATAGGGCTGGGAGTATAGCCCGGAGGTAGAAAGCCCCTGGGTTCCACCCCCAGTACCACACACACACACAAAAAAAAAAATGAATGAGCGTGAAGATTGTGTTAAAAAATAAAACTGGAACAAATGAATAAACCCCTCAGTCAGATGTCTACTTCCTTGTAGGATGGTCAGTCTCAAGGGATGACAGACCCCTTAACTCTGGCCAGCCCTCAGGCACACATCAACTAAAAAGGAAGTGCAATAAAGCTGTGTAGAAATTTAAGCCAGCAATGCATGTTAGGTCTTGTACTAATACAAGTTGAGAAAATTTCTTAGTATGAGCAAAATGTCACTGTTAATAAGGAATGGTTTCAATCTATATATTTTTCTTCAAACAGGAAAATTTTACCCACAATGAGACTTCTGCTCATCAGCCATGGAAAATGTGTTTTGTAAGTAGTCTCACATTTTATTTTTTAGACAGCAAATCATGTTAACAAATGTTTGCACTTCTCCTGAGAGAAGAACAGGACAGACCTATAGTTAGTATTGAAGATCAGTAGATCACCTTTGCCACAATTAGCATATATCAGCATATTTTCAAAACCAAAGAACCTCTAACTTGCCTTGAGTGGATTTAAAGTCACCTTTTAAATCACCCACTGCAGAAATAATACTCTAGTCAAAATGTATTCCAACTGGGCTCTTGAATGGACTTTTGTGAAAGTACTAACTTACCCTCTCCTTTTTTTCTTTCTTTCTTGCTTTCCTCCTTTCTTTATTTCTATTTATTTATTTACTTAGTGTGTGTGGTGGTGGTGGTACTGGGGATTTAACCCAGGGGGATTCTACCTCTGAGCTACCCCAGCCCTATTTAATACTTTATTTTGAAACAGGATCTTTCTGAGTTGCTAAGGACTTCACTATGTTGCTGAGGCTGGCCTTGAACCTGCAATCTTTCTGTCTTAACTTCCCAAGTACTGAAATTGCAGGCGGGGGCCACCACACCCAGCTTAACTCACCCTTTTCTGATGAGAGGATCCCCTGCCTCCCTGAGAGCGCTACCCAAAGTTCCACAGCTGAGAACTGCAGACTCCATTGGAAGTGTGACCTCAAAGAGCATTCTGAGATTTAGCACATCTACTGATGGCCTTTGTCAGTGGGCTGTGCTTTCTTATTTGTTTCATGCCGGTTACCATGGCACAGCTCTCCAAGTCGTTTTTAACTATTCAATTTTAAGAACACAAGTTCGAGTGTGCACCCTCCCAGCCTGCTGGAGAATGCTGTCTTCAGATATTGAGCAAGTAGATTTTCCTACTGGTCTCTCTTTAGGAGGTCTCTGACCTTCCACTCACATCAAACCCAACAAAGGCCCTGGTGATATAACCCCTCCAGGACTCCCACCACTGAACTTAAAAACACAATGTTATATGCTTTCGGTTATGCACACCTCCCTCTCCGGTACCAGGCCCCACAGAGCTAAAGCTAAGCAGGAAAAAGGAGAGAAAAATTATTGCAGACACTGCCACACATGCTTGGGTCATGCAAAAGAGCTGACTCTGCTAACCACGCCCATCCTCCTCTCTCCTGAAGCAGCCAGCTGTAGCTTCATTCTGGATTTAGACAATGGTGTTTCTAATTTTTCTCTTTGCATTTGAATGTTTATTTGTGAAATCTTGAACTCTGAGTAACCTCCGACTCTAGGAATTATTTGAGCAAACCACCACAAGCTTCCCAGATTATACAAAATCGATCTCCATTATTTAACCTATCACATTTATCCGGTTATATCTCCTGCCGTGCAGCATTGCTGTTGGAAGATTCCTATTTCTCCGACATGCCTGTCCTCCTCGTTAGTTACTCCTAACTAGAAGAAGTAGAACTTCTGAATAAATCAGAGGCATCTGTACAGGCAAATGATTGAAAAGTCTGACTCCCTGCCATAACACTGGAACGAGATGTGGGGGAAATCATTCATGAGTAAAGTATTATAACCCCGGACAAGCAATTAAGTGCATCTTAAATATGTGACATCAGTTTCTCCAAAAATCAAATCTAACTTTAAAGTGAATATGATTATACCCTATATATCTCTATCTTACAGATTTTGGATTACCTAGATAATTAATAAACACTAAATGAATGAATATATGGAAGAAATCCACAAGACATACCACCCGGTTAGAAAGATAAATTGTTGGCTTCCTATAATAAACCATGCAGATGACAATCATGGTCCTTGGCCCCAAGATGAGCGCCCAAGTCTGCTGGAAGACATCTGAGATCATAGTGCCTGGGCAGGGGCAGGCGGCGGGGCTGGGATGGAGTGCTTAGAAGAATAGTCAAGACTGAACAGCTCAGTGTCCCGTGTGCTGTAGTTTGGATGTGGTATAAATGTTTCCCCTCAAGGGTTCACACGTGGGAAGCCTGGTCCCAGTGTTATAAAGGTCCCAGTGTTATATGTTTTGTGACAGTAACAACAATAAAAAAGAAAAAGGGTGAGAACACCACTTTTATCTGGGGACACTTTGAATACTCCCACCCTGCAAAATGGCAGCCTGCTTTCATAGCAAATACTATCCCTGTGCCCTCTGCCAGGCACGTGGGACTCCAGGGCAGCCCATCCCACACACTTTCCCAGGAGCCTGCAGGAAAGGGATCTTCGCCACAGAGTGCTGGGGTGGCCCTTCTGAGAGGGCCGTCTGCAGAGAAGACAATGGGGATGATGACAGGGAGACCCACAGACCAGGCAGTTGGCCAGCCGGTGCTCCTGGCTGGGGTCTCTTGTGAAGCCTGGTCATCCCTGAGTTCTCAAGATGACTCAGTATCCAAGATATCTGAGTAATAAAATGGCAGGATGGCATGCAAATTAAAATGGGGGAGAGAGAGAGGAGAGGAGAGGAGAGGAGAGGAGAGGAGAGGAGAGGAGAGGAGAGGAGAGGAGAGGAGAGATGTAATAACAGCCCAGCTGTCCTTTGAGGGCTCTGTGAGCCACTTTAGGGTTTTAAGCGGAGTGGCCCATGACAGGGTAATCATCTTCACAAACAGCATCCTGGCTGAGAGCGAAGAGTGGGCTGGAGCAGAGAGCGACTGCAATTAGGAGGCTTTTGTGGTGGCTCCACAGCCTGTGATCCCGGGAAGTGTCTGCTGCTGATGGGCACTCCTGCCCATTGGCATAATTTAAACAGATGGGCCATTTCTCTTCCAAAGGGCATATTTTATGTAACATCTCTAAACATCACATGAGAACTCATTCTTTGTCATCCCCGGCATCAATGAGTTATTAGGTTGTTCATCCAAAAATCTCCATGATTATGTAATTAAATCATTAGGACCGGAGATTAAGTCACTGGGGACTTTTCATTATTTAGCAAAGCACTTACTTCAGAGTTGCCCAGTGTGGGGATGGTTGAACAAGGTGTGAGTTGGGCTTCCTCACCTTCTTCTGACAAAAGTCATGAAAAACAACTGCACATTGCCCTTGACGATGTCACAGTGCCCCGGCACTCTGCCACCTTTGTTCTGCTTTGATATATAAACTGGACAGGGACTGTCCAATGTGCAGAAGTCCTCTGTGGAAATCTCTTGCAAGGCGCTCTTGTACCCAACTAGCCAACACTGTAGTAAAGGCAGAGGCTTCCTATTATAGCATGCCACGGCTGGAAGAAAAGGTATGTCTCCTCCCTCCTTGGCTCCTGGCTTCTTTTTCCAACTGGAGGGATCAAAGCCACAACCTCCTAGCCGTGGTCGGTTACAAAACACCTAGAGAAATGCCCGCTACCTACCCGCTAGCCGGGGTTCCAGTGCTTCCTCCTGAAGGCTGTAGGTCTTTTCCAATTCTCTCAAAGTGCATTTCAACCAGTGAATTCATAAAGTAACACTTGGTGGCAGATACTTTGATGATTTCACACCATTTCTCTAAAGCTTTTAAGATCTGGGTTCTCTACACTTCTAGTTATAACTGAATATTAGGCTAGCTAAAGAGAGGTACAGAGAAAGTTAGGTATTGATATAAAGACTCATGGCTCTGCAGTAAGAAAGAATTCAGCTCTCTCTAATTCCTCAAGCTCTGCTGTGTCCCCTGGAACATATTTAAAACTGACTTTCAACTAAAAGATAAATCGAAAAACAAAAACCTCTTTTAAGATGATTTCATTGGACTTCCGGGAAGATGGCGACTGAGAAAAGCGGGGCTTAAGAGCCCCGCTAACAACCAATCTCCATTACCACAAAACCGGCGCCTTTCATAGCCAGAACACACCATCACCAGAGAAACAAAAAAATCACCAGGCGCCAGAGAGAAAGCAGACTGAGAACAGAGCTCAGAGCCACAGAGGAGATACACCGGCCTCACGCCCAAAGACACGGCAGCAGCGCCATACTGCCGGCGGCAGTGGCGAGTTCACCTGACGGCTACAGCAAGCCGAGGTGAGCCGCTGCGGAACAGCCAAGCAGGATTTTTCAGCGCAGAGAGCATCTAAAGCTCCCAGTGGCTGAGCTCAGCACATGCTGCAGGGACTCAGAGTGGAACTCAAAACCAAGAAGAAATACGCCAGCCTCAGGGCAGAGGGCGTACCAACGGCGCCATATTGCCACCAGCGGCAGCAGCAGTGAATTCACCGAGTCCAGTACAGCTACATCTGTGAACTCAAGAACAGTGAGTCAAATTGCGGGCCACAGAGGAGAAATCCCAGTACTGTACTCCCTGGGACTTGACCCAGTGGGGGAGTGGCGGTGGCAAAGATATCACACCATAGGAGAACGTGCAACCTGGCACCCCCCATAGTTTAAAGCAGCCTCTATCAACTCCCTGGGTCGGAGACTCTGTGATACAACCCAGTAAAGGAGTAGTGGGGTCTGAGAAACTACTGACTCAAGATCCAGAACACCTTAAGTGAAGTCATAGTGACCCAAGGGAAGAACCCAGAGAAGGCACAAACTTCCGAAATCATGGGAAAGAGGAATAACAATGGAGCAATGAATGCCCACAACCCCACAACATCACAACCCGATAAAGCAGAAAATCAGAGATTTCTAGAAGATCAAATCAGGAAAATAACTGTAGAAATAATAGAGGTGCTTCGAAAAGAACTCAGAGAGAGCCAAAAAGAGATAAAGGATGCAATTAATGAAGTAAAGGCCTCAATTCAAAGTATAAACAACAGATTAGACCACATGGAGAATAGAATCTCACTCTTAGAAGATGATAATTCCAAAAATGAACACATAGTTTCTAATCTAGGAAAAAATATCCGACAGCGGGAATCTGATATTGAAGAAATATGGGCCCATTTTAAGAGAGCTAACCTAAGAATAATTGGAATAGAGGAGGGAAAAGAAAGTAAAACCAAAGGGATCAAAAATCTCTTCAAGGAAGTAATAGCAGAAAATTTTCCAGACATAGAGCAAGAGGTTGATACACAGATCCAGGAAACTTATAGAACTCCCTTTAGACAAGATCGGAGAAGAGGATCCCCACGCCACATAATTGTCAAAATGACCAATGTGGAAGCCAAGCAGAGAATCTTAAAGGCAACAAAAACAAAGGGCCAAGTGACATTCAGAGGCAAACCAATTAGAATCACTCCAGACTTCCCAAACCAAGTCATGAGAGCCAGAAGGGCTTGGAGTAACATATTCCAAACTCTGAAAGAAAACAACTTCCAGCCAAAAATTTCCTACCCAGCAAAACTTTCTATCAAATTAGATGGAAAAATAAGAAGCTTCCATGACAAACAGAAACTGAAGGAATTTATGTCTTCAAAACCAGCGCTAGAGAAAATACTCAAAGAGATTAACTACAAAGAAGAAATAGGTAACACACACCAGAACCAGAGAAACAAGATTTTCCATCCAACAGACAACTAAGATTGGTTATCTTTGGAGATTCATTATTTATGTTAGTCTTTTACCTATCTCTAAATTGTATTGTTTGCCTTTATTGTTGTTAATTTTTAGGATTTCTAGTTGGAATATTAATATACCTTCAGATATAGCATTTGGAAATATTTTATCCAATTCTATTAGTAACTTTTAACTCTGTTTACATTGTCTTTGGATATACAATTTTTTTTTTTTAGGGAGTTTGTATACTCTTCTGTTGCCTGTGCCATTGAAATCATATCCAAGAAATCACTGCCAGTTTCAATGTTGTGAGGTTTTATGACCCAGATTTTCTCCTAAAAGTTTATAGTCTTAAGATTTATATTTAGGTCTTTTAGCTATTTTGAGTTAACACTTGTATATGGGATTAGGTAAGGGTCCAATTTTATTCTTTTCCTGTAATTATTATTTTTCAACAATATTTAGTTAAAAGATTATTATTTCCACCACCAAATGTTCGTGGAAACCTTGTCAATAATAACTTGACAATATAGGGAAGAATTTAGCTCTAGGCTTGTACTTAACTCCAATGGTTTATATATCTGCCTTTAGAACAGTACTACACTGTTTCAATTATTGTAGCCTTATATGGTTTGAAATCAGAAAATATATATCTTCTAGCTTTGTTCTTCTTCAAGATCGTTTTGGGTATCTAGAATCCATATTCCATATTAGGATAGATTTTTTTCTGAAAAATAAATATATAAATACATGATAGTTTCACCTAAAAAAAAAAATAGAAAAAAAAATATTCTCTGGTAAGAAAGAAAGCAAAAAGAAATATTGAAGTGTTATCTTTAAGTCATCAAAAGCTTGGTATCAGACAAATGAAACTGTTATGTGAGATTATCATTTTTAATTTTGGATAAATTGCTATAATACTAGATGTCAACCACTAAGCCAAGCATGGGAAGGAGGGATGGGGAGAGAATGGGGTGGGGATCGGGTGGGGGCTGACTGGGTGATGTGTGCATGTATGTCTACAAAAGTTTGTATCCCACTATGATGTATGAATACAGTGCACCAATAAAAAATTTAAAAAATAAATAAAAGTAGATCAAAGATCAAATTTTAAAAAATAAAAAAATAAAAACGATGATTTCATTGACGCTGACATTTGCCATTTATTTTACCATTTACCATTTAATTTTTTTATTTACCATTTAATTTTTAGCTAAAAGCTCAGTGGTGGCTCACGCTTGTAATCCCAGCATTCGGGAGGCTGAGACCAGAGGACCATAGTTCACAGACAGCCTCAGCTACTTAGTGAGGCCCTCTGCAACTTAGTGAGACCCTGTTTCAAAATAAAGAATAAAAAATAGGGCAGGGGATGTAGATTGGAGGTTAAATGCCCCTGGGTTCCATCCCTAAACCTTCCAAAAAAAGAAAGAAAGAAAACTCAGCAATTCAAGTATTCCCTATAACCTGTTTTCTAGATTTTTTTTTCCTTAGACTAAAAAAATCACAAATGCTATACTATCTCATATTTCTCTCTATAGAACAAACTCAAATACCCCCTAATAATGCTTGAGCTACTTGGTGTCAAAATTTGAGGATAGGGCTGGACATGATGACACAGGCCTGTAATCCTAGTACTTGGGAGGCTGTTGAGACAGGAGGATTGCAAATTTGAGGTCAGGCTCAGCAACTTTGCAAAGGCAACTTAGTGAGAGCCACTTTCAAAATAAAAAGTAAAAAGGGCTGGGGCTGTAGCTCAGAGGTTGGATGTCCCTGGGTTCAAGACCCTGTACTTAAAAAATATATTTTTTTTTCCCTGAGGGTGGAAAAAGTCCTCATAAATCTCAATTTGGGGACATTTGATCATGCCATTTCAAATTTCATATAAAATCCTCCAGAAAAACAACTAGCTGCCTTTCTGAAAAAGAAGTTATTAAACACTAAGCCAAAAATTAGTATCGTTTAATCTTTCATAAATCTAAATAAAAACATGAATTCAGACTCACCGGCTACTAATGGCTGGCAAACTAAAAATAAAAAAAATGGGTCAAGAATATTTTTTCAGTTATAAGAATAGTGAAGGTATTAAATTTGAGGAATGTGAAATTTATGAAGCATTTAGTATGCACACACAATTGACAACTCGCAGTGCTCGGAAGGTCGGGAGTCGCTGAATAACCAAAAGGCGCAGTGAGGTACGTTCTGTTTTTGTCCACATCTTATAGCAGAAGACACCAAGGTATAAATGAGCAAAGCAAGTTCCCAAGGTCACACAACCAGTAAGAGGTGGAAGACAGCAGCATCCACACGTTGAAGCACTTCCCAGGACCAGGGTCACATTAGGACTAAAAATCGCCGCATTTGTTGGTAGATGGAGCAAACAAGAAATCACTTGGGGTAAACTTAGGCTTTTCCATACTACGTCCACAGTCACTTTCACTGAAAGGAGGCAAGGGCTCCACTGTGGTGGCTAGCTTTATGCAGCAACCGGGATCTCCCTTAAATATTACCAGCGGGGAGCTGGGTGTGGCGGCGCACGCTTGTAATCCCAGTACTTGGGAGGCTGAGAGGGGAATCGTGCAGGTTCAAAGCCAGCCTCAGCTACTTAGTGAGGCTCTCAGCAACTTAGTGAGACCCTGTTTCCAAATAAAGTATAAAATAGGTCTGGGAGTATAGTCCAGAGGGAGAAAGTCCCTGGGTTCCATCCCAGTACCACAAATATATGTATATTTTTAAATATATATAAATTTATATATAATATATATTTAATAGATAATTTATATATAATATATATTTAATAATTTATATATATTAAATATATATAAATATATATATATATATATATATATATATATATATATATAATCTCCTGTGGGTGTGTCTGTGAGGTGTCTGTGAATAGGTGGACTTACTTAGTAGAGCAGATTTCCCTCTACACTGTGGATGGGCACCATTGAGCCCACTGAGGACCCAGATAGACCAGAAAGGCAGAGGAAGGTTAAAGGCTGCTGGAGCTGAGATCCTGGTCTCTGCCCTTGGCCAGGGAAACACATCATTAACACTCCTTTGGGCCTGGATTGAAATTCACAGCACTGGCTCTCCAGGGTCCCCAACTTGATCAGGTGACTTGTCAGATCAGGAGACTTATTGGCCTCCATAATCATGTGAGCCAATTCTCATTTATATAGAAAAAAAAAAGATTTATTATAAAGAATCGGACTGGGCATGGTCTGTAATCCCAGTACCTGGGAGGATGAGTCAAGAGGATTGCAGGTTTGAGGCCAGTCTCAATAACATAGTGAGACTCTCAGCAGCCTAGCTTAGACCATGTTTCAAAACAAAAACCAAAAAAAGGTTTTTTATTAAAGGACTGGGGCTATAGCTTAGAGGTCAAATGCCCCTGAGTTCAGTCTCCAGTATCATAAAAGAAAAAGAAAAAAAAAAAGAATTGGCTATTTCTTATTGGTTCTGTTACTCTGGAGCACCTTGGATATTATGTCATTTGGGTATGAGTTTTTAAACTCTATACATAGCCAATTTTGAAAAGACAAATATATGAATAAATGCATCAAGACCCTCTATGCCAAATGGCATTCAAGAGAACAGTCCAGTGCACCCAGAGTCACTGGATTTCCCAATCAAGGGTCACAAGAACCCACCCAAGCCAAGATGAACTGTCAGAGCACGAAAGGGCAGAGTACAGACTGCTCACAGCGTCCTTCCTGAGGCACACCCAGGCTCTTCAAGGAAGGCACACACTTAACGCCATCATGGCCCCATTGGCAACCACATCGCCGACAACTGGCCACGACATTGACAAAGCAACCAACTAACTGTAACCAGCCATTTGGGTTTTCTCTGCTAAATACTGTTAGCTCCCTTTACTAGCTGTATTCAAATGGAAACATACCAAAATTTTAAGGAAAAAAAGCATGCAAATATATGTCCTCTAGCATCAATTTATCTACAATGTGCATAGTGGAGACGGGGGACCTCCTTTAACCAAATTTTAACTGCCTAACTTTACTGGAGTTCACTGAATCACAATTTATTAGAATAGGGGTTGAGAATCACTTCTTATCCTTCTTATCCCCGGGATGAATCTAACAAGTTACTCCAAATAAAGTCTATCTTCCATGCTAATTTTAGAGAATTGTGCCTCTTCCCTCATCTCTCCTAGACGTTAAATTTGTGTTGAGTCTTTTTAACTAAGTAGGGAATTCAAACTAAATGTAAAAGACAGACCAAAGATTCCTATTCTCTGGTTCAAGGAGATAAGGCTTTAGGCAAGCCAGCAAAAAGTGCTATAATTAGCTAACCCAGATAGCAAACACCAAACAGAACATACATAGTCTCTGTTCTAACTTTTGGACAGTGTCAGGCACTTGGTTAGACAGTGGCAAAATATTCCTATAGAGAAATATTCAAATACAAGGACTCTATCCACAGCATTACAGTCCCCATGGGCATTAAAGTAAAATAAATTCTCCCGCTAAGATGGTTCTCAAATTATGGGACCTGAGAAATCACCTCACAGAAAGAAATATTCTTTTTGTTTCTGTTTTGTTCTGTTTTCTTTAAAAAAAAAATAGGTAAATTATCAGAAACTCACACTTAGAATTCCTTGTGCTATTGATAACAAAGGTATGTTTAATAATTCACAAGCCAGATGAAACATAAAATAACATGAGATTTTACATTTATCTGTTCTTTGCTTACACGAATACCATTCTGTTCCGCCTTTGTTCCTTACAAGCATGCAGAGACCGTACGACTAGCTTAAAAACACTTCCCAGCATCCTTTGCACATAGAGTCATACAACTAAATTCCGACCAATGTTCATGAGTGGGTCTATTTGGAAGTTATTTCTAAAGTGTTTGATTCAGTTAGCAGACACTCTTTGGTCCTTCCCCCACCTCCTCATCTAAATGTAGATGTGATGACAGGAACCATAGCACCCATCTTGCAATCACAGGATTCCTGGGAGATGCAAGCTAGTCTTTCGCCTGATACCACACTGCTGAATAATTACAAATACAGAAAATCCCTGGGAACTGAGAGAGCACAGAGGCCTCACTCCAATCCCAGGATGCCTACCTGAGGGTTTTGCAGGTAAGTGAATTCTTATCTTGTTTAAGGCACTGTTATTTGAATGTTATGCCATAAATAACAACACTTGAGGTAACCAGCATCCAAGAGTGTCCAGACAGTCGAGATGGCCTTGACGGCAGATATGCATGTGTTCATATAGTCTCCTGGCACATCCACTCTGTCTCCGTGCCCAATAGGGTGTGACAAAAGTGGCAGCGTGATTTTCAGCACCGGGTCACTGAGGCCCTGCAGCTTCTAACGTGGTGTCATGGATCAGCCACGCTGGTCAGCTGGTCAGCTCATCATGGCAGGGCTTGAGCAGCACCATGGAGACATCACGTGACAAGAGACATTAACCCTCTGGCCACCACCCACTTGAGAAGCACATAGCACCGTCTCTGCTGAGAGCTGACCACACTATCCTGGGACACCACTACAATCACCCAGCCCAGATACTCCTGAAGACTCCACTCAGAGAAACCGAGTGATACTAAGTGGTTATTAGTTTGGGGATAATTTGTTATCCACAAGAGATAATAAAATGTGTCTGCTAGCACTGGTGTTAATCCTTCAGAATGTCTTGGCATGATGAGGTAGCTCCTATGAAATTGATCTTGAATGTAAAATCATTCAATTAGCTAGATTCTTCTTGGCCATATCATCAGACCTGCCGACATGGATGCCTGGGAGCACATGAGCTCTAGAAGAGAGGGCATGCCTGATTCCAGTCACTGCTACATCTTCCTGATGTATACCACAGTACCTGGCCCAAAGAATAAGTCAGTGTATGCCTGAGGAATGAAGGAATGAGTGATAGTCAAGTGTTTGGGTCTATTTATTGGAAATTTCTTTTCTTCTCTCTTTGCGAGCCAATCTCACACATCCAGTGGCACGAGTATACTTAAGATCCTGCCCAGTCCTGATGAATTGCATGAAGCAGATGAAGAATTTCAGTCCCAGAAAAGAAAAGTTAAGACCACAACCTGAATCAGATTCCAGAGCCACTGGAATGAAGATGGCCAAAGACATGCACGGAGAGGTATCATCACAAAGAGAGCACCTCGTGAAGCAGGAGGGAACAAACACAAAGCTCTGGGGAACCAAAGGGACATAAGGGTGGCTACTGTCCAATTCCCAAGGCCACAGCTTTTACCTCCATCCATGGTCCCTGGAGACCAGGGATACTTAATCCCCAGTGTAAGAAACACTTGAAGTTAATTTAACAAATTCAAAAGTACTAATTCCAAAGACTATATGATCAAAGAAACTATTTTTTGAAGATGAAATAAGAGAATTCCCCAAAGAGGAAGTTAAAGTCCTGATTTTTGTGCTAATTGCTATGACTTGGAGGTTTATGTCCCCCAAAAGACCATGTGTTAAAGGTTTGGTCCCCAAGATGGCGCTGCTAGGAGGGGCTGTGGGCCTGTAGGAGGCAGAGATTTATGGGAGGTCTTTCGGTGACTGAGGGTGTGCTCAGGAAGGACTGTAGGACCCCATCATTCCTCCCAGTCTGTTTTCTGCCTCATGCAGTGAACAAATTTACTCCAACACATCCTGCCATAACATACCACCTTCATCAGAGACCCAAAGACATGGGGCCACTCAACCTTGGCCTAGAGCCTCCAGAACCATAAGCCAAAATAAACTTTTTCGCATCTTAAGTTAATTGCCTTGGGCTGTTTGTTATAGTAACACACACCTAACTAATACACTAAGTCATGTTTAGTTTATTCTGATCTTATACCTTCAATTGCTGTTTCTAAATTGGAATAGCAATAACAAAAAAAAAATCACCTCCTAATATTCTCTCTTCGATTGGTTAGAACAGGCTCCTCTTTAAAATCAAACCTAAGCCATTGTGCTGGCAGCACATTCAGCCAGTGGAACTCCTGTAAATGTTTCTATCTAAATAAAGCTTGGCCAGAAAGGTTCAACAAAATTTCTTTTTCACTTATTCTCAGTGGGGTGTAACTCCTTTCATAGTCTATAGCTGCAAACCATAAAGAAAGTGATTATATAAGAGTCGTTTTCATTGACATAGCACTTCATAATTTTCCAAGCATTTTCTCATGCATGATTTTGGCTATTTCCCACATGAAACAGAAAGAGGAAGAAATACCGAGAAGTCCCCATAAAGCTCCAAATTCTAATCTACAATTACTTCTATATATCTCCATCCAGATACACTAATACTCCAAACACTTCAAACTCAACACGTCATAACCACATGCTCTATTAGCGACACTTCTTTGGTTGTTGCTTTGGGTTGTTTGCAGTCCTTAGGATTAAACCCTATACTCTGCCATCACCTTATACCTCCAGCCTTTTTATTTTGTTTTGTCACAGAATCTAAGTTGCCCAGGCTGGCCTCAAACTTGCCATCCTCCTGCCTCAGTCTCCCGAGAGGCTAGGATTACAGGTGTGTGCCACCATGTCTGGCTCTCAGCCTCACCTTTTTGAGGGTACTTAGGATTTCTTATAATCAGGAAAGACACACAGACACGGAAAAATCCGATCATAAAGGACAAAGTTTTTAACTCACGGTTTTCTAAAACAGGAGTCACGGGGGGAATGGGGAGGGGTCATACAGGGAACCACCAGTTCGAGGCAGGAGACAAGGGGCTTGGGATGGGGGAGAAATGCAGGCAAAGCCTTTACTGTCATTCCCAAAGGAAAGAATGTGTGGGGCACGGTAAGCAGACCTAGGCTGGCATGCTTAGATGATGGAGCAGGCTCTGGAGCACAGGAGCTGGCCCTGGGTGCCTTGCACCTGGACCCGGGTGATCAGGGCAGGTGGACAGTGGGAGGAACTGAGGGATGGGCTCTAGGTGAGTTGGTGAGTGTGTTAAGGGTGTGCTCACAGGTGAGTGTCTGGCTATCTCCAGGATTCAACTGACCTTGGGAGGGGCAGTCACTCCAGGCAGTCAGCCGAAGGTAAAAACATTAGCATACCGAAAGTAAAAGAAATGGTTAACCTAGCCATTGTCTCCTGCTTAGCTGCAGTCCCCTGCAGTGGCCAACCCACCAAGGCTCAAGCCAGAACCCCGCTGGTCACCACCATCACCTCCCTGCTCCCTGCCCTCCAGGTTCCTCCAGCATCTCCCCTCCCTGCCCCCATTGTTCAGCCTCATCTCCCACCTTGGCTATCACCACAGCCTCTTAAATACCACCCTGGACACCAGCTAGTGTCAGAGGCTCCCTCTCCCCTCCACATCTCGGCAACACTCACCTTTGTAATGTGCATCTCTAACCTCTTCCTCAAGCTCAAATCTGTCTAAGACTTTTCTCTTTCAAAACTAGCCCAGTGCGGTGATGCACACCTATAACCTCAGTACTTGGGAGGCTGAGACAGGAGAATTACAGGTTTGAGACCAGCCTCAGCAACTTAGTAAAACCCTTTTCAATATAAAATAGGGCTGAGGGTATATCTCAGAGTTAGACTGTCCCGGGATTCAATATCCAGTACCACAAAAAAAGAAAAACTCTACATAAAATTTTACTTTTAACTTCATAATATCAGTCCCCCAAGATCCTTGAGTAAAACTGGCCTTCTAGGCACAGGCCAATTTTATCCTGACACTCCTCCAAATAACCCAGGGGAGAAGGCCACCATGACTTGGAAGATATAGGACTAAATAAAGCACCTGAACCCCCTACCCTGACCCAGCAAGCCCACCTGGCACCATCCCTTCCTTCTCAGCCACCTTCATTTCCTGCACAACCTGCATCCTGCCCCATGACCACATTCTAGGTACCCCAATAACTGAGCAGGTGACCCTGTGAAGTCATCATGCTGGCCTTTCATAGTGGTGGCGCACGTTTGTAATCCCTGAGCGTGGGAGGCAGAGACAGGAGGATCGCGCAGGTTCGAAGCCAGCCTCGCTGGCTTAAGAGACCCCGTTGCCAAATAAAAATATAAAAATAGGTCTGGGAGTGTAGCCCGGACGTAGAAGAGTTTCCAGGAACCCCAGTACCACCACCACCACCCCCCCCAAAAAAGAGAGAGCTCAGTGAAGCAATGAAATGCAGGGAACTCTTTACTGCATACCCATAGTGGTTATAAAATAGACCCACAAATTCTTTGACACTCCTTTGATGGAGAGAAAATCCAGTCCCTACCCCTTGGACATGGGCTAGTCTTGTGACTCAACACTAACAAACAGTATCACCAGAACAAATATGGATACAAAGGCAAGAATTGTGGCAGCTGCCCCAAATTAACTATCTCACCTTCATTCTTGATTTTCAACTCTCCTTCCAGAGCATGAAGCAATTTTGCATAAATGATGTATCATGCAGGGCCAACGTGTTTACTTTTCCTGCCCCAAAAATAAGTATTTGTCCTCCTAACAATTTAAAGAACTCTTTATGTGCATTTAATTCCAGGATGAAAGATCCTTGACTGTGTCACTGGAACGCACTCCAGTGAGAACTTTCCTGGGGACAGCGCTATCAAGCTGAGACACATTTCCCAAAACTCTTTCTTCCAAATTCAGGGAATCTTTCCGACAGATCAAAAGACACAATTAACAGGAAATTACATTTTCTTTGCAGATCAACAAAGCATTCAATTTAGAAAACGAGACAGAAAAGAAAAAAAAAAAAAAGATCTACATAGAGCGTTAGGAGGAAAATACAGAGTCCAAAGTAATGCCCAGATGGTCTTTGATAGGGAAAAGGGATTTAACTCTCAAATATTTCATTTTATACTGCTCCCTGACTCTAAAGATGAATAAGACTTTTAAAGATAAATTAAGATTTCTTTAAAACCTCTGAGATAAGGCCAAAAAAAAAAAAGACTGAATATAAAGTAGTAAACAGTAAACCTTTTGTGCACTCAGCATGTAGTTTCAAGTATCGATAGTATATATAATCGAATACTAAGAATTTCTGAGCCCACAGCAAGCTAGGTTCTTAGACATTCTCCAGGTACTTTACCTGCCCCTCCCCCAGTAAGGTTCTGGGAGAGATCAAATTTGTACCTTTCATCTGCCACACTTCCCCAAAGATAATAAAAGGAGAAATTGTGCATGCTTCCAATTGGAAGCTTAGAAGATTTGAAAATTTGACTCCTGTATCAAGTGGAAGAAAACACATAATTTAAACAGTGATATAGCTACCTTAAAACCCCCAACCTAGAATGAGCCGAGACTGTCCATAGAATGCTGAAAAAAAAGCCAAGTGTGGTGGTACAAGCTTGTCATCCCAGTACTTGGGGAGGCTGAGATCAGAGGATCACAGGTTCTTAGCCAGCCTCAGCTACTTAGGGAGGCCCTCCGCAACTTAGGGAGATCCTGTTTCAAAATAAAGAATAAAAGCCGGGCGTGGTGGTACACGCTTGTAATCCCAGCATTTGGGAGGCTGAGACCTAGAGGATCCCTGTTTGCGGACAGCCTCAGCTACTTAGTGAGGCCCTCTGCAACTCAGAGAGACCCGGTTTCAAAATAAAGAATAAAAAAATAGGGCTGGGGGTGTAGTATGGAGATAGATTGCCCCTGGGCTCTATTCCTAGTACCACAAAAAAAAAAAAAAAAGGAAAAGATACTAGGAAATAATTCATAAAAAGGCAGCCTTGGGATAGGAGTGGACATTTACAGGCTCATTATTTTAGAAGTCTTGGTCTTCCTGCCTTTTCCAGCAGAAGGAATTCACTCTTTGCAAAGGCCACACTTCCCTGGTGATGTCCAGCTTCCAGCGGAGAGAAAGGCCTGACACATTCAAATTTCCCAAAGTGCCACACACGTTCACATACGATTATGTTCTGTCTTCTAGCAGCTAAGCAGTGCGTGCCTGCTGTTTCTGAGATGCCGTTTCCAGGGCTAAGAATACTCCAGCAAGCACGCCAGACAGTGTGCCTGACTTCATTAAGCAAAGAGAGTGACATGAAATGACAAATTGGGCGACGAAGCATTGCCCACCACGCGCGGGAAGTGCCACGGAAAGGTCCGCAGGACACAGAAAGGAAGGAAACGGCAGAGGCCCCGACGCAGCTTGGGCTGCCAGGGAGGCCTTCCCTGTGGAGGTGGCCTTCGATCCGGGCCCTGAGGCGGGGCTGCCATCAGTGGAGGAGCTCAGGCGTGGAGCCGTCCCCCAGGAAGGATCCGCACTGCTGCGCCGAGGGGAAGGGGAGGCCTGGCCAGCTCCCCAGGCCCTTGGGGGCCATGCTGAGGACGCTGGGGGTCACCCTGAGAGCATCACACTCCGCTGAAGCCTTCACGGCAAAGGTGACCCACCAAGGCTGGGCTTTCTGATGAGCAGTGTGACCATGGTTTGGGGACAGTCCAGGAATGCAAGAGTATAGCCATGAAGACAACTGGAAAGCCCAGGCATAGGAGCAAAGAAATAGAGCAAGCAGATCTGAGATGTGTGTGGGCTCAGAGCCCTGCTGAACCAGCAGTCTTTGAATGTTTGTTTCACATTGATTTGCAAATGCACCTGAAGCTGACTGAGGAAACTGAGGCGGAGGTGAGGGCCCGGAGGACAGCGCCAGCCTTTCCTTCACTGCCCTATTGAATTCTGTTGTATCCTCCAAACAATATAATCCCCAGATCAACAGACAGACCATGCTACTCAGGGGACCTCATGCCCCTACAAGAGAGCCTAGGGACCATCTCACGTGTGCAGTGTTGGTCGTGAGCATCCTAAGTCGTGCGTTGCACAAAGTACACTAGGGTTCAGAGCAGCCCCGTCATGGGAGCGGGAGGAGGGTCCTCACATCCAACCATCATCTCCAGCTCAGATTTCTGGTCCTTGCACCCCTGGCCTCAGTACAAGACGCCCTGGGCTGAGCAAGGGAGCCCTCTCATCTGACTCTGATTTGAACTGCGATACTGCCAGAGTTCCGGAATAGAGGGGAAAAAGACAACTCTGAGGCTGATGCAGAAGTACACACATATTGCTCAGAGAACGAGCGACCTCAGTGTGTCAACTTTCTTGTGCCTCTGACCCAAATATTTGACATGAACGACTTAGAGAAAGAAAGATTTATTTAGGTTTCGGTCGATGTGCAGATGGCTCCATTTCTTTGAGTCTGGGATGAGGCTTGATGGTGGAGGGCCTGGTAGAGCAAACCTCCTCAGCTCCAGGCCACTGGCAAACAGGGGGAGAGGGGAAGAGGCCAGGGACAGTACGTCGCCAAGGCACAGCCCCGGTGACCTACTTCCTCCAACCACGCCCCGCCTGCCTACAGATTCTGCCTCCTTCCAGGAGTCCATCCAAATTATGGATCCGGCAATGGCTTAATCCACTGAGAAGATCAGAGTCCTCTTCATCTTATCATGGCCCAAAAGCCCCACTCTTGTTATGGCTGCACTGGGGAACCAAGCCTTCAACACCTGACCCTCTGGGGGTGTTCCAGATCCAAACCAGGACAGTTGGCACAGGCAGGAGGGGGAGGGGAGATCAGAGTTCTGCAGCTTCCTGTGAGCTTCCTCAAAGAGTCCCTTATGCCGGGCGTGGTGGCGCACGCTTGTTATCCCTGCGCTTGGGAGGCTGAGACAGGAGGATCGCACGGGTTCGAAGACAGCCTCAGCTACTTAGTGAGGCTTTCAGCAACTTAGTGAGACCCTGTTTCCAAATAAAATATTTTAAAAAAGGTCTGGGAGTATAGCCCGGAGGTAGAAAGCCTCTGGGTTCCACGCCCAGTACCACCAAAAAAAAAAGAGTCCTTTATTAGGCACCACCATCACACCCCCCCCAAAAAAAATACTATTCTAAAATAAAAATATGTACAGAACGCTTTATAGCTCACACCATTTCACCTTCACTGTATCAAGTGACTATCACAGCAGTCCTATGAGATGTGACAGGTATAATCCTCATTTCAGAAATGCAATTTCCCAACATTTACACTACTATATAGTAGGGGGGACAAAACCCAAACAAGAACTTCTAAACCCGGACCCACATTCCCGCGATTAAAACCCATTGCCAGTAGGTGATACAATAATCTATAAAACTGTAAACCTGCAAAACACCAACCCCCGAGAACAGGCCAGAAGGGCAGCCCCTGTGGGCCTTGTACTGTGACATGGGCCTGCCAGCCAAGAGGCCGAAGCCTGTCAAAGCAGATGTGACCTGGGGGTCTAGAATCCACCTGACATCCCAAACCAGAATAAACTCTGTCACCTTTAAACTGCAGAGAAAGTGACCAAAATTCTATAAACTAAGGTAGAAATGAAAAGAAAATGGGTGAATGTATTGACGTATGTGTCACATGAGTATATGTGACAGACACTACATTTATCTCATACTCAATGAAGTATAACAAATCAATAAGGAAAAAAATTAAATTTTCCAGGCACCAAATCCCAGCTACTCGGGAGGCTGAGGCAGGAGGATCTCAAGTTCCAGGTCAGCCTGGGCAACTTAGAGCAACCCAGTCTCACTGAAAAACCAAAAGGGGTGGAGACATAGCTCAGTTGTAGAATGCCTCTGGGTTCAATCCCCAATACCTAAAAAAAAAATAAAAAAAATAGAGAAAACCAAATAAAAATAGTTAAAAGTTATAGATAATATATAGAAGAGGAAACTGCCAAAAAATATGAAAGATATTCAACAATGCTACTGTTTAAAGAACTGCAGATGTAAACAATTTTTGTAGTTGGCTGAATTTAAAGGCCAATTTCACCCAGTACTGACTGTGGTGTGGGTGCACAGGTAATCTCATAGACATGGGGAGGACTCAAAAAACCATCACAAATTTTTTTTTTTTTTGCAGTACTGGGGATGAAACCCAGGGGCATTCTACCTCTGAGCTATACCCCTAGCCCTATTTTTTATTCTTTATTTTGAAACAGGGGTCTCATTGAGTTCAAAGGGTCTCACTAAGTAGCTGAGGCTGTCTGTGAACCACGATCCTCCTGTCTCAGCTTCCTGAATGCTGGGATTACAAGTGTGCGCCACCATGCCTGGCTAATACATCACAATTTTAAACATTCCTGTTCTACAAGTCTGCCACCTCCAGTCTTGGAGTTTACACACTGCACAAGGGTTCAACAGCAGATGTCAATGAATATCTGCTGTGACATTGTTTTTAGAGGAAAAACCTTAAATATTCATCAACAGAGAATTAGTCTCCCAAATTATGTTAAATTATGTTAAGTTATGGTATTATGCTAAAAATAATGACTCAGGACGGGCATGGTGGCACACACCTCTAATCCCAGTACTTGAGAGGCTGAGGCAGGTTCAAGGACAGCCTCAGTAACAGAAGCGAGTTTCCCAGAAACCTAGCAAGACCTGTTTCAAAACAAAAATTAAATAAAGGGATGGAGGTATAGCATGGAAGTGGAATGTCTCTATGTTCTATCCTTAGTACCAAAAAAATAATAATAGTAATGACTTGGACATATGTGTCTCTATGACACACATATATGTATATGTATACATATATTTATGTATCAATATATGAACATATGCATGTTCATATATGCATCATATCTGAGAATATATAAATAAAAAGATAGTATGTGTATATGAGTGTATAATAAATGACTACAACAGCCAATGCATAATAAGATAAATTGAAAGAGATGGTACCCAGGACCTCATACATACTAGGCAAGCATTCTTTTCACTGAGCTACACCCCCAGCCCTTGCCCCAGCCCTTAGAGTTTGTTTTTTTTGGGGGTGTGATATGTTTGCATGTGCATAGAGTAAAGTTAGAAACACCAAACTGTTAACTGTAAATAACTGCAAAGAGTAATATAGCAAGCAGGGGCTGGAGAAATATGACTTGCAAGAGGACTTTACATTTTATTCTATATACTTCTATACTATTAAATTTTCCAGTGACAAGTATACATTAATCTCATAATTTTTAACCATTATGAAGATAGACACCCTGGAGATTAATGCTCCTCACAAACCAGCTCATATTTGAGTAAGCATGCTGTTCTTACTGACCCAGCTTCGGATCACTTTCAGTTTCAGTATGAAGTGACCTGCACCCGTCTCTAATGGAAATCAATATAAGGCATCTCTGCATCCTTCTTCCAATTTTATTGATAAGCAGATTAGATGCTTTGATTTTTTTTCCTCTGAAGCCATTCTCAGAAATAATAAATTCTCATCTAGAATAAATTAAAAGAAAACCTGAAGCCCTACTGGCTTCTATTTTTTTCAAGTCCTGACTTCCTAGACTCTACTCCCTCCAGGAATCTCTAAAAATATGAAAGTTGTGCCTGAGAGCCTTTAGAACCGAGCAGTTAACCAGGCAGAACAAGCTTATTAATTTGACTTTCTTGCGAACATGATGACCAAATCACCTGAAGCGTGCAGCAGGAAAAGCAAGGTCCGAGTCAGAGGTTAGCACTGATCTGACTTGACACTTGACCCCACCTCCCACCTTTCCAGGTCTTCCAGGAGAGCGTAGGCAGTAAATAAAAAGGAAACTTTCATCTTCCACGCTACCAGATCCCTCACGCAGCTCTAACATTCAAAAGCACCACGTTAAACTTCTCGGATCAGAGTGCTGGATCACTTGCTAATAATCTACATTTGTACTACATCATTATCCAGAGCACACAGAGAGGGCCGCTGCACAGAGATGGTCAGACCATCTTGGTCTTGGAGTCCTCTGGAGTTGGTAGAAACAAGTTCCAACACACGGTTCCCCTCCAGGTCAGCAAGAGGGCAACATTCTCCCCTCTCCCCTCTCCCCTCTCCCCTCTCCCCTCTCCCCTCTCCCCTCTCCCCTCTTCTCTCTCTCTCTCTCTCTCTCTCTCTCTCTCTCTCTCTCTCTCTCCCTCCCCCCCCCCCGTCGATTTTGAACACAGCACATCTCAAGATCATCAATGCACTAAACGTTTAGGACAGGATCTCACACATCTATACAGAAAGTTCAGATCCAGGAAGAGCTTCCAGTACTTATCTCATTTACTTGGCTTCCTGGCTGCTGCCTGCAGGCAGCTGCTCCCCCTCACCCCTCAAAAAAGCAAAGCTCACACCCTCCACTACAGCAGGTGCTGCCTAGCCTTGCTAAGCCTACAAACCACCAAGCTCCACTTCCAGGCCCACCTCACTCTCCATAACACGCGCTTGCATTTGGACACCATGCCGTACCCTGACAGTTTGGGACGTTGCTTGCAATAACCTTGACCTCTACCCACCTCAGCCTCCCACTTCAGTGGCCCCTGTAAACCTCTAATGGTTCAATTGCCACAAACTGTATAATTCCCTAAGTCTTCGTGACTCCCACTAGATATCATCACCTGAGCTTAGCCTGCTTCTCTCCCTTCCTCTGGTATCCTAATTATTTGGCCCTGCTGGGGCAAATGATATCACTAGCATTTCTCACACTATCCAGGTGCCTTCCATAATTGTGGCCTCTACCCAGAGTTGGTTCCACGGGCTCGGCAGGCACTCGGCTCCTTTGCTCCATCCTCCCTCACCCAGGTTGCCTTCTATTCGTTTTGTGTGTGCACACAGCGTGGGAAGCAGGTTCACTGCGCACGGCCCCACCTTCCCAATGGGCCGTCATTGTCCCGGTCAGTCCACTGCATCACATTCTAAATGACTTCCACACAAATCCTCTCCTCACATCTCCTTACACTTCCCATTCTCAGCTGATTATCTTGCTTCTAGCTTCACCAACAGGTAGAGAAATTCCTTTCCACTTGCCATCTTTATCTAAACCCATGGACTCTGCTTCCTCTCTCTCCACATCATCAGCTTGGTTTTGCTTTGCTGGAGTATTCATAAATCTCTTAAATACACTATCAGAAGTTCTTTTAGCTAGGTGTGGTAGCACACACTTGCAATCCCAGCATTTGAGAGGCTGAGAGAGGATGATCGAGGTTCTCTGCCAGCCTCAGCTACTTAGTGAGGCCCTTTGCAACTCGGTGAGACCCTGTTTTAAAATAAAGACTAAAATATAGTGCTGGGGTGTAGCTCGGAGGTAGAATGCCCCTGGGTTCCATCCCCAGTACCGCAAAAAAAAAAAAAAAGTTCCTTTAAAAATGTCACCTCTGGAGAGCAGTGGCACACACCTGCAGCCCCAGGTCTTCAGGAGGCTGAGGCAGGAGGGTCACTTATGTCTAAGAGGTCGGGGTATAGCATCCTATACCAATAATGGGTTCTTGCCCACAAATAACCACTGTACTCCAACCTGAGACACACAGTGAGACCCCCATCTCTTTAAAAAAAAAATTCCACTCAGCCAGCCGTGGTGGCGCATGCTTGTAATCCCAGTACTTGGGAGGCTGAGACTGGAGGATCACAGGTTCGATGCTAGCCTCAGCTACTTAGTGAGGTCCTCCACAACTTAGTGACACCCTGTTTCAAAATAAAGAATAAAATATAAGGGCTGGAGGTATAGCTCGGAGGTAGAATGATTCTGGGTTCAATCCCCAAAACTACCAAAAAAATTTTTTTTCTCTCACATACCGCACATCCCTGCCTGAAGGCCATCCCACGTGTCTACACGTGTTTTCAGGGGAAAACTCCTTAAAACCAGCTGTCTCACTCACTGATTCCTTCCCTCCCACTCTGTCTTCCATCCGCTCCACCCAGGCTTCTGTCTCCACCTCCCACTGAAATCATGCTGATCAAGCATGGCCGAGCTCCATGCTGACACACCCAATGGTCATCTCTCAGAACTGGGCCACGCAGCAGCGCTGGACCCAGCTGCTCCGATGCTGCTCCTTGAAGCACCATCCCTCATGGTTCCTGGGACGTCACAGTCCCCGGCATCTCTTGGATCATGCTGGGCAGTCCTCCTTGGCTTGCTTTGCTTGAGGATGCTATTTGCCCCGAGGTCTTAATCTGGAGGACTTCAGGACTCGCTCTGTGACCTTTCTCTTTCTGTCACTTCTTAGAGATCCCAGCAAGTACCATGATTTTGAGTATGCTGAGGACTGCAGAAGGTTCATCTACAGAGCTGCAGCCTCTCTCCTGAGTTCCAGAAACTATTACTCAACTTCCTAGCAACATCTACACTTGACTATGTAGTAGACATCTCAATCTATTTGTGTGTGTGTGTGTGTGTGTGTGTGTGTGTGTGTGGTACTGGGGATGGAACCCAGGGACATTCTACCTTTGAACTACACCCTCAGTCCGTTTTTTTGTTGTTGTTGTTGTTGTTTTTTTGTGTGTGTGTGTGTGGTACTGGAGATGGAACCCAGGGGCATTCTACTTCCGAGCTCCATCCCCATCCCTATTTGTTATTCTTTATTTTGAAACAGGGTCTCCCTGAGTTGCAAAGGACCTCACTAAGTAGCTGAGGCTGTCTGCGAACCATGATCCTCCTGTCTCAGTCTCTCAAATGCTGGGATTACAAGAGTGTGCCACCACCCCTGCTGACATCTCAATCTTAACACATCCAAAGAAGAACTTTTGCTCCCCCCCACACACACATATGCCACCCCATTCCTCTCTCTTCTTCACCTAAGAAATGACATCACCATCACCCAATCTATTCACACTCCTATCCAACAAAGTCACAGCAAGTCAACTTTCCAAACATTCTTTAAGGCTGGGCGTGGTAATGAATACTTGTAATCCCAGCACTTGGGAGGCTGAGGCAGGAAGATCATGGTTCACGGACAGCTTCAACTACCTAGTGAGGCCCTTCAAACCCACTGAGACCTTGTTTCAAAAATAAAGAACAGCCGGGCATGGTGGCGCACACTTGTAATCCCAGCATTTGGGAGGCTGAGACCAGAGGATTGCGGTTCGCAGACAGCCTCAGCTACTTAGTGAGGCCCTCTGCAACTCAGTGAGACCCAGTTTCAAAATAAAGAATAAAAAATAGGGCAGGGGCTGTAGCTCGGAGGTCGAATGCCCCTGGGTTCCATCCCTAGATCCCACAATAAACAAATAAATAAATAAATAAGACTAAAAAATAGGGCTGGAGGTATCACTTGGAGGTAGAATGCCCCTGGATTCCAGCCTTTGTATCACAAAAAATATATATTATTTAAATATACTATCTGAAGCCGGGCGTGGTGGCACACACTTGTAATTCCCACACTTGGGAGGCTGAGACAGGAGGTTCGCACAGGTTCGAAGCCAGACTCAGCAACTTAGTGAGGCTCTCAGAAATTTAGTGAGACCCGGTTTCCTAATAAAATATAAAATAGGTCTGGGAGTATAGCCCAGAGGTAGAAAGCCTCTGGGTTCCACCCCAGTACCACTAAATAAATAAATAAATAAATAAATAAATAAACAAACAAACAAACAATCTGGGGTTTAAATATACTACTTAGATTATAGGTGCACATCTGTAATCTCAGTACTTGGGAGGATGAGACAGGAGAATCTGGGTTCAAGACAAGCCTCAGCAACTTATCAAGACTCTCAGCAATCTAGTAAGACCCTGTTCTAAAACAAAAATAAATGATAAATAAATAAATAAATAAATAAATAAATAAATAAATGGCCGGGATTATGTAGTTCAGAGGTAAAATGCCCATGGTTTCAATCCCCAGTACACACACACACACACACACACACACAGAGTCAAAACTGTCAAAACTTCATAATATAAATCCATTATCCATGGTGCAGTCTGAGTCCTCTATGAAAAAGATTCTGTTAGCCAGGAGTAGTGGTGCACGCTTGTAATCCCAGCATTCAGGAGACTGAGATAGGAGAATCATGGTTCGCAGACAGCCTCAGCTACTTAGTGAGGCCCTTCTCAACTCAATGAGACCCTGTTTCAAAAATTTTTAAAAAAGGACTAAAAACTAGGGCCGGGGGTGTAGCTCGAAGGTACAGTGCCCCTGGGTTCCATCCTTTCTACCGAAAAAAAAAAAAAAAAAAAAAAAAAAAAAGATCCTATCAGTGCCACCATTTATAGGCTTCCAATACCCTTAGAAAAAAAATCCAAATCCTGCGTCCTACACTTCTCTGGCTCCACCTCTGTCATCCCACTCCCCCATCACTGACTTTGCGTACATTGTCCTGGCCACCTGGTGTCCCTTAAATACATGTTCTTCGCTCTGTTCCCACCCTTTGTCCTTGCTGTGTCCTCCTGAACACTCTTCCTTTAAATGTTATGTGACTCACTCCCTTTCCTTTATTCAGGCTTCTCCTCAAAGGTCACCTCTTATAAAAAAAAGGTCTTCTTGGACCCTATATGTAAAATAGTCACTTCAGTCTCTGGTTCACTTCTTTATCTTACTGGGTCAGTCTTACACTTTCCGAATCCTCATAGATAATAGGAAAAGCCTAAATCCAAATCTCTCCACATAGCCACCAAAGGAAAGTAAATAAAACCACCCACAACCCACGCCCGGAGCATAAGCAGGGTCAGAGAATACTAGGAGTTTCAAGGTATGTGTGTGCGGTAAGATGGCCAGTGTGGCCCTGCATGGCCAACCCCAGGTTCAACTGCAGCAACTGCATAGAAAAGAGACGGGGGTGGTGAAGGAGTGGGAGAAAATCTCTCCCAACAACAAAGGGCCCCTCCCTAAAAACTGGTAAGCCGGGAAAGTATTCAGAAAGGAATCAAAAGTAAAATTAATAAATACATTTTAAAATGTAGATTCTCTATAGAAAAGTCGACAAAACTAACAAAAGAACACCAGCAAATCTACTCAAGAAAAAAAGAAAAAGCACAAATAAACAAAATAAACTGTAAAAAGGAAAGAACCATTAAAAAGAGGGTGTTTTTAAAACAATATTGTACCAATTCGCTCAAATAAATTTGAAAATCTAGATGGAAGGAGTAATTTTTAAAAATACACTTTCTCCTATCTGACCCCAATATAAGACTGTCTTATATAGTTTAATTTTCACAGAAGAAATTTTTTTTAAATCTCCTTAAATTAACCTACCCCCACAAAGAAGAGGTAGACCAATGTCATTTTATAGGAGAATTTTTTTCATATCTTTAAATAGGTTGTCCCTATGCTACTTACATAGAAAAAGCACAAACTGCCATACTCTTTCATGAAACAGATACCAAAACTTGACTTCATAGAAGAATGCACAGAAAAAAAATAACTACATACAAACCTCATTTGTGAATACTGATGTTATATGTATATACACACACACAACCAATAAATAGCATGGACTACATTAATAAGTGAAATATGAGCCAGGCATGGTGGCACATGCTTGTAATCCCAGCACTTGGGAGGCTGAGACAAGAGGACCACGTGGGTTCAGAAGCCAGCCTCAGTTACTTAGTGAGGCTCTCAGCAACTTAGTGAGACCCTGTTTCCAAATAAAATATAAAATAGGTCTGGGAGTGTAGCCCTGAGGTAGAAAAATCCCTGGGTTCCATCCCCAGTACCCCCCCCCAAAAAAAAAGTGAAATATTTTTAAGAACATAAAGATGTTTCTTCCTAAAGCAATTCATCATTGTAATTTGCCATTTTGTCAGAATAAGGAGAAAAAGCATATGATTATCTGCAGAAACCCTAAAAAGGTCTTCAGGACCATTAAGAGAATTTAATAGAGCTGGACATGGTAGCTTATGCCTGTAATCTTAGTACTTATAAGTCTCAGACAGGAGGATTGGAAGTTCAAGGTCAGTCTCAGCAACTTAGTGAAGCCCTCAGCAATTTAGCAAGACCCTGCTTCAAAATGAAAAATAAAATAGAACTGGGGGTTTTAGCTCAAAGGTAAAATGCCCCTAAGTTTTATCTCCTATACCTCAAAAGAGAACAAAAAAAAAGGAAAAAAGGAAAGAAAGACAATTTAAAACCAGTCATAATTTTTTTTTAATTCAATAAAGTAGAAATTGAGTTGAAGCTGTAGCTCAGTAGCAAAGTTTTTGCCTAGCACTATCAAGGTCCTTGGTCTAATCTGGAGGAAGGAAGGAAGGAAGGAAGGAAGGAAGGAAGGAAGGAAGGAAGGAAGGAAGGAAGATGGTTGGTTCTGTATGCATGTGTGATTGTGTATCTCTGAGGCACGAAGCCAGCATCTTACTCAATAGGAAGATACTATGGACATAAATTATGGCCCGGAATGAGGCAAAGATGCCACTATCTCTACCTAACATTGTATTAGAGGAAGCATTAGCCCATGTAATCAGACAAAAAAAAAAAACAAAGGCATGAGAACTGGAATGAAAATGCAACTGTATAAATTATGTAACATTATAACTGTAAAGCTGAAGACAATCAAGTATAAATATTAAAGGAGTTTAGGAAGTTAGAAGGTTATAAAATTAACATACAAAAATAAATGGCCATTCTATAATCGTACAGTAATCAGTGAATAGATATAATCGGAGAAAAATCTCATTCAAAAACAGAAAGACTTTTTTTTGCTGGGTGTGGTGGCGCACGCTTGTAATCCCAGCATTTGGGAGGCTGAGATTGGAAGATCGTGATTCACGGACAGCCTCAGCTACTTAGTGAGGCCCTCTGCAACTTAGTGAGACCCTGTTTCACAATGAAGAATAAAAAATAGGGCAGAGGGTGTAGATCGGAGGTTGAATGCCCCTGGGTTCCATCACCACACCTGCAAAAAAAAAAAAAAAAAAACCAGAAAAAAAAACCAGAAAAAAAAGGTTTCTACAGCTAAAAAAAAAAAAAAAAGTTGATCCTTAAGTTGATCCTTAAGTACAAAAATAAACATTTAAGAATATCTTAGAAAAGGGATTTCTGCTCTGAACAAGATGGAACCCACTTAAAACAAGCAATACTGAGCAAAATACATGAAACAATACTTTGCAAGACTCTGAATACCAGACAACAGAGAACTGTGATCCCTCTGGGACAGGGATCTAATGAAGTAGCCCTATTATGCCTAAGTTCTTGCTTGGAGAGACTTCCAGGATGATAATGCAGAAGGGCAGGGGACCCAGAAAAAGCCCAGAGTTTTTCTGAGTTGAAAAGGCAAGGCCAGAGCTGGGTGCAGTGGTGCACACCTATCATCCCAGTCTTGGGAGGCTGAGGCAGTAGGGTGTCAAGTTTGAGGCCAGCCTCAGCAACTTAGAAAATCTCTCAGCAACCTAGTGAGACCCTGTTTCAAAGTAAAAAGTAAAAATTTGGGGTACAGGTGTAACTCAGAAGTTGAATGTCCCTGGGTTCAATCTCTAGTTACAAAAATAAATAAATAAATAAATAAATAAAGGGCAAAGAGGGTCACAAAACACTTTGCTGGAGAAGGAAGAAGCACCCAGAACATTCTGAGTATCCACAGAGTCTCCTCCCTCTGTCTCCAGCAAGTACTGATTAGTGCCTGCATATAGGAAAACTACCCAGGGCCAGAGAGGAACCACCCTGAAAGGTTATCAGAAACAACTGTCAAAGTTCAGAGTTTACTTTTATAACTAAAATCACACATTATTTCCAAAATATTTATTGAATTATAACATCTAAAATGATACTAATAGAGAAAAGGCTAAGATATTCCCACTTATTCCCTATTTACTACTTACTCTTTGCCAGAAACAATTCATATAAAAAAGAATATTTCTTTTTTTTTTTTTTTGCGGGTCTGGGGATGGAACCCCAGGGGCATTTGACCTCCGAGCTACATCCCCTGCCCTATTTTTTATTCTTTATTTTGAAACAGGGTCTCACTAAATTACAGAGAGCCTTACTAAGTAGCTGAGGCTGTCCACAAACCGTGATCCTCAGCCTCCCGAATGCTGGGATTATTTCTTTAAAAATGAAAATTGCTGCCAGGCGTGGTGGCGTACACTTGTAATCCCCACGCTTGGGAGGCTGAGACAGGAGGATTGCGCAGGTTTGAAGCCAGCCTCAGCTGGCTTAAGAGACCCAGTTTCCAAATAAAATATAAAAAATAGGTCTGGGAGTGTAGCCCAGAGGTAGAAGGCCCCTGGGTTCCATCCCCAGTACCACCAAAAAGAAAGGAAGGAAGGAAGGAAGGAAGGAAGGAAGGAAGGAAGGAAGGAAATTGCTTTTAAAGAATCTTCTAGTGTCAGCCAGCCCTTAGGAAAACAGGACATCAGCTTCATTGGCACTGGTGCCCCAAGGGCCTACAGCATTATAAATCTTAACTTGGAAAGGATTCTCACAGGATACTTGTTACCCATACTCATGAATGAAGGAGCCAGACACCTTCTAGAAAGATTGGATATTTCAACTAACTGTTAAGTCAGACTTTTTCCAATACTTTTCCTAGACCTGTGGTCGCCCAGGGGTCTATCCTTGGAAAAACTGTATTGTTTCCAGAAGTCAATAATGGGTTTACTATTCTCCCTTGGATCTGGCTCTCAGAAAAGATTCTGAAATCCTGGAATGATGCAGAAATCAAAAGTATTTGAAATTGTAATGGCGGCAGCAGACCAGCCCCAAAGCCAGCTCCAGTCAGCTACATGGGGTCCCACACAGTGTGGACTGCGCTATACAGCAGAGTGTGGGTATAGGAATTTACGAAGGAAGACAGGACCATTGCTGCCCCTAAGAAAGATGTACCTCATGCTAACAGTCTAACATCAAAGCGACCTAACGACAGCTGCACCTGAACTTCAACTAAATTATTTCAGCTACCGAAGAATTGAAAATAATTCTTCTAGCCATTTCCCCATATCAGTCCCTTGAGATTTTCCTCATCTTTCATGCATCTGGATTTTATATTACCAATAGAATATCATCAAGCTCTCCTTTTAAAAAAAATAATCTTTTGTAGGAAAAGAAATTGACAATTTTCCTTTTCCTGTATGCCTTAGGAAAAGAGACTCCCCTAGAGTGACTTCATAGGTAATTGAATTTCACATGAAATTTACCAAATAACAAAGGTCTGATGTGCTCTGCAGAACATCCCATTGGGCCCAAATCCCTCCCTGCCTGCCTATGGCTATTAATATAATATAATTCTGTGTGTACAACTGGCACACGGAGGGACTAGGCAACAACATCCTCTACCAAGTTTTCCAGACACTGCCCACAGATTTGGAGGGCAAGCCCCTTCAAATACCATCTAAGGAGCCCCAATCATGGTTTCAAAAAGTTCCCATAAAACAGCCTCTTCATTTTTAGATATGGAGACAGAGGCCCTCCAGTTCCATAACTGGACTCAGGTCAGAGAGAAAGAGTGATCCTAATCTTGAGCCCAAGATTAAAATAAAAAGACAAAGATAATGAGAATGAGTTGGTACCAAATCGCCTTAGCCACACTATTCTATTTTTATAGATTATTTTCTTTTCTTTTTTGTTTTTTTTTTTACAAAAATAAAGTGATGCATTAAATATTTGCTTCCTATTGTAAAAATCCCGTGTCTTTATCAGGAAGCAATCACTAAACACCAACTCCATGTAGAATGTTGTAATAAATCCTAAGGGTGGGGTGAGAAACTATTCTGTTCTGCAATTTTTTTTGTACTTATTTTTTTTACTGGTACATTGTAATTATACATCATACTGAGGTTCCAAGTGACAGAAACATACATGCACACAGCACTTGGTCCCACATGCTCCCGCCCCTCCCCCACACATAATATCAAAATTAGTATTGATAGACTTCCGGGAAGATGGCGACCGAGAAAAGCGGGGCTTAAGAGCCCCGCTAACAACAAATATCCATTACCACAAAATCAGCGCCTTTCAAAGCCAGAAAACAACATCACCAGAGAAAACAAAAAAAAATCACCAGGCTCCAAAGAGAAAGCGGACTGATAACAGAGCCACAGAGGATATCCTCACGCCCGAGGACGCGGCAGACGCGGCAGCAGCGCCATACTGCTGGCGAATTCACGGGACGGCCATAGCAAGCCGAGGGGAGCCGCTGCGGAACAGCCAGGCGGGATTTCTCGGCGCAGAGGACATCTAAAGCTCCCAGTGTCTGAGCTCAGCACACGCTGCAGGGATTCAGAGTGGAAATCAAAACCAAGAAAAAAAAAAAAAAAAAAAGCCAGCCCAACAGCCGAGGGCGTAGCAGCGGCGCCATATTGCCACCGGCGGCAGCAGCACGGAACTCACTACAGCTACATCTGCGTACTCAAGAACAGTGAGTCAAATTGCGGGCCACAGCGGAGAAATCCCAGTACTGTACTCACTGGGACTTGACCCAGTGGGTGAGGGGTGGTGGCAGTGATATCACACCATAGGAGAACGTGCAACCTGGCACCCCCCACGGTCTAAAGCAGCCTCTATCGACTCTCTGGGTCGGAGACTCTGTGATAAAACCCAGTAAAGGAGTAGTGGGGTCTGAGATACTACTGACTCGAGATCCAGAGCACCTTAAGTGAAGTCATAGTGACCCAAGGGAAGAACCCAGAGAAGGCACAAACTTCCGAAATCATGGGAAAGAGGAATAACACTGGAGCAATGAATGCTCACAACCCCACAACATCAGAACCCGATAAAACAGAAAATCAGAGATTTCTAGAAGATCAAATCAGGAAAATAACTGTAGAAATAATAGAGGTGCTTCGAAAAGAACTCAGAGAGAGCCAAAAAGAGATAAAGGATGCAATTAATGAAGTAAAGTCCTCAATTCAAAGCACAAACAACCGATTAGAACACATGGAGAACAGAATCTCGCTCTTAGAAGATGATCATTCCAAAAATGAACGCATAGTTTCTAATCTCAGAAAAAATATCCGACAGCAGGAATCTGATATTGAAGAAATATGGGCCCATCTTAAGAGAGCTAACCTAAGAATAATTGGAATAGAGGAGGGAAAAGAAAGTGAAACTAAAGGGATCAACAATCTCTTCAAGGAAGTAATAGCAGAAAATTTTCCAGACATAGAGCAAGAGGTTGATACGCAGGTCCAGGAAACGTATAGAACTCCCTTTAGACAGGATCGGAGAAGAGGATCCCCACGCCACATAATTGTCAAAATGACCAATGTGGAAGCCAAGCAGAGAATCTTAAAGGCAACAAAAGCAAAGGGCCAAGTGACATTCAGAGGCAAACCAATTAGAATCACTCCAGACTTCCCAAACCAAGTTATGAGAGCCAGAAGGGCTTGGAGTAACATATTCCCAATTTTGAAAGAAAACAACTTCCAGCCAAAAATTTCCTACCCAGCAAAACTCTCTATCAAATTAGATGGAGAAATAAGAAGCTTCCATGACAAACAGAAACTGAAGGAATTTATGTCTTCAAAACCAGCACTAGAGAAAATACTCAAAGAGATTAACTACAAAGAAGAAATAGGTAATACACATCAGAACTAGAGAAACAAGATTTTCCATCCAACAGACAACTAAGATTGGTTATCTGTGGAGATTCATTATTTATGTTAGTCTGTTACCTATCTCTAAAGGGTATTGTTTGCCTTTATTGTTGTTAATTTTTAGGATTTCTAGTTGGAATATTAATATACCTTCAGATATAGCATTTGGAAATATTTTATCCCATTCTATTAGTAACTCTTAACTCTGGTTACATTGTCTTTGGATATACAATATGTTTTTTTTTTTTTTTAGGGAGTTTGTATACTCTTCTGTTGCCTGTGCCATTGAAATCATAACCAAGAAATCACTGCCAATTTCAATGTTGTGAGGTTTTATGACCCAGATTTTCTCCTAAAAGTTTATAGTCTTAAGATTTATATTTAGGTCTTTTATCTAGTTTGAGTTAATACTTGTATATGGGATTAGGTAAGGGTCCAATTTTATTCTTTTCCATGTAATTATTATGTTTCAACAATATTTAGTTAAAAGATTATTATTTCCACCACCAAATGTTCGTGGAAACCTTGTCAAAAATAACTTGACAATATAGGGAAGAATTTAGCTCTAGGCTTTTATTTAACTCCAATGGTTTATATATCTGCCTTTAGAATAGTACTACACTGTTTCAATTATTGTAGCTTTATATGGTTTGAAATCAGAAAATATATATCTTCTAGCTTTGTTCTTTTTCAAGATCGATGTGGGTACCTAGAGTCCATATTCCATATTAGGATAGATTTTTTTTTCTGAAAAATAAATATATAAATATATGATAGTTTCACCTAAAAAATAGAAAAAAATAGATTCTCTGGTAAGAAAGAAAGCAAAAAGAAATATTGAAATGTTATCTTTAAGTCATCAAAAGCTTGGTATCAGACAAATGAAACTGTTATGAGAGATTATCATTTTTAATTTTGGATAAATTGCCATAATACTAGATGTCAACTACTAAGCCAAGCATAGGAGGGGGGGATAGGGAGAGAACGGGGTGGGGATCGGGTGGGGGCTGACTGGGCAATGTGTGCATGTATGTCTACAAAAGTTTGTATCCCACTATGATGTATGAATACAGTGCACCAATTAAAAATAAATATGAAAAAAAATTAGTATTGATAACTTATTTATTTATTTATTTATTTATTTATTTATTTTTGTGTTGCTAGGGATCACACCTGAGTCCTTGCTGCTGCTAGGCAAGCACTCTACCACCTGCCAACTCCTTAGGACTAACACGTTCTGGCATTCTTGGGTGGCTACATTCTAGATAGGTTTTCCAGCTATATTCTTTGAGTTTCCTGCCTCCTTTTAAAACCTAACTGTTCAAAACAAAGGACAAAAGAGAACGCTACCAACATGTATGTGCTAAACATAGCTGCAAAAGCACCCCTACTGTAGCCTTGATCTAATCAGTACAGACAAGTGCCTTCAGTTAGATTTGGGTAACTAAAAACATTCATGGCGAGGGGAAGCCCAACCCAATCCTAGCACTAACTGCTCGAACTTCTTCTCTCCTTTTCTCCTTATTCATCTTCTACTCCTCTCCTTGCCTTCCATTCACCAGTGGAAACATGTACCCTCCAAACTATTCCAGGTGAGACATCAACATCTATAAAATACCACCACCCAGCATGAATGATCTCTCCTCTCTACTTTCTCTCTCTCTCTCTCTCTCTCTCTCTCTCTCTCTCTCTCTCTCTCTCTCTCTCTCTCTCTCCTGAGAGATCTTCTATTCTTTCTTATTCACTACTCCTTTCTTATTCTTAACCCACTAAATTGCAGGTTCCTCAGGCAGACCTATGGCTTATTTATCCTGTCACTGGTATTGAACCTAGCATTTATCACATGCTAGGTCCAGTGCATGAAGCCTAGTAGATGTTAGGCAGCCAACAGACGTTAGCCCAGTGAACCTCTTCTCCGCCATCCCCCTTACTCTCTCTGCATACAAAAGGCTGAAATTGTACTGATTGACTGATAGGAACTCTTAATTTGCCAATCATTAGAGGAAAAGAGTGACTATCAAGTTTGCACCACTATTATTTAGGCTGTTATGTCTCCAAATGAGCAAAATCCAGGATGTGTAAAGTTATCGAAGCAGCCAACATTATGGAAACAGTGCACTGGTGACACCAAAGCTGTCTTCTACTCTGCCTTTTCTCCCTACAATAATCACCCACTTAATATCTACCAGCCATGAGCTGAATGGCGAGGCGCTATGCAGTCTGGTGACTGCTGCAATTTTAAAGACTACAAGGGGCAGAAAAGAATCGGGCAAAAGAAGTGCAGAGAGAGGGTGCAGTGGGAAGGGGAGGTGACTCGGGGTGGCTGGTTGTCCTGGCTATTTGGCTACTCAGAGTGCAAAAGAATATAGAGGAACATGTGGTACTCACCCACCCTAGTGAGAGGCATCTTCCCTACTGAAATTGCCTTCCAGCTGCCTGATATCTGAGCTACTGGGTTCTAAAAAGAGATCTCAGCCCCTCAGTAAAGATTGCCTGAACACTTGCTAGCAAGGCAAAGGAAGAGGAGGCAGCAAAGGGAACACTGAGGAAGGAGCTGTATACAACACAGAGGCAAAGGACTTAAAAAACGAGGAAAACATCGGGCACGCTGCTTGCACACACACTGGAGGAAGAAGAGGCTAGAGGGCAGAGGCCACCTCTGGGGCCTCAGGATAGCACTGAACTAAGCAGAGCAGAGCTGTGAGCCAGGAAAATATTTTTCTTTCTATGCCCTTTATTTAAAATAAAAAAGGAAAAGGTTTGATTTCTTCTAATTATAAATGTAACATATGCTAATTACAAATGTATGAAGATGCATGAAGAAAATAAGTCACAAATAATCCCACAGCTCAAAATAACCAGTCTTGATATTTTGAGGCATAAACTTTGGAGCCCATTTTACATTTCTGTTAAGCACAAAGGAAAATGGGAGTTTAATATTTTCCACTGAATGCAGCCATCGCATCTTCTCATGTCAGTCAAAAGAACTTCACATCAACACCAGTCATAGCACACCATCCCCCGCTGGTATGCTACCACGTTTTCAAAATCGGCTGCCCACTACAACACATTTAGGTTCTATTAGGTTCATTCCCTTTTTTGTTATTGCAAAAAAATTCAATGCATTTTCTTATACATACATCTTTATGGAAATATGTAATACTTTCACAGGACTAATTTCTGCATAGCGCCTCGCCATTCAGCTCATGGCTGGTAGAATTGCTGAGTCAAAGGGATTGGTCTGCCAAACTGGTCTGCCCCCAGATCCTATAGTATACCTACACACACTCAAAAAAAAAAAACCTCCCACCAGCAGTGTATAGAGGTGCCCATTTCCCACACCATTGCTGACACTGAGGGTCATATTTTAATCCTCTGCCAACTAACAAAGCAAAAAATCTGTATCTCATTCATTGAGTGTGTGTGTGTGTGTGTGTGTGTGTGTGTGTGTGTGTGTGTGGTACTGGGGATTGAACCCAGAAGCATTCTATCTCTGAACTACACCCCCAACCCTATTTTTATTCTTTTTATTTTGAAACAGGGTCTCACTAAGTTGCAGAGGGCTCCACTAAGAAGCTGAGGCTGACCACAAACCTAGATCCTCCTGTCTCAGCCTCCCAAGTACTGGGATTACAAGCGTGTGCCACCATTCCAGCTTTCATTCATTTAATTTTTGAAGGCATACAATGTGTATGTGTGTGTGTGTGTGTGTGTGTGTGTGTGGTGTGTGGTGTGTGTGTGCGTGTGTGTGTGTGTGTGAGAGAGAGAGAGAGAGAGAGAGAGAGAGAGAGAGACAGAGACAGAGAGACAGAGAGACAGAGAGACAGAGGGAGAAAGAAAGAGAAAGACACTGGAGATTCAACCCAAAAATGTTCTACCTCTAAGCTACACTAAGAGCTCCATTTTTTTATTGTTATTTTTTATTTTGAAAAAGGGTCTAACTAAATTGCTGAGGGCCTTAATAAGTTTCTGAGGCTGACCTCAAACCTGCAAAGCTATTGTCTCGGCCTCCCAAGTACTGGAATTACATGTGCCACCACGCTTGGCCAGATGAACAATTTCTTAGTCTTCTTTCCTTATATTTAAAAAAAAAAATTCCTCTCTGTTTGGCCCAAGGAAGACCTAAAGATATTTATTATCTTTAGCAAGGTTACATGTGCTTAATTTATACAACTGGGATGAGTGACTAGAAAGAGAGCAACTTGTGGATTTGAAAGATTTGACATGAAAGAAGTCAGCACCAGTGATCGGATTTAATTCTCCTCAAGGGAGACTGAGTATTATGGGTAAACTGGGATTATGAGAATACAGTGGGTAATCTGTTTCTGCATTTGTGTGTTCTAATTAATAAGATGTGTGCTAATAAGTTCAGGCTTAGAGTTTGTTCATATCTTTATTATGCACTTGATTTATTTTTGGTTTTGGTAGCATAGCAGTTAGGTGAAAGGATAACTACCCAAAGAGGCTTAAAAGAAATGTACAAGAAGGAAATTACTGTTGGTCGTCAAACCTGAAAGAGAAAAGAAACAATGAGACACAGACCGAGGTGTGTGTATTCAGAAGTGTGTGTGTGTGTGTGTGTGTGTGTGTGTGTGCTAAATTCTGTGTGTACGTGAGGTGTATATGCTAAGGTGTTTGTGTGTGTGTGTGTGTGTGTGTGCTAAATTCTGTGTGTATGTGAGGTGTATATGCTAAGGTGTGTGTGTGTGTGTGTGTGTGTGTGTGTGTGTGTGTGACAGATCCCGAAATGAGCAAGCTCGTATTAGTAGAGGAGGATCTAACAGTTACTGAAGACCTATGCACCAAGCACTGGGCAAGACCAGGTACACACGTCCTCTCTTATCCTCACAACTCTTTGAAATATACAAAGTCCGTATTTTTAAAAACAGGGGAAATGCATGTCAGACTGACCACATGATTGGCTCCAAGCTAAGCTATGATTAGAACTTGGTGAGCCTCCCCCAGCTCCCACCCGGCTCCTTCCCCTTGCCCATGCATGATATCGAGGTTGAAACTGATGATTTTGTGTATACACATCATGACCACTGAAGGGTTTCCTTCATTGAGACTCCTACACACACACACCACCTCCCTCCCTCAGGGCCCTCCATCACTCCACTAGGGTTTCTTCTTCTTTGCCAAGAGTCCCTTTTGTACCCCAGATTCTCCCTAGCTTCCACATATGAAGGAAAACATCTAACCTTTCATTTTTTGAGACTGACTAGTCTCACCCAATATAATATTCTCCAGTTCCACCTATTTTCCTGAAAATGACATAATTTTGTTGTTTTCTATGGCTGATTGGAATTCTTCTGTGTGCACATCCCATAATTTTGTAATCCATTCATCTGTTGATGGACACCTAAGCTAGTTCCATAATTTGGCTACTGTGAATTGTGCTGCTACAAACATAGATATGCATGCATTACTGCGGGAGTCTGGCTTCTGTTTTGAAACAGGTTCTAGGTAAGTTGCTGAAGGTTACGCCCACCTCACTTTTGTTCATCTTCTACTGTTGTTTTATTCCAAATCCCATATGGTCCTGTTTGGTACCAAAGCACTAGGAAAATTCTGAGTTAGAATTTCTAGTGCTCTCCTCATCCCAATGTTCCTCTTCTCTCATTTGTGGGATACAAAAAAAAAAAAAAAAGACAAGGTAAAAATGGGAACCAGGGCCAGGAGTGGTGGCATAACCTATAATCCCAGGACTTGGGAGGATAGGACAGAAAGATCGCAGGTTCAAGGCCAACCTGGGCAACTTAGCAAGACCCTGTCTCAAAATGAAAAATAAAAAGTACCGGAAGTTATAGCTTGGAGGTAGAGTGGCCCTGGGTTTAACCCCAGTACCACCAAAAAAAAAAAAAAAAAAAAAAAAAGGAAAAAAAGGGAGCCATATGCATGTGAAAATGGGACATAAAGGAGAAATTAAATTGAAGAAGGGGATATAAACTTAGAACAGTATCAGGAAAGTGAAGAATAAGTAAGCGCTGGATAGAGTGGCACAATACAACAGCAGCATAAAAAGCCCCCACATTCATCAAACAGATGCAAAACAGAAAAGGAAAAGCAACACCTAAAAATGACAGAAGTATAGAACCAATTCACTCAGCTGGGAAATGATGTGTCCAGCCCCTTCACCTTGATCTGTTCTTAAAAAGAACTCTTTTCAATCCTATTAATATTTTTCATCATATATCCACTTTCCTGCCACTCTTTTAATACAGCAACCAAAAGCAAATGCCCCCTTCAAATAAAAGTCACACTACCCCAATAAACATCAGAAAAA